>NW_028317920.1:1866250-2195000 GCF_062004578.1 Staurois parvus | reverse complement strand
GGGTGAGGTGGGGGATCAAATGGATCCCTGTTGACACACTGTGATAACCAAGAAAAACGATATGTGGCAATATCCAAAATTGGTATAAGATTGTGCACTCACCAGATGCACAAACAATATGCGCATGTAAGAGATAACCCCTCTTAAGGTATGACTCCAGGACTCATCTGAAGCAAGGTCTGGTCTATTTCCGCGTTGTGGACCCTCAGCTGTCATGCATGGCTCTGTTCCCCTATTGCTCTTGGCTCTGTAGGTGGTTGGAAGCTCACCAGAGAGCCTTTTCTCTCCTATCCATTCGATGACTCTGGTTGGATCTTGAAGTTCAAAATCATGTAAATCCTTATACAGCCTAATAGACTCCACCATCCACTCTTCACACTCCTCGCTCTCCCCAATGACCACCAATGCCATGGCATTTTGCACTGCCACTGACCACCAATGCCTGGACTTATTTTTAATCCTACTGGCTGCAGTCCAAAAACAAAAAAATTGTCCATCCCTGTTCGAAGCCTTTCCTACTCTATCCAAAACCAATTTAAAAAGGTTTAACTTTATTTCATACACTTTAATGTTTATTTGCAAATGAAAGAGTTAATTTAAAATAAATCTTAAAAAAGATCAGTTTATTTAAACAAATGTAATATTATACTAACCTAAGTCCATTACATTTTTTCTTTAAATGTGATTTCTTACTTGATCACGTCTACTTCAGAAAAACACGAATATGGCAGTTATCAGGTCAATTGTGCTGTCAAGTCATTGGGCAATAAAAAGACTGACATTACTCAGACCTGAAACAAAATTTCTTATTCATCCCTCACCCTCCTCCTGCACCTGCCACTGTCATAAGGAAGATATTTGGCTCCCGTTACTTGCAACTTGTACCATCCATATGTGAATATCTATTTGTAGTACAAGAGAATGAAGTTGCTATAGTTTGCAATGTTGAAAGAGGTGGAAGGGTGCCAGGACCAGATGGCATACAGGTCCCAGTTGGTATTTCAAAAGGGAAAAGTGAAATTCTCTTTTTTCAAGATCATTGCTAACCTCTCGGATGAAGAGCAAGCTGCTATCTAAACACGATGACATTCAATGGGTCACCCCCACTGGCAGTGCACAAACAGAGAACACTTCACTCCTGGTAGCAAGGGGGTTCCCCTTTGCTCATGTAAATATTAATGCAAAAATCGATGTCAGATTTCATGCCTGGCAAGCTGTGGAGCCTAGTGCAAAAGGAATAGATTAAAATTTTGGCTCGGAGATCTGTTTAGAAAGAAATACATATAGATCACATAAATCAAATTTTTTTTTTTTGCATTTGTTATTTAAAGTAACCCTGAGGAAGGCCTGTACAATTGAAGCCTATGATAAAATAACACATAAGATAAGGTCGCCTTTTGAAAGACACATGTCAGCATGATAAGTAGATTCAGAGATAGAGGTAGTTGATGTTATATGCAGATCTCAACTTTTCCTGTAAAGGTTAAGAGTAGTCCTTGGACCCTATGCTTCTTGAGTTTCTTTATTATTCTTTTAAGTTGATAGGTAGCCTCACTGATCACCAGGGGGGTTCAAGAGATGGAAGGGAGCATGGCACATTTACAGAAATTTTAGATTTGGATAAAACTTCAGCTCACTAGCCTTCTGGATTAGCTGACAGTATTCTGCTGATGGGATCCAGGCTGAAAGAAGGAAGGAAATACACATGCAGAGTTATAAACTTTTCATTGTGTTTATTCGTCTTCATTATGCAATCAGTAATGTGCAGGCAGGGAGGTGACACCACTCTATTCCTTAACTTTAACAAAGAAAGCAGTGTCACCCATATGGCTGTGCTGTCTGGCAGAGGTGTCTGGATTACAAATTATTTGGCAGATTATACAATTTATGCTCATAAATATTATTGTATTTAGTTGTTGGTCTGGAGTTTAGCTTTACTGTAGTCAATAACGTGTTCACAATTTGAGGTTTTCCAACTAAAGTGATTACCTATGAATTCCTTTCATTAGTATGTGATAGTCCATAGCTATATAGCTCAGTCTTGCTCAACCTTTTTTACCCCTGAGGAACCCTTGAAAAAATTTTTAGGTTTGGGGAAACCCTTACTAAAACCAATTCAGCGAGGAGATGTCCCTTACATTGGTAGCCCAATTGAAGAATGCCTCCTTCCAATTGTGGTCAGATTACTATCCTTACAGACAGCTAAAAAGATGATTAATGTAATGCAGCTGGCTCTGTCAAGTGGTAATGGCCCTGGAACTATGCAGGAAATATCAGAGAGGTCAATCAATCAAAACTCAAGGAACCCCTAGCACTCTCTGAAGGAACCCTTGGGTTTTGTAACATGAAATTATACCTAACTAGTCCCCGCTTAGTGCTCTTCATGATCTATTGCTATGGGGTGAAACAAAAACCCTAAAAATTGGAAAACAAAATATCCACAGAGCAAGATGAACCTGCAATAAATTAGACCACTTGGGAAGAATTCCAAACTGAATATCTAAAGTTCACTCTAATTGGCTGAATTATCAGTAAAGCTTCTCATCCACCACAAAAGCTTGGTCAATTTTTTTTGTGCTTGGGCCTTCTCTCAGAGATTCATGGGGTATTTTTTCTTTCTAAAAAACTGTGACTTCTAAAGCTGTGTGTAATGTGGGTTTCACTCCAGGATTTACTGCAGATATGGTATATTTTTATGCAGTGCACAGCATTTCATTGCAGCATTGTGGTATGAAGAGAGTACATTGAAAATTAAATTATGGCTACTATGTGCCATAGTATGCACATCAACAGACCTTAATGCAGATGGAGTGAATGAGTCCAGAGCATTTATATATACAGTGGCTAAATGGTTAGCACTTCCGTCTGGCAGTACTAAGGTCATTGGTTTGAATCCCAGCCAAGGCACCACCTTCCTGGAGTTTGCATGTTGTGCCTGTGTGGGTTTCCTCCGGGTACTCTGGTTTCCTCTGACACTCCAAAGACATGCTGGTAGGTTAACTGGATCCTGTCTAAATTGACCCTATTATGTATATGTATGAATGTAAGTTAGGGACCTCAGATTGTACACCCCTTGAGGGTTAGGGACTGATGTGAATGTACAATATATATGTAAAGTGCTGTGCAAATTGATGGTGCTATATAAGTACCTGTAATAAATATATATAAACAGCTCTTGCTGCAATACTCATCTCATATCTGGTGATATCCCCTGAAGACACACTGATCTGATGATGCTCTGTTTATCAAACTGATGGTTACCTGAGCTTCAGCATCACTCAAACCACTTACTGTGACGCCAGAGTGTCAGGGATCCACCTCGATGGTACTTCAATAAGTTGTTCTAGGCTCACAGGAAATACTGCAGGGTGCCGCACTAGGTTATCACATGGTACTAGTGTTTGCTGCATTACGGTCCATCCACCACCAGAAGAAGAGGAGGAAGCGAACCAGTGACATCATGCCAATAGACTAAAGACCCATGTAAAAAACTAAATTTTATAAAATGTTTTAAATAAATAAAGGATGCGGCAAAAGAGATGTTATGGGGCAAAAAAAACATGGGGAAAGAAGGCTCAAGTTGGCATTTTTTTGGCTTTAACGCCCTACTATCAGCAATTTGTATATTAACATTACCCAGATTGATGTCCCATGTTAAATTTGTTAATATACACTCTAAACTATGAGCGCCAGCAACTGCCACGCCATGCCGTTGGTGACTCTCAATACCAGCTTTCAGTGACCATCGGGAGCTAATCAGAATGGTTCCCCATCATGTGACCAAATGCAAATTAAACAGTTTATCAGCCTATAGGAAAAACAGAGCAGGTTTTTTTTTTTACCAAATACAGCTGCACACCAATCAAAAAAATGTGCCTAATAAATATATATATATATATATTTATATAGAATGATTTATGTGTGCAAACTTGTCATAGCGTTATCTATAAGTTACTCAACACATACTGATGCTGCAAAATTTGACCTGGACATCTAGGCATCAGTGATCTCTGGTCAGAAAAGAGTTAAATTTCAAGCCTAACCTAATTTTTTATTTAGTTTTGGATAGAGTAGGAAGAATTCAATCTGTGACAACACTTTCGGTAAAGCCAGCCGGACACTGGAAATTTTATTCTCACTTTTTCCTTCTGCCGAAAGCTTCTTCTTTTTCTGTGTTCTTTGATTGTGAGATTTAGTTTGAGGAGAGTAAACTGCTGAATGTCCATTGGAATTTCTCCATATATTGATAAACAATCCAGTAAACAGTGCATCTGTACTTCCGAGTGTCAGTAGATGTGAAAAATGATATAGCCATTAGGCAGTGCTGAGAATCATTGTGTGGGCAATATACTGTACAAGAAAATGTATATATCTCAGCCTCAGATGTACCCAGCAGATGGTCCTGTTCTATATCTCTCTATAAAAGCATTAAAGGACTGCTAATAAATACAAGTCACCTAAAAAGACTTTATAGGCCACTTGCTGTTATTTTAGAAATAATTTGTGCTCAAGCTGCTTTATTTAGATGTCTTTTTGAATATTTTATGTATTATATTACATGTGTTACCCTCCCTTATTATTTCTAATACTTTGTACAGTGCCATGAGAGATGATCACTCTATATAAATCAAATTTTATAAAATCTGTAATAATTTCTATACTAATTTTTTTAACCCATAATAAAATATTACATTTTACTTAAAGCAAAACTTCACCCAAAAGGGGAAGTACCACTTCTTCCTTCTCCCTCCTCCTCTTTTACAGTTGGCACTTCTTTTTGGTGGGGGAAGTGGGTACCTGGTTTTTACAGGTACTCACTCCCCCAGTTCTGGTCGGATGACCTTGGTGATCTGAGTAAAAGTTCTGCCCCCCTCCTTCCCCCACAGCCTTCTGGGACATGTCATAGGTCCCAGAAGACTGCGGGACCATTCATGTAGCGCAGCGAGGCTCGTACATGTGCATTGGGAAGCCAGCTGTGAAGCCACAGTTACTATGCCGGCGCCAGAGACCAAAGCCTGTTGAAGAAACTGACCAAGTGAGGACAGCGCTGGATCCTGGGACAGATGAGTGTCTGTTTATTAAAAGTCAGCAGCCACAGCTTTTGTAGTTGCTGACTTTTAATTTTTCTAACAATGAGTAAAGAACCGCTTTAACGCCATAATCTGTTTTTTTAGCTTGTATAGAGTAGAGAATAGTTATAAGCCCATCATATATTTTTGCTGTCCGTGTCCTCTATTGGCATTTCTGGGACACCCAAAACATAGATACTAAATTACTTCCTCCCCAAACACTTCAATTTTGTATTACAAAAAACAAATGCAAATGTAAAACTTTCTATATACAAATAATCACACAAAAAAAAAAGCTAAGGAAAGCAAAGGTGTTAATAAAAATAGCAGGGGTTAACAAAAATCATGTTTCTGTTACATAGCAAATTTTTAGAAAGAAAAAATGGAATAAACCTGAATGAACACAAATTTAAAGGGTTTACATACAAATGATAAAATAAACCCCCAAATAAATAAAAGCTAAGAGAACAAGAGAATTAAGACACTGATAAAAAATAGCGAGGGTTAACAATAATATATGCAAAAAATGTAATGGGTATTGGTAACTTTTACTCTGCAATTTATCCCTTTCATAGGGAAACAAGAATTATGTCTGGAGCCACAGACAAGAATAAACCCAAATTTAAAAAGTTTACATACATGCTATTGAAAATAAATGCTAAGGGAAGAAGGTAATGAAGGAGTTAATAAAAACTAAGCATGGTTCACTAAGGGGCTAATATGCTGTTCATTTTTATTTTTTAATTTACACATAACAGTGATTTATAAACAAACGTTAAATGTGCCTTTTCTGCCTCTGCCTCAGCCTTGCCTACTGGGGAGGATGAATTTTACTTCTTGTCAAGAAGACACAACAGGAAGCGAGGTGAAATTTCGCCAATAAAGAGTTGTCAAAAATATAGGTGTCTCCATTGGAAAGTGATTGTTGTAAAATTTCCAATTTCCTATCAGTTTACATGTCAGTTTACTGTGGGACGGCACAGTGGCTTAGTGGTTAGCACTTCTGCCTGGCAGTACTAGGGTCATTGGCTCAAATCCCAACCATGGCACCACCTGCCTGGAGTTTGCATGTTCTTCCTGTGCCTGCATGGGTTTCACTCAGGTACTCCAGTTTCCTCCCACTCTCCAAAAACATGCTGGTAGGTTAATTGGATCCTGTATAAATTGTCCATAGTATGTGTATGTATGAATGTAAGTTAGGGACCTTAGATTGTACACCCCTTGAGGGTTAGGGACCTTAGATTGTACACCCCTTGAGGGTTAGGGACTGATGTGAATGTACAATATATATATATATATATATATATATATATGTAAAGTGCTGCATAAATTGACAGTGCTTTATAAGTACCTCAAATAAATAAATAAAGCTTCTATAATTCTGTGAATTACTGAATAATTGGATAATTAGCAATATATTTTCAAAATGTGGGAAGTGGAAGACAACTCTTTTGACAGTTTTATAAACATATCCCTACTCAAAACACAATAAAGAGCTTCAAAATACCAGAACTTCACCAGAATGGGATCTCCATCCATTATCGGCACTCCCGGTTAGGTAAGGGGGCTTAATAATTATTACATAAGGTAGATTTGGAAGCCTTCCCAGACATAGTCAGACTCAGACTTGTAACTTTGTCTGCAAATAGTTGCTAATGCTCAAGTTGTATTTAAAAGTTATTAATAGACCATAAAAGCACCAGTTAGATCAAGTTATATCAAGTATTAAATAACACTCATGCTTATTTGAAGCAACACGTCTTCCACCAAGCATAATTTGAAGCCAACCAAACGCACCTGGTAATTATATAGTTTGTGCGTCCGCTAGTTGCCAAAAGTTAAGTCTTATAAATAAGCTTGCATCAACGTATACGCAGAGTGACTGTAAAATGCTTGGCAGCGAGCGCAAAAGTACATTTCTACACTTTCCTAGGTATTCAGAAATTTTTGCATCTGTGCCAGAGTTCTTGGCTTTGCTACAGACACCAGGCTTTTAAGTGGGGACCCTGAAGTACTAACAGGTCAGCAATCTTCCTTGAGTTATGAAACTCTACTTTCACCATGGACTGCAGAGAGTTACAATCTCAAATGAACAGTTACAGGTACACAATATTAATTTATTAGGTGGGACGTGTTGTATAGCCTGGAATCATCCACCGTTTATTTTCCGCAGTTATTTCCGACCCACTTTTTTTTTTTCCAACCTGAAAGAAAAGTACGGCAGGCATTTTATTTAAGGCTAAGCATACCGTGTCCGTTACAAAATTAATGTCTAAGTAAAAGAAAACAGATTTTACAAAGACAAAAAGCAAGTTGACTTTTTTCCATTTTTTATTTCCATTTATTAAAAAAACACAGTCATAAAACTTTTTTTTTTTAATTTCATGTCAAAAAAGTCTTAGAAATGTGGCTTGGAATAGCTTTGCGTGGATCATGATAGGCAAGAGTGAGTTGATTTTGTAGCAAATGTGATTGATGGACCTGTAGACTGAGGAGGTAATCGTTCATTTTCAACCATATTTGTCACAAGTAAAAAAAATACATATAATTAGGGGTCACTGAAGCTTTGACTTTTTTATATTCTTCTTTTTTTTTTTTGTTTCAACAGTATGTGCTATGGCTAAAAATATTATACCTTTTATTATATCCAGGGAGTGCCCCCCCCCCCATCCTCAACAAATATTGTCCTACAGCTGGCCATGGATGGATAAAATTTCAAATGAAATTTTTAGGAAAGGTCTTAGGAAAATTCATATGAACGTTTTCAGAATAGAACACCCGACTGTATTGAAAGATTTTGTTTGCTTTTAACATTTGATTTTGAAATGAATGGACTTTACGGATCGAATCCACATACACTGTTAGAAATGCGTTCCCGTGAATCCATCCTTCTCGGCACTGACGTCAAATACAACGCTGATTTCACCCCTCTAATGTTTAGAAACATGACATTTCTTACAACCTACTTTTCCTAAGAATTTTTGGTTGAACTTCTACTCAACTACGGCCAGCTTAATTCATCTAACTCTTTTGGAAGTCAGTAGTCAGAAATAGATTTTTATTGTCTACATTTTATTTTCAAGTGCAGATGTGAATTTGATTAGCTGCTATAACAAAAATCAAAAAGTTCTTTACTTTATACTGGATCAATTATGATGCTTCTCACATACATGTAAAAAAATTCAAATTTTTTTGCTAGAAAATTACTTAGAACCCCCAAAAATTATATATATACATTTTTTGCAAAAGCCCTAGAGAATTTAATGATAGGTGTTGCAATTTTTTAATCTCACACGGTATTTGGGCAGTGGTTTTTCAAATGTAATTTTTGGGGAAAAAATTCACTTTAATAACTTTTATTGCTGTTGTTGATGATGTGAGTAAATAGATACTTAACACGTCATGCTTTAAAATTGCGTAGGCCAGTTTTTTATTAATTTTATTGCTATCACAAGGGATGAACAACATCTCTTTAGACATGGGCTGTGACAGGTCCTCTTTATGAAGAGGACTCCAAATCTCTCCTCTGGCCTCCAATGCAGCCAATCAGACACAGAACAGTCTGACTGGCTGCTTTCCTGGTCTTTAACGGGCAGCTAAAAAAAAGAGCTGAAACCGAAAGTGATGAAATCCATGTCATTTATGGTTTCTGGGGTCACAGAGAGGGAGGAACAATGTCAGCTCCTCTCTACCTCCAGGACTTCTGCAGAGGCTCTCCCATCCTCTGAAACTCTCTACCACAGCATGTCCATCAGCCCCCACCCTGTCTGCCTTTAGGCGATCTTTGAAAACTCACTTCTTTATAGAAGCCTACTCCACCTCCACCTAAGAACTGTACTTGAATCACCTCCACCAGATCATCCCCCGCAGCTATCACCTTTTGTATCACCTCCCCCTTCCTTTAGATTGTAAGCTCCACAAGCCGGGCCCTCCTTTTCCTTCTGTACTGAAATGTATTGTAATTGTATTATCTCCCTTATATTGTAAAGTGCTGCGCAAACTGTTGGCGCTATATAAATCCTGTATAATAATAATAATAATGATAATATCTCTGTAGTGCAGCCATTGCCACCAGTCACAGCAGTCCCCAGCTCCCTGATTGGACGGGAGAGCCTGTGAAAGGCTGCGACAGGACCACCTTCCACCGTCCAAAGAATTGATCAAGTGGCTGTTCAGCCAATCAAATCCCTTCTGCATAAAAGCTCATTGCCATCTGTACATTTTGATACTGGAAGGCATCATCCCGATATAAGGTATAACCACTTTCCTTTCAGGACATCATATGACGTCCACCCAAGGGTAAAAAAGATGATCTTTCTTTAAGACCACAATGAAAAGGCACTATATGTATATAATAGCTTTTTCACTGAACTCTGAACTCTCGTATACCCTTTAGCCCTTTAGTCTTGCACAGTTGTACCGGCAAATCTCCTAACTAAAATTGCTTACTTTGATTTCACTGAACACTGTGAGCTTCTCACAGTGTGTATTAAAAGCTGCAGCAAGTCAGAGCTGCCTCATTTCCTGTTTGGTGGACATTTAGCTTCTTCTAGCACTTTCCTCCCTATCCTTACTGTCTATTCCCCCTTCTCTTCCATTTATTGGATTTCAGTCCATTCAACCATGGAGGCTCAGCATTACATGCAGTTTCTTTACCTAGAGCAGTGGTTCTCAACCTGTGGGACACGACCCCTTTGGGGGTCAAACGACCCTTTCACAGGGGTTGCCTAAGACCATTGGAAAACACATATTTCCGATGTGTAAAGAGCAGCTACTGTGTAGAAAGCAGCTGCTGTATTGGAGGTAAAACACGTCATGAATTATAATTACTGGGTAAATAATTTTATGGTTGGGGGTCACCACAACATGAGGAACTGTATTAAAGGGTCTCGGCATTAGGAAGGTTGAGAACCACTGACCTAGAGCAATCCACACACCCTGCCTAGGAAAGGCCACTCTTCCAGATCGATGTCCATCTACTGTATGAAGGCATTTTGATATTTGCATAACTCTTCCCAAGAACCAGCCCACTGCCTGCATTAGGACTAAGGCCCAGGCAAGGTGCAATGACATTCACAGGTAGCTTAGTATAAAAACCATCTGCTTCCTCCCATTAGCCACAATCTGTCTGCATTACATAGAGAAGCACAGTGGCACACTGATGGCATCACTGGACCTAAAATAAGGTGTGTAATGAAAAGGAAAAGGTTTGTTTAAACAATGTCATTAGTGCGTGGATGAAGAGGGTAAGGAGGAACAAAGGAGGGTAGAGTATAACAAAGTTAAGCTCTAACTTTAAAATGTATATTTATGCAAAACTTTCCTTTATCTTTGGAAAGCATGGGAAAAAATTGTAACCCTTGTCATGCTTTTACAGCTCATTGAGGCTCTTTTCCATACTTTTTGTCCTAATGACACTGGTTTTGCCAGACGTGAAGTGTGGGGAAAATTGCCAACATCAACACAGACAGAAAGAAAATGTTTTTAGTAGAGTAATGGCTGAAACCCCTGACTTAAAAAAAATCCCTCTGTAGTTGAGATCCTTTTATGCTAGCCATATCACTAGTGGGTTGAATGGAAAAAAAAACTGAATTGATTTCCCCATCCACACACCTGATGTGGATGGGGGAATCTTCCCAGCTGAGCTATTATATTCTGAACAGGTCATAGCCTGCAGGGCTGAATGAGTGGAAAAAAATCCAACAGGGCGATTCTACAGAAGTAATTTGGTATCAGGGGTGGACTGACAACTCATGGGGTCCCCGGGCAATAGGGGATCATGGGGCCCCTGTGTCCTTGCCCAAACTCAAAAAAGCCTATGAAAAAGGTACCAGGGGCATTTCACGGGGCCCCCTACTGACCCCGGGCCCTCGGGCAGTGTCCGAGTTTACAAATGGTCAGTCCGCCCTTGTTTGGTATGTAAATATCTGTACAACCTCCCTATCCATACAAGGATCAAAATTTGTCTGGTCCCTACTGAGCCTTTCAATCCATGTAAGGCCAGCTTAAATGAACAGCACAGCTGCCATCCCTACAATCCCTACAATTTGAATACAAATGAGTAAGCAAATAACATAAGTAGTACAGTGCTCTGCAGGGCTGTCATTAGAAACCACGGGGCCCCATAAAACCAACCTGACAGCCCCCCCCCAAAATAAACTATGCTTCAGTTATAAATGAACATAGTGAGTGATCACTGATTGTGTTCATTCAGGAAAGGAAGGGGCTGGTAAATGTGACATATTAGCTGGTCCAAGAGTGATCGGTATGGCCCCCAGGGGGGCAATTACTTTAACCAATTCTCTGTATGGCTCTCTGCAGCAGCTAAAAGCTGGCTGAGGGAGAGGAGAAGAAGCCAGTTTTTAGCTGCTGCAGAGTGAGCCATACAGGGGTTTGGTTACAGTAATTGTCCCCTCCAATGCCGATCACCCTCCCTGCCCACATCTGATTCACCCAGTTGCCTGGGCCCCGTACAGGTAGACCGGTGGTAATTTTTTTTCTAATTTTTCTATTGGTACATGTTCATGTCAGTGCCTGGATACCAATCCCTTTTGTTTGACAATAGCTTGTTAATTAGTCCTTAAAATGGACAGAATTGAGCTACAAGATTCCCCTTTCTTCCGGCACCTATCAACTTTAATGGGGTTCACCACTAAGTCTGTGAAGTTTGATCAAGATGGATTTCTTTTCAGGTAGAGTTGAGACTCTCTAATTAATTAATGGTTGCCCCCCCCCAAAAAAATTAAAGTGTGATTTTGCAGGGAAAGTAGCCATATTGTATTGGTCTATGAAGTTTGATCAAGATTCAAAGTTGTTCGGGAACAAAAGCAAAGCGGACTAACGCATCCCTATTTCTGTACTGATGCACAACATAGTTGGTAAGGTGAGCTGGCTTAGAAGGGTTTAAAGGGTTTAAAGCTGGCTTAGAAGGGTTTCAACATAAAAAAAAATAGCAAAACAACTTCAGTGTTTCTATCCTGATGGATTTCATTTCAGGTAGGGTTGAGACTGTCTAATTAATAAATGGTTGCCCCCCCCCCCCAATAAAATTAAAGTGTGATTTTGTAGGGAAAGTAGCCATATTGTATTGGGAACACTGGCCAATCCAACAACTGGCTACAAAAAAAACAAATATGTTTGTATGTAGGCGATGGCCATTATATATTTATCTTTTTTTACTGAATTATCTCTTTAAGACTCCAATTGAACTTTGGAGATACCTTTGACATCTGGGATATGCAGCGCTCTCTGTTTTTATGGTGTTTATTGTTTTCTATGCGATTGTATTTTTTCACAGGCTCTTGCGAACTTCTGATGAAGCCGTCTGATTATCTAAGCAAGAGTAATTACAAGTGCCATCTATTTAAGCAACCTTCCTTTCCAAATTCACAAGAGATGTTTTAAGGAGCATCTGCTGAAATCTCCAATAACATGATTTTTAATGCGCTCCGTTCATTTGCTTTTCCAGAACTGGTTTAAGACATTCTGTTTCAACAGAGAGTGAATATAAATGTTTTAAGCGTAGCTGAGTGCATTATTAAAGTATACCCGTGGTGTGACTTTAGTCGTTCTGTTGGCTACTCTGTTAGGTCTTTTGGATGTGACTTTTGTTTCATTTTAAAGGTACAACTGGATTCATAAAATGTATTGGTTATTTGTGTAATACAAAGCACAGTAGTCCACAGCAACTAACCAGTAAACTGCAATCTGATTGGTTGCTGCTGACTTCTGCTTTACACATTTTTAGTCTTTATATATGTTTATTATACAAGCCTGATTACTGAAAAATGATTAATCCTCCTCCCATCCCCCCTCTAACCCATCCTCTGCATTCTTTTCTTACCCAGTGAAGCAAGATATAATCGTCCACCGTTCAGGACCCATGCCACTGTTGTTTCAAGGTGCAGGGGGTGGATAATCCAGAGCTGAATTAATGCGCATACCAGCCAACCCCTATCAGTCATGTTGATGTCAATGTGTAGAGTCCTCTTCTGGAACCCTGCCCCGACAGCCAATTGGAAATGTAAGACAAAGAGAGCTCTAAATGAAACAATCCTTAGAAGTCCAAAGTTGTTATTGTTCAACTGATTACAACAAGCAGGGCATATACAGCCCTGCTCGTAATCAATTGAGCAATAATGACTTTGGACTCCTAAGGATTTTTCCATTTGGTGCGCTCATTGACCAACTACACTTGGGTTTCTCATAACAGGTTGTGACAGGAGTGACTTTTGGGGGTGGGGGGACCCCTGTATCATCTCCCCAAATCCCTCTTATGTGTAAAGGCACCCTGTAACTGTTAGGGTCGCAGGGTGCTCTGTCCTGATATTGTGTAAACATGTATAGGTTGGGTGTGGGGGTTGTTCATTGTTCTCTGCCATGCATTGACTTCTCCATCATGTCCAACAATGCCACCATCAAACCTGTAGCGCAGGCTAGAGTACTTGGTGTCATTCTGGACTCCAACCTATCCTTCCAGCCCCAAGTCCAATCTTTAACAAGCTTGTGCAGACTCCACCTCCACAACATCGCCAAAATCCGCACGTTCCTAACCCCAGAAAACACTAAACAGCTCATCCACTCCCTCATCATATCACGACTCAATTACTGCAACTCCCTCCTTACTGGCCTGCCTCGCCGCTGGCTATCCCCGCTTCAGTCAATCCTGAATACGGCTGCCAGACTCATTCACCTTGCCAATCGCTCCGTATCCGCCACCCCCCTCTGCCAATCCCTCCACTGGCTTCCGATTGCGCAACAGATCAAATTCAAAATCCTAACACTGACGTACGAAGCCGTCCACCACACTGCCCCGAACTACATCACTGACCTAATATCCAAGTACCACCCAGCACGCACACTCCGCTGCTCACAAGACCTCCTTCTCTCTAGTTCCCTGGTCTCCTTCTCCCATGCCCGCCTCCAGGACTTCTCCAGGGTGTCACCCATCCTCTGGAACTCCCTGCCCCAACCCATCAGATTATCACCTACTCTCCTCTCCTTTAGGTGCACCCTGAAAACCCATCTCTTCAGGGAAACCTACCCCACCCCCTGCTAACTTGCCGACCTCCTCCACTCTTCCTACCACTCCATCCCCCACAGCTATCTCCTCCTGTGCCACCATCCCCTCCCTCCTGGACTGTAAGCTCGAAAGAGCAGCGCCCTCAATCCCCTCATGTTTTGCATTGTATTGTTTTTGTTCTGTCACATGTTCTGTCCCCCTTTGTAATGTACAGCGCTGAGTGAACTATCGGCACTTTATAAATACTGTATAATAATATAATAATAATGCAGCATCCCATTGTTCTAGCAAACTGTTGTGGGATGCATGTGTTCCCCTATTGTCTACTTCCTTGTGGTGTATCCCTTTGTTCTATTATGTGTCTAGGTTTGGTGGGGGGTGTTTCTGGCAGCCCTTCCCTCCTGATGGGATGGCCTGTGATGTGTTTCCTGTTCCTGGTTGTATTTCCCTGCCCTGTGTATATATCTTGTTTTTGTGTTAAAATAAAGCAGTTGACTTCCTGTCTTAAGAGAGTCTGGTGCTGTCTATTTCCTGCATGATCAGCGGTGGTGTCCATGGATTTGTGTTCGGACAGGGCAGCTGGATTATAACAGAAATACCCAAGTGCGGTCTGGGTCCGGTTCCGTTACACAGGTGAATATCCTCTCCTGGGGAATCCCTGTCTTTGTGGTAAACTGATGAATACATGCCAATTGGGTTTAAAGCAGATCTTCACCACATCTAAGCACCACAAACTAAAAACACAATGTAATTAAATTTTAATATCCAAAGCAATTTCACCCATCCATCCATATCTCCATGATTTATTTTGTTGGGAAATCACTTTGAAAAACACCCCTAGCAATCCTGGTCGTTTCCATCTTGAGTAAGGGCAAATGATTCATGTAGCATTTATTTTCTGTAATCCAGGAACCCATCTGCCCTTATCTCAAGCATGCATGCAGGAGAGTGTACTTAGCTGAGAAAACCCCTCCTTCCCCCCCTGAAGACTCATGGGATGTATGACATCATTTGCCTAGGCAAGAAATCGGGAAGTAACTGAAGAAATATAAAAAAAAGTTTATGATATACTTTCCTACCTATGTACTAGTAGCATGAGGATTAAAAATAATAAATGTTGACTGGGAGAGTAAAGTTCTGCTTTAAAGTGGTTCTAATGCCTTAGGGTTTTCACCATAATTCATTCTATACATTAAGGTGAAAAACCTTCTGTATTGCAGCTCTCCCCCTAGCCCCACCTTATTCTTACCTGCGCCCTCCTCATTGAGCAGATTGATAGCAGTGGGAGCCATTGGCAGAGGAGTAGGGGGTGAGGCCACTCACTCTGTGTCAATGAACGCAGACGGGGTGGCTCGGGAATGAGTCTACATGGGTGTCCCCATGGAAAAAGGCTTTCCATGGGGGAACCCGTTGAAGAGGAGGGGCCTGGAGTGCTGGCTGCAGACCAGAAAAAGAGAATCAGGGCTGCTTTGTGCAAAAGAATTGCACAGAGCAGGTAAGTATAACATGTTTATTTTAATTTTAAAAAATGAAGGTTTACTTTCACTTTGGGTAAAGCCTTTGTCCACATTTTGATAACCTGAAAAAATAGGTGTCCAATGCCCTTCTACCACTACCTATGAACTAATAGAAAGCATCCACTTCACGTATGCAAAGATCCTGCCTTCTGTAAAAAGAAGAAGAGAGAATACTCAGGACTGGAGCGCCATGTGACCTTAGCTTTAGGTGAGTAAAAAGAGCATTTAGAATTTTGTAATGTCATTGATCAGTTAGAAGAGGTAGGGGGATAGGGGAAGATGAGCTTTAAATTATTTCTTTGGTCGCAGCATACACATTCATTTTATAATATCAACATTGTACTAGCAATAGAAACAATAGTTATATTTGATAATCCAATATAAGCGTATGTGGAAAATCTCCTTTCATGTTGTGAGTTCTGCCTATCTACTTTCTACAACTTTCTGGATTCTCTACCTGCTTTGTAGTTTTTCCTTTATTGTGTGCTTTCCATTTCTAAGAACCACATATCCCATGGTACCTTGCTGCCTGCGAGCCATGATTCCTGTACTGAATCCGCCTCCTGAAGCTTTTCCTCTCATTAGTCTGTAGTACGGAAGGCAGGCTCTGCGAAATGTGTGACACAGCAGTGCTTACTGACAGGACATAGTGACTACAGGTCACAGAATATAGATATAGATTATAAGGAGTAGGCTAAAAATAACTATATTGTGGAAATAAATATATGATTCTACATTTTGGACCATAGATATGCTTTATATGTCCAGACAATTTTTTTTTCTTTTAGTTTTGTATAACGGGTGGGAGGATTACCGCCCAGTCAGGTTTCTACTGCTATCTGTGAGTACAGGAATCATGGCTCGCAGGCAGCAAGGTACCATGGGATATGTGGTTCTTAGAAATGTCAACAGCCCTTGACTCACTAGCGCCTTTAACCACACGCAACATCAGACCCCGACCGCTCCAGCCCTGGCAGACTGATCACACCAAAACCCTCAAACGACACAGTCGTGCCCTGGAGCGACTATGGCGCAAAACCAAATCCCAACAAGCCTTCACCCGATACAAATCTGCCTTCCACACCTACACCTCCTCCCTCCATACTGCCAAACAAGCCTACTTCCTGACCCTCATCAAGGCCCTCTCCTCCAATCCTCGCCGACTCTTCTCCACCTTCAACTCTCTACTCTCGCCACCCCCACCTCCACCCAGCACCTCACTCACTGCCCTTGAGATTGCCAATCACTTCAAAAACAAGATTGACACAATTCGCAAGGACATTGCCGCAACTCACACGCCTTCTCAACCTGTCCCCTCTCACACAGCTACCCCCTCATCCCCCCTCCCCCTCGACATAACCCACAGGGACTTCGTCGCTGCTCAAACTCCCTCCAACCCCCTTCCCCCTCACTCAGCTACCCCCTCTACACCCCTCTCCCACGGCCCCACCACTGCTCTGACCTCCTCTCCCACCCCACCCTACATTCCTCATACTGAAGCTCCCCCAACACTCCGCACCTTTGACCTTACTACTAGAGATGAGCGAATTTCTCAAAAATTCGATTCGGCTGATTCGGCGAATTCCAGTGTGAAATTCGATTCGATGCGAATTTCTTCGCTACGAAGATGACTTATAAAAAGGGTTTCTAGGCTTCAGAGAGCCTTTAAATTAGTGCAGAACACTGTACCTTTAATTTAAATGCCCTTGGAGATGAGGAAAGAGAAGGAGAAGGAGAAGGAGAAGGATGAGAAGAAGGAGAAGGATGAGAAGAAGGAGAAGGAGAAGGATGAGAAGAAGGAGAAGGAAACGGATGAGAAGAAGGAGAAGGAGAAGGATGAGGAGAAGGAGAAGGATGAGAAGAAGGAGAAGGATGAGAAGAAGGAGAAGGAGAAGGATGAGAAGAAGGAGAAGGATGAGAAGAAGGAGAAGGAGAAGGATGAGAAGATGGAGAAGGAGAAGGATGAGAAGAAGGAGAAGGAGAAGGATGAGAAGAAGGAGAAGGAGAAGGATGAGAAGAAGGAGAAGGATGAGGAGAAGGAGAAGGATGAGAAGAAGGAGAAGGATGAGAAGAAGGAGAAGGATGAGAAGAAGGAGAAGGATGAGAAGAAGGAGAAGGAGAAGGATGAGAAGAAGGAGAAGGATGAGAAGAAGGAGAAGGATGAGAAGAAGGAGAAGGAGAAGGAGAAGGAGAAGGAAAAGCAGAAGGAGAAGGATGAGAAGAAGGAAAAGGAGAAGGATGAGAAGATGGAGAAGGAGAAGGATGAGAAGAAGGAGAAGGAGAAGGATGAGAAGAAGGAGAAGGATGAGAAGATGGAGAAGGAGAAGGATGAGAAGAAGGAGAAGGAGAAGGATGAGAAGAAGGAGAAGGAGAAGGATGAGAAGAAGGAGAAGGAGAAGGATGAGAAGAAGGAGAAGGATGAGAAGAAGGAGAAGGAGAAGGATGAGAAGAAGGAGAAGGATGAGAAGAAGGAGAAGGAGAAGGATGAGAAGAAGGAGAAGGAGAAGGATGAGAAGAAGGAGAAGGATGAGAAGAAGGAGAAGGATGAGAAGAAGGATGAGAAGAAGGATGAGAAGAAGGAGAAGGATGAGAAGAAGGACAGTTCTGTGACAGTTTCTGTCTATTTCTGACAGTTCTGGGACATTCACTCCATACAGCTGTTTCAACCGCTGTATGGAGGGAATGTCATGGAACTGTCAGAAATAGACTATTAATGACAGTTCTGGGACTGTCCTTCCATGCAGCGGTTGAAACATTGTATGTATTTGTTTCCATAAATGGATCCATTTATGGAAACAAATAGATACAATGTTTCAACCGCTGTATGGAAGGACAGTCCCAGAACTGTCATTAATAGTCTATTTCTGACAGTTCTATGACATTCCCTCCATACAGCGGTTGAAACAGCTGTATGGAGTGAATGTCCCAGAACTGTCAGAAATAGACTATTTATGACAGTTCTGGGACTGTCCTTCCATACAGCGGTTGAAACATTGTATCTATTTTTTTCCATAAATGACATTCTGCAAATACACTTAGAGGAGCGCTGCAGATACACTTTTTGCCGGCTTGGAATTAATCTTATTTTCATCCTACTTCTTCTTCTTCATCCTCATCCTCATAAGAAGAAAAAGAAGAAGTAGGATGAAAATAAGAATAATTCCAAGCCGGCAAAAAGTGTATCTGCAGCGCTCCTCTAAGTGTATCTGCAGAATGTCATTTATGGAAAAAAATAGATACAATGTTTCAACCGCTGTATGGAGTGAATGTCCCAGAACTGTCATAAATAGTCTATTTCTGACAGTTCTGGGACATTCACTCCATACAGCTGTTTCAACCGCTGTATGGAGGGAATGTCATAGAACTGTCAGAAATAGACTATTAATGACAGTTCTGGGACTGTCCTTCCATAGAGCGGTTGAAACATTGTATCTATTTGTTTCCATAAATGGATCCATTTATGGAAACAAATAGATACAATGTTTCAACCGCTGTATGGAAGGACAGTCCCAGAACTGTCATTAATAGTCTATTTCTGACAGTTCTATGACATTCCCTCCATACAGCGGTTGAAACAGCTGTATGGAGTGAATGTCCCAGAACTGTCAGAAATAGACTATTTCTGACAGTTCTATGACATTCCCTCCATACAGCGGTTGAAACAGCTGTATGGAGTGAATGTCCCAGAACTGTCAGAAATAGACTATTTCTGACAGTTCTATGACATTCCCTCCATACAGCGGTTGAAACAGCTGTATGGAGTGAATGTCCCAGAACTGTCAGAAATAGACTATTTCTGACAGTTCTGGGACTGTCCTTCCATACAGCGGTTGAAACATTGTATGTATTTGTTTCCATAAATGGATCCATTTATGGAAACAAATACATACAATGTTTCAACCGCTGTATGGAAGGACAGTCCCAGAACTGTCATTAATAGTCTATTTCTGACAGTTCCATGACATTCCCTCCATACAGCGGTTGAAACAGCTGTATGGAGTGATTGTCCCAGAACTGTCAGAAATAGTCTATTTCTGACAGTTCTGGGACATTCACTCCATACAGCTGTTTCAACCGCTGTATGGAGGGAATGTCATGGAACTGTCAGAAATAGACTATTAATGACAGTTCTGGGACTGTCCTTCCATACAGCGGTTGAAACATTGTATGTATTTGTTTCCATAAATGGATCCATAAATAGGATCCATAAATAGGATCCATAAATGGATCCATAAATAGGATCCATAAATAGTCTATTTCTGACAGTTCTGGGACATTCACTCCATACAGCTGTTTCAACCGCTGTATGGAGGGAATGTCATAGAACTGTCAGAAATAGACTATTTATGACAGTTCTGGGACTGTCCTTCCATACAGCGGTTGAAACATTGTATGTATTTGTTTCCATAAATGGATCCATTTATGGAAACAAATACATACAATGTTTCAACCGCTGTATGGAAGGACAGTCCCAGAACTGTCATTAATAGTCTATTTCTGACAGTTCCATGACATTCCCTCCATACAGCGGTTTCCGGCAAAAAGTGTATGTGCAGAGTTCCTCTATTCTGCAGATACACTTAGAGGAGCTCTGCAGATACACTTAGAGGAGCTCTGCACATACACTTTTTGCCGGCTTGGAATTATTCTTATTTTCATCCTACTTCTTCTTCTTCTTCTTCTTCTTCTTCATCCTCATCCTCATCCTCTTCTTCTTCTTCTGAGGATGAGGATGAGGATGAAGAAGAAGAAGAAGAAGAAGAAGTAGGATGAAAATAAGATTAATTCCAAGCCGGCAAAAAGTGTATGTGCAGAGCTCCTCTAAGTGTATCTGCAGAATAGAGGAACTCTGCACATACACTTTTTGCCGGCTTGCAATTATTCTTATTTTCATCCTACTTCTTCTTCTTCTTCTTCATCCTCTTCTTCTTCTTCTGAGGATGAGGATAAAGAAGAAGAAGAAGAAGAAGAAGTAGGATGAAAATAAGATTAATTCCAAACAGGCAAAAAGTGTATGTGCAGAGCTCCTCTAAGTGTATCTGCAGAATAGAGGAACTCTGCACATACACTTTTTGCCGGCTTGGAATTATTCTTATTTTCATCCTACTGCTTCTTCTTCTTCTTCTTCATCCTCATCCTCATCCTCAGAAGAAGAGGATGAGGATGAGGATGAAGAAGAAGAAGAAGAAGTAGGATGAAAAGAAGAATAATTCCAAGCCGGCAAAAAGTGTATGTGCAGAGTTCCTCTATTTCTGACAGTTCTCTCACAGCTTCTTCACATGTACAGCGGTTGAAACATCTGTATCCTAAATGGAAACTAATAGATACAAATTAGTTTACTAATTGTATCTATTAGTTTCCATTTAGGATACAGATGTTTCAACCGCTGTACATGTGAAGAAGCTGTGAGAGAACTGTCAGAAATAGAGGAACTCTGCACATACACTTTTTGCCGGCTTGGAATTATTCTTCTTTTCATCCTACTTCTTCTTCTTCTTCTTCATCCTCATCCTCATCCTCTTCTTCTGAGGATGAAGATGAAGAAGAAGAAGAAGTAGGATGAAAAGAAGAATAATTCCAAGCCGGCAAAAAGTGTATGTGCAGAGTTCCTCTATTTCTGACAGTTCTCTCACAGCTTCTTCACATGAACAGTGGTTCAAACATCTGTATCCTAAATGTAAACTAATAGATACAATGTTTCAACCGCTAAACATGTGTTCCTTCTGTCAGAGAACTGTCAGAAATAGCGGAGCTCACTGCAGGGACACTTTTGCCGGCTGATCGGGAAATGTTCGATTCGCGCACCCGAAGTAGGCAAAATTTCGGTTTCGCCGCGAATCGAATATTTCCTGAAATTCGACTCGAATTCCGGTTCGCCTGGTTCGATTCGCTCATCTCTACTTACTACCATCGATGAAGTCTCCAAGATCCTCTCTGATGCCCGCCTCACCACCTGCCCCCTTGACCCTATCCCCTCACAACTCCTACAACCTCCCTCCCCCTCCATCCTACGCTCCCTCACCCACATCTTCAATCTCTCCCTCTCCTCCGGCACTTTCCCTTCCCCTCTGAAACATGCACACATCACCCCCATACTTAAAAAGCCCTCCCTGGACCCCAATGACCCGAACAACCTCAGACCCATCTCCCTGCTCCCATTTACATCTAAACTCCTCGAGCGCCTAGTCTACGCCCGCCTATGCTCTCACCTCAACGACAACAACCTCCTCGATCCCCTACAGTCCGGCTTCCGTCCCCTACACTCCACCGAAACTGCCTTACTCAAACTCTCCAACGACCTGCTAACCGCCAAAGCTAATGGCCACTATTCAGTGCTCCTACTCCTTGACCTCTCTGCGGCCTTTGACACAGTCGACCACCCCCTCCTCCTCAAAAAACTACACTCCCTCGGCCTCAGAGATTCTGCTCTCTCCTGGCTCTCATCCTACCTGTCACAACGCTCTTTCAGCGTTACCTATAATGCCACCACCTCCCTCTCACTCCCCCTCTCTGTTGGGGTCCCTCAAGGCTCTGTCCTCGCGCCCCTTCTCTTCTCCATCTACACCTCCTCCCTTGGCCAACTCATACACTCTCACGGCTTCAACTACCACCTCTATGCCGACGACACACAAATCTATCTCTCAACCCCCCACCTCACCCCCTCGGTCTCTGCCCGAATCACACACCTGTTGAGCGACATATCAGACTGGATGTCGCTCCACTTCCTTAAACTGAACCTCTCCAAAACCGAGTTTCTTGTCTTCCCTCCAGCCCGGACACCACCCCCCATTGACTTCTCCATCATGTCCAACAACGCCACCATCAAACCCGCCCCGCAGGCCAGAGTACTTGGTGTCATTTTGGACTCCAACCTATCCTTCCAGCCCCAAGTCCACTCTTTAACAAACTCGTGCAGACTCCACCTCCGCAACATCGCCAAAATCCGCACGTTCCTAACTCCAGAAACCACTAAACAGCTCATCCACTCCCTCATCATATCACGACTCGACTACTGCAACTCCCTCCTCACTGGCCTGCCTCGCCGCTGGCTATCCCCGCTTAAATCCATCCTGAATACGGCTGCCAGACTCATTCACCTTTCCAACCGCTCCGTTTCCGCCACCCCCCTCTGCCAATCCCTCCACTGGCTTCCGATTGCGCAACGGATCAAATTCAAAATCCTAACGCTGACGTACAAAGCTGTCCACCATACTGCCCCGAACTACATCACTGACCTAATATCCAAGTACTGCCCAGCACGCACACTCCGCTCCTCACAAGACCTCCTTCTCTCTAGTTCCCTGGTCTCCTCCTCCCATGCCCGCCTCCAGGACTTCTCCAGGGTGTCACCCATCCTCTGGAACTCCCTGCCCCAACCCATCAGATTATCACCTACTCTCCTCTCCTTTAGGCGCACCCTGAAAACCCATCTCTTCAGGGAAGCCTACCCCACCCCCTGCTAACTTGCCGACCTCCTCCACTCTTCCTACCACTCCATCCCCCACAGCTATCTCCTCCTGTGCCACCATCCCCTCCCTCCTAGATTGTAAGCTTGAAAGAGCAGGGCCCTCGATCCCCTCATGTTTTGCATTGTATTGGTATTGTTCTGTCACATGTTCTGTCCCCCTTTGTAATGTACAGCGCTGAGCGAACTATTGGCGCTTTATAAATACTGTATAATAATAATAATAATAATAAACTGGGGCTCATTCATAGACACTATCCCTCACGTGCTGTCAGGCTGACAACGGTTTCTCCAGACAGGTAGCGAGGTGAAATATGCAAAAGTGACAAGGCAGCAATAAAAAGCTGATGGGGTTCTAGTCTTCAGTCTGGTGTATTGTTCAATAGGTCTATATTCTAAGTGTGTTTGCTCCAAGATTGAATTTAGCTAGTGACTTCTCCTGTAAGTTAGCCATCCCTGACCTACAGTGATATTTACCTTCCCATTGTTATATATTCAACACAGGCTTGCATTCTAAAGCCCATTTCCAGGCAAATAAAAAAAAACTATTTTTCTGACCCCTATCTATTGGTACCCACAATTAAAAAAAAACAAAAAACAAAAAAAAACAACAACTTCTAAGACACAGTTTTACTTACACAAGTCCATCACCACACCTCTTCTTGTCAATGGAGATTGGAGATTAGAAGCTGCATTCTGGCTTGTCAACTGGGCTTGTTGCCACCCCTTGCATCATGGCATCATATTGTCTTTAGAGCCTTGTTAAAAACCCCTTTTGATGGACTCTTCTGCTATCCAATAGGAAGAATCCATGTCATCATGCAGCGATGTGCACACTGGAAGAAGAAGAAGAAGAAGGACCTGCCCACACTGCAGTCCAGGTAAGAAGACCAGATTCCATTTTACTGAAGTCACATGCTTAGGATGAAAGTCAACATGTTTGTATTTGCTATGTTATAACCTCTTTTTATATAAACAGAAATTCAAAGAAACATGTCATTAAAAAATGGTATTTTATGTCACATTTTCATACCCAGGCAGCAGTGTTCATTATTGTTGCCCTGGATGATGTATATCCACAGAGTGCTATGTAGGGAACATAACAATGTCCCCAAACCGTCCCAAGAGACTCATATAACTAATGACAGACACATTTTTAGTTTACATAGGGATGAGGCACAGTTAAAATTTCTGTCTCATCCCCCATCTTATGTGAGTAAGTGGACAGCAGACCTTGGTCCCGCTATCAAACAGGAAGATTGTTCTGACATCTGGATGGCAACCAAATCTTGCTTTCAGAAGGCAGCAGCCCTGGAAATGGCCTTTAAGGTCTTAGCACGATGGCATTTAGTTTCTGCCAGAAGTAATACGTTTGTAACTACTTACTCACCAACCTGCTTTCAGGGTTGCAAGGACAGCTCTTGCTCCATAATTAGTAGATTCTGGTTGGAGATTTTCCAGATCCTTTTAATTCTGTTTGATAAGCCTCTTATCCCAGACACTACTGTAGCTTTCCCTAACAAGCAACCCCCAGAAAAAAATCATGGGCAAGGCCTGGGAGATCTCTTGGTTTTGTCTTACGGAAACAAAAAAATTACCAAAGCCATGATCAATGGCAAATCAAAGCCACACTGGAAGATAGGGTACACAAATATACCAAGGTATGGCATCCCTGGATCACCCATTTTCTCTCTCTGGACTTTAATTCATCACTCAGAGAACCATGATTTTCTGAGAAATTGCCCTCCTTCCCAAATGCTATCCTTCCGGACTGACTGAGCACACTTCACGGACTCCCTTTTCTCCCTTCTATTTCATTCCCCTCATGTAACTTTTTTTACTGTTTTATTGCTGTTTTGTAAACTTCAGATTTTTAACATGACTATTGTTTAGCCTAATATTTTTTTAGTGAACCCACTCAATCTTTGATCTTTGATGCTGTTGTTTTCAATGTTCCCACTCTTCGAGACAATTGTATCTTTGCTATCTTGACATGAAAATGCTTTTATTGCCTTATGTAAACAATTAAAAATACAGTGCCTTGAAAAAGTATTCATAAACCTTGAAATTTTCCACATTTTGTCATTTTACAACCAAAAACGTAAATGTGTTTTATTGGGATTTTATGTGATAGACCAACACAAAGTGACATATAATTGTGAACTGGGAGGAGAATGATAAATGGTTATCACATTTTTTTACAAATAAATATCTGAAAAGTGTGGCAGCATTTGTATTCAGCCCGTCAATACTTTGTAGAACCACCTTTCACTGCAATTACAGCTGCAAGCCTTTTTGGGGATGTATCTACCAGCTTTGCACATCGAGAGGGACATTGTTGCCCATTCTTCTTTGCAAAATAGCTCAAGCTCTGTCAGATTGGATGGAGAGCTTCTGTGAACAGAATTTTTTAAGTCTTGCCACAGATTCTCAGTTGAATTTAGGTCTGGACTTTGGTTGGGCCATTCTAACACATGAATATGCTTTGATCTAAACCATTCCATTGTAGCTCTGGCTGTCTTTTGCAGACTCTAACAGGTTTTCTTCTAAGATTGCCCTGTATTTGGCTCCATCCATCTTCCCATCGACTCTGACCAGTTTCCCTGTCCCTGTTGAAGAAAAGCATCCCCACAACATGATGCTGCCACCACCATGTTTCACGGTGGGGATGTGTGCTCAGGATGATGTGCAGTGTTAGGTTTCCATCACACGTAGCATTTTGCTTTTTAAAAGTTCAATTTTGGTCTCACCTGACCAGAGCACCTTCTTCCACATGTTTGCTGTGTCCCCAACATGGCTTCTTGCAAAGTGCAAATGGGACTTCTTATGGCTTTCTTTCAACAATGGCTTTCTTCTTGCCACTCTTCCTTAAAGGACAGAATTGTGGGGTGCATTACTAATCATTGTCCTGTGGACAGATTCTCCCACCTGAGCTGTGGATCTCTGCAGCTCCTCCAGAGTTACCATGGATGTCTTGGCTGCTTCTCTGATTAATGCTCTCCTTGTCCGGCCTGTCAGTTTAGGTGGACGGCCATGTCTTGGTAGGTTTGCAGTTGTTCCATTCTCTTTCCATTTTAGGATGATAGATTGAGCAGTGCTCTGTGAGATGCTCAAAGCTTGGGATAATTTTTATAACCTAACCCTGCTTTAATCTTTTCCACAACTTTATCTCTAACTATCACTGTCTGATGTGTTCCTTGGCCTTCATGATGCTGTTTGTTCACTAATGTTCTCTATCAAACCTCTGAGGGTTTCACAGAACAGTTGAAGTTACACTGAGATTAAATTACACACAGGTGGACTCTATTTACTAATTAGGTGCCTTCTGAAAGCAATTTGTTCCACTAGAATTTAGTTAGGGGTATCAGAGTAAAGGGGGCTGAATATAAATGCATGGCACTTTTTTCAGATATTTATTTGTAAAACGTTTGCAAACCATTTATCATTTTCCTTCAACTTCACAATTATGTGTCACTTTGTATCACATAAAATCCCAATAGAATACATTTACATTTTTGGTTGTAACATGGCAAAATGTGGAAAATTTCAAGGGATATAAATATTTTTTCAAGGCTCTGTACATATTGAACAAAAAAAATTTCTCATGTAAATTTATAACCTCATTAAAAAGATTTTCCTTTACAACTCATCCCTGTGATTCCTGTAAATTAGGTCAGTTGTCACCAGGATAGGAATTTACATACAGTAACAAAAACTCAACAGGCTGTAACCATTAGCCATTCTGCAAAATATGTATTTTTGTTTTTGTCTGTGGGACCAGTGTAAGGATTTACCTTCAGTTCTTGACTCCTGACAAACGCTCTACTCCCTTCCCCCATCAAAAAAAAACGAAAAAAAAACACATCTTTGTCTGAAGTTGAATTTCAGGAGCTGAATAGATTACTATCTAGCAAAATGGAGTCAGATGACTGTAGTTGGTGCATGCTAGAGTTCGGTAGCGGCATAGTACTGTGTTAGCCGTGGAATAGATCTAAAGCTACACATTCTGTTGAAATAACTTTGCGCAATTATTTTACCAAAGGAGTAGAGCTTAATGAATATGGTGTTGCAACCATCCAATTCTATGCAAGCAAAAATCCTCTTTTTATAATTTCCTTCACATATGATTGGGTATTTAGGGGAAGGGGGTTATAGAGCAGCTTCACCTTATTCACTAAGCAAGGTGCCCATTATTAACTCCTTTAGAAAATCAAACCTAATACGTCAGTACTGGTACAGTCACGTGATCTTCCGTGTTAGCCAAAGGTGGCTGCAGGGGAGAGGAGAGAACATTTGACCATGCCTGGTAAAGCATGGAACGGTGATGGCACCTGTAAGCTTCAATGTCCAATCTGTTGTCTTTTGTTGTGCTTCCTCCTCTCTCCTGAAGCAGCACTGGCTGACACAGTGGAGGGGGACCATGTGCCTGAAAATAGGTAAGTCTTTCTTATGTAGATTAGTAAGCATAGGTGTTTGGAGGAGGAATGGGGTATTTTTAGGATTAGTTAGTGTCAGGGGCGGACTGACAACTCATAGGGCCCCCGGGCAATAGGGGATCATGGGGCCCCTGTGTCCTTGCCCAAACTCAAAAAAGCCTATGAAAAAGGTACCAGGAGCATCTAATGGGGCCCCCTACTGACCCCAGGACCTCGGGCAATGCCCGAGTTTCCTAATGGTCAGTCCGCCCCTGGTTAGTTTTATCCTGAAATTCTACTTTTAGGCAAAACCCCAGAACGGACAAGTCTAAATGGACCTTCAAATTACTTTTACCATCCATTTCATATTGATTAGATTTCTCTTCACTTGCTGTCAGGTAGACAAAGTAAAAAGTAAGAAGATATCTTCCTAAAGCAAGGAAAATGCCTAATTAGTGATCACCAGACCAGGTGTCATTATTCAAAGATTTGTGCTCTATTTCTGTTCTGGTGAAAACTAAAAATGTTGGACTTTTCCATCATTTTTATTCCTGGTGGACAAAGGAATCAAGACAAATAAAGAAAGTAGATCTTCCTAATGAGGAAACAGACAGCAACAGAAACCAGACAGTAGTTCTAATGCCTCATTATTCCATCCAAAAGAAAAAAAGGAAAAATGGGGCTTTAGATATGCCTTACGACAATTTTAACAGCTGCCCATGGTCCACACAAACTCTGCTACCAATCTGAGTTTCCTAGGTGAAATTACATCTACTTTTGACATGGACATTCCTTTAGTGGAAGTGATAGGTGTTGTTTATACCTGTGCCCCCAAAAGTCCCGATGTTGGGAGCAGAGTTGAAAACGACTCCTAATATATCTCATAGATTTGAATGGTCAATAACAGATTGTAGACACTGAAGATGCTGATGGATAAAAACACACGTTGGGATGTTTTTTGAAGCAGCGTGATAAGAGATGTTCAGTTCAGTGATAACAAACCTCTGAGATCTCCATTGCAAGTTCTAGGCATTCACCTGATTCCTGGCAAGCATCAAATAGGCCACAGTCAAAGTCACAGTTACAGTTACAGTCACTGTTAGCTTTCTCCTCGTCGGAGGTGTGGTAGTACCGATGGGACGGGCAGCATAAGCTGGTCACCATATTCTCACACATGTTTGGTAACATAAGTAGGAAATCGCAGAAGTGGCAGAATAGGCAGGCCAAGATAAGAGAGGCGCATTCACCTGTAGGGGGATAGGAAAAGTTATAAGCAGCATCAATTTTGAAAGAAGACTTGACTTTTAACCCATTTTCTCTCTAAACTCCCTCTTACACCTTATTGTTTGACTGTAAGATTCATTTATAGAGACTTGTCTGGTGTGTCTAAGGACAATCATCATATAAGGAGTTAAAGTGGTAGAAAACCTCCGTCCTGAAATATGAACAAAGCATATCCCTCAATAGTGTGTACATGTCTCAGTCCAGAGCACTAAATGTAATTTCTATCTGTTGCTTTGTTCCCCTGCTATCAGTATGAGTCACTTCTGACAAGTTTTCTTGACACCAAGAGAAAAATGGTGATGGGCAGGGAACACCAGCACACAGTTTGTGATTGACAGCCTTAGCTCTGTTCCTGTTAGCTGTGTGGAGGCGGTGTGCCCCTTTCCTCCAGTCAGCTCTCAGAGCTCTTCTCACTAAGCTTTGCAGTGTGCAATTTTGCCTGTTCTCCCTGTGCCTGCATGTTTTTCCTCTGGGTACTCTGGTTTCCTCCCACACCCTAAAAACATGCGAGTAGGTTAGTTGGATCCTGACTAAATTAAATTGGCCCTAGTATGTATGAATGTGAGTTAGGGACTTTATATTGTACCCCCCTTGAGGGTTAGGGACTGATGTAGATGTACAATATATATGTAAAGTGCAGCGTACACTGACAGCGCTATATAAGTACCTGAAATAATTAAAGAAAATAATACATTTCAGCTCTCCACCCCCTTTTTTCTGACAGCTCAGACAAGCTTAATAAATTCAGCACTTTGAACAGATGCAAGGAAGAGAAGACTGCAGATAAACAGGTACAACTTATGATATTGTTTCATCTCCGAGTATCACTTGAGGCCAGTCACTTCAATGGGTATAAGTAAGGATTTACAACCACTTTAAATTCAAAGGGGCATTCCTTTGATAACTGCTATAAGTGTCTGCAAGTATAATGACAATTTAAGTAGAACTAAAGCCCAAACTTTTTTTTGGATAAAGCAAAGCTGGCAATACACAGTGCAAAGTTTATTTTCTTACTTAAGGTGGTCTGCATGTGCATGCAGACCACCCTAGGTAACTAACACATGTGATGCTAAGCCCCCATCACTAAACAAAACTGGCATGTAATACAGAGTAGAGGCTGGTCAGGGACAGTAAGGCTCTATCTGATTGCTGCAGCTTCTAATGCATGCTATGAGGAGCTCACAGTGTGCAATAAAATCTACATGTTTCAGTTCAGTGCAAGACTATAGGTAGGACTGGGGTTAAAGAAGAACTCCAGTATAGGCAAAAAAATCACCCATTACTACACCCCCTGCAAAAAATACTAAACAGTTCATACATTTGTGAAATTCCTTACTATTGAAAAGAAAAGTCTAACTGCATTTTCAGGAAGTCTTCATTTTAAGTCAAAACATAACAGCTTCTGCTCTGCCAAGGATGAGGTGTAGCAGGCATTACATCATATCCTCTCCTCTCTCTCTGCAGTCAAAGGAAACTACAGTTCCCATCAATCTCTGGGAATTGCATTGAATGTGTATGTACACTAGGCCTGTATATGTTGAATGTGTACTTGGCCGCTTCAGCATAAATCATGCCTCTTCATTTTCCAGCCATACTGCTCAGCACCACACAGCAGGACAGTTAGGTGACAATCCAATGAATGTAAAGCATGCATGTGCAAAATGTTTGATTCATTCTGTGTAGTCTGCTTTAGTTAAATATTTCATTCTCCCTCCTCTAGGTTTTCTGTTACTGTCTGTAGCTGTTATCTTCACATGCCGACTCTCCTCCTCCAGCCACAACAACAGATACAATAATTGATCAGATACTATAGCCATACTGCAGGAGAATACTTGAAACATATCCCATGGGGTCATAGACAAGAACACATGCATAGTACAGCAAGGAAAGCGTTGAACCTCTGACAATGTTTTTAGGACTGTTCCTGTGCCAAGGTCAGGAATTGAAGGAAGTCACCCACCAGTGGGGTCACAGAAACAGGAACTCTCCCTCTAGTGGGGGTCACAGAAACAGGAAGTCACGCTTCAGTGGAGGTCACAGAAACAGGAAGTCACGTTCCAGTGGAGGTCACAGAAACAGGAAGTCTCCCTCCAATGGGGTAACAGAAAGAGGAAATCTCCCTCCAGCGGGGTCACAGAAACAAGAACTCACTCTTCAGTGCGGAATACTTGAAACATATCCCATGGGGTCATAGACAAGAACACATGCATAGTACAGCAAGGAAGGCGTTGAACCTCTGACAATGTTTTTAGGACTGTTCCTGTGCCAGGGTCAGGAATTGAGGGGAAGTCACCCACCAGTGGGGTCACAGAAACAGGAACTCTCCCTCTAGGGGGGGTCACAGAAACAGGAAGTCTCGCTCCAGTGGAGGTCACAGAAACAGGAAGTCACGCTCCAGTGGAGGTCACAGAAACAGGAAGTCTCCCTCCAATGGGGTCACAGAAACAGCAAATCTCCCCCAGTGGGGTAACAGAAAGAGAAAATCTCCCTCCAGTGGGGTCACAGAAACAAGAACTCACTCTCCAGTGCGGATCACAGAAACAGGAACTCACCATCCAGTGGGGTCACAGAAACACAACGTCTCCCTCCAGTGAAGTCACATGGTCAGGAAGTTAGGGGAAATCTCCCTCCAGTGGTGTCTCAGGGGCAGAAAAGAAGGGGAGGTCTTCCTCCAGTGGGGTCACAGAAATCCGTTTCCCTGCAGAGGGGGCACTAAAGACTGTTCTAGGTACTAGCAATAGTGATGGGCCAAACACCCCCCTGTTCGGTTCACGGTCGAACCTAACGAAAGTTTGACCGTGAGCTTCGAACTCAATGCAAGTCTATGGGACGCGAACTTGTAAATTCAAAAGTGCCAATTTTGAAGGCTTATATGCATGTTATTGGCCATAAAAGGGGTATTGGGACTTATGTATTGTCCTAAGGGACATGAATCAGTGAAGGAAAGAATTCAAAAAGTACCATTTTTAAATAGGCAGTAATTTTTTAAGGCTTAAATTAAAAAAAAATGAAAAATTCCTTTAAATATCATGCCTGGGAGGGGGGTACCCTTAAACCACCTGCAAAGCTGCATATTTGTACAATTTATAGAACCTGCTGCAGCAGGCCTGATGTTTTTGTTTTTTTAAAATTACATTTTTATTGACTTTTAAAAAAAACAAACAAAAAAAAACAGTGTACCCTTTAGGTCTGGTAGGGACCCCACAGTAATTTTTTTTATTTTTTTTAGAGTGCATGGGGTTCCCCCTAAAAGCGATACCATACCCTTTAGGCTTGGTAGGAATTTTAAGGGGAACCCCATCTTCCAAAAATGGGGGTGTGTGTGGGGTTACCCCTAAAAGCACTACCAGGTTTCCCCCTAAATTCCTACCAGACCCTTGATCCGAACACAGGCCTGGCAGGGCAGGAAAGGGGGGAATGGGGTGAACGAGCACCCCCCCTCCCTGCGGCTTACCAGGCCCTATGCCAATGGGAACAAGGGCCTCTTCCCGAACAACTCCTGGTGGTTGTGGGGATCTGTGGGCAGGAGAGCTCATTAGCCACAGGGTACCCCCTTGTGAATGAGTAAGCGGTACTTGTACCCCTACCCGATCATTAAAGGGTTAAATTGAGTAAAAAATAAAGAGACCAGTCTTTTGAAAAATTTCTTTATTTAACAAAAACGAAGCAAAAGTATTTGACAAGTCCTTTATTAACAAAAAAAGAAAGGCAAAAAAAAAGGTTCCATCGTTGTAATCCATTCTCAATCACAACCTCCAGCATTGTCACAATGACGCCGAAATAAAAAAAAACCCAATGCCAGCCGACTTGTTTGCAACCGCCACGCACTCGCCGCAATCTGTCATTTGCCAGTCAGTATGTTGTGATTAGCCAAAGTATTGCACCTGAGCTATGTGAGAGCGCAGTGAATTGTGGGACACGGTGGGCTAATAGCCCGCCGAATGCCCTTACCGTTCATGTGTTCACTTCTACAGTAACTGGAGAGGCAGCTGTTCTATGCTGTATCACTTATACATTTTAAGGTAGTTCTCAATATTTTACCCCTCAGGAACCCCTAAAATAATTTTCAAGCATCTGGTTTACTGTAATGGCCCTTCCCCAACAGCTTATAACCTACCTTTCTTTTGTCCTCCAGACTCTTTGTTTGGGCTACCAGCTACTAGCAAAGAGATGAAATTTGCATTTCCACTCCTTCAGAAAGTCTGTAAGAAAATGATCACTTTCTTGCTGATAGACTCTCAGATAGCTGATTTATTCTATGCCCAGCAAAAACCAACATTTAACTTTGTGTAGCCAGGTGCCGGCTATATCATTATGGCATCTAAGGACACTTACAAATGGGACTGCATCTAATCCTTTTTCCCCCTAGTGCCCAGTACTGGAACTGCTACCTTACTTCCTATTAGCAGAGTGGATATAGCTCTTGTACAGCTGAGGATTCTGGGATCTGTAGCCAGTACATGCTGTGTTCCTGAGTGCCGATTGGACTACAACTACCAGAGAGAGGTGAATACAGCTGAGAAAGATGATATTCTACTGCAGGGTGCTGCCTTGCTCTCTTGGCACAGGATTCAGAGCTGAGTGGAGCGCAGCGTTCTCCTCCAGTGATAGATTGCTGGCTACTAGTGCGGGACTCAGCAAAGTGGTGATGTCGATCGGCACACCGGGATCGCAGCAGCTTCTCTGCATCTGGACTGTCACTATCCAGTCTTCAGCCGGTCATCTCTGCTTGCCACGCTAACAGGCTGATAGGCGGTAACTCTACATTTCTCTGCAAACAGCTAAGAGCCTGTGCAAGAACTCTGTTCCTTGGAGATGCTGCTATCCATGGGATTAATGAGCAGGCGGATGCCCAACCTCTTTCTGACAGCACTCTAGAGACACTGCATGCAGACACCTCAGAAAGATCCAAGAGATCTTTACTTTGAGCATTTACCACAGTCTGTCTGGTATCTTCATTGAATTACCATTACTCACTACTGTATATGGGCCCCACTATTGCTAGCAGAAGACAACAGCTATTGTCATATTAGGAACTTTAAACATCTCAGGACTCAAGTTGCTATTTCTAGTTAAAAGGACCTCTTCCCATCTAAGCCATTGTTTGTGTCAAATTAGAGTGTCTATACCCATTTATGTCAGAGTATATAAATATATATATATATATATATATATATATATATATATATATATATATGTATATTTACTTAATTCTTTGCATTTCCTTTTGTGACGCCGGTGGCCCAAAAGGAGCTGACAAGTCAACAAGCCTTTTCTTCCCCCTCCTGATGCTGGTGTTGCAGTTACAGAGTTATAATGTGCCATTTGTGACTGTATAATCTGTTAACCGTTGCTATTTGGTTATTTCCATTTTATCAGTGTTTTGGCTTTATGCATTTACTAGGGATATAGCTCCTAAACCTTCATTCTGTGGTCTACTCTTCTGAACGATCCTAATATAGAGGTGTTACTAAAGAATCGTGTCTCTTGCATTATTATTTCATACTGTTGGAATATGTCTGAACCCAGATTGTCAGAGGTGTTGGGACGCTTGCAAGGTCAGGGCAACCATTGGGGACAAGCATTTTCAAGTGGCTTCTGCGGGAGTAGAGCTATATTTGCAATCTCCAGAAAAATGGAAAGATTTGGCTTGGGGAGCAAGCACAACTAACTGTCTCTTTAGTGAAAAACACAGAATTTTGTGAGCTAAACAATGTTACAATGTAGAGTGTGCCATGGTGTCGCTTTGAATGGTGGACATGGTGAAAGGTGGGTAATCCTAAAGAACATGGTTTATTGTGAAATTTATTTTTTCATCTTCTATCATCAGCTTCCTTTCCAGCTATTGGTGTTTGATCACATGACATCACAGAGCCTCAAAGGAAGTTGATGCTGAAAGACTTCCCTTTACCAGGTACTGTGATCTCAGGCCTGAACAGGGAGTAGGTAACTATATAACACAGTGAGTGTCACTGATTGTAGGTTACTCTTTGATTGACCTCTGAATGATGAAGTATCTCCACTTGGGGCCACCACTATATCATGTTAGTATTGGCCCAGGCAGCTAATGTCACCTGACTTCCAGCTCAGTACCCCCTTGCAAAAACTCATACAAGCTGACCCAGAATTCTCAGTGGAGTCCCTGAGATACATAACAAACCTTATAGGTGAATTATCATCAGCAGAGGTGGCCTTAATGACTCAACATAAAGCATACAGGATGATTACCATGCATTCCTAACACATGCCAAGCACTCTCTGGAGACCAGTAAGAGAAGTTTAACAAGCCATGCTGCTCAATATATACCTGTGCCCAGCTAAGCATTGGTTTATTATTTGATGTAGCATTGGCATGGATGCTGGATGCAGCATTGGCTTGCACTTTTCAGTACTGACGAATCCGTGAAGGAAACTCTGACTTATATATACATATATCTATGTAGGGTGCACACAGTTGATATGGGGCTTGGGGTGGGAAGGAAGGGAGAATGTCACCAGCACCCCAAGGATCACCAATATGGGTCCAAAAGTTTTAATGAACAAAAACATTTTTACAGCAAGGCAACATTTTGGAGTCTTGCAGGACCACTTCAGGCATGACGTCACATGCCTGATGAAGGGGTCCTGTGAGACTCCGAAATGTTGCCTTGCTGTAACTATGGGATCGTTCATTAAAACTTTTGGACCCATATTGGTGATCCTCGGTGTGCTGGTGACATTCTCCCTTGCTGATTCTGTTTGGTTCCAGCCGACGATCGCTGCAGCACCCACTAATACACACAGCCATTTTTAACGCAGGAACGTGTGCATTTGGATTGTACACTTGCATTTTGGAGTGGGAAGGAGGCCCATTAGGTGGCTATTGAGGCAAATTGAACATAGAAAATATGTGTGCATGTGAAGATATCCCATATCCAGTACTATATCTTTAAGAGGTTGCTATCAACACTGACCCTGTACCCAGCGAAGAGAGCTGAAATCAGACTCTCAGGAGGAGTCTTCAGAATTGTCATTGGTAGTCACAAATCCCCTTTGGCAGGCTGTGCAATAAGGAAACTTTGTTTAGCTGTCTCAGCAGTGTAGATTAATTACCTTCAGAGCTTCTAGTTGGCAGGTCTGGTGGATCATCGGTTTTTACTCTTGGAAAAGCTGCTGTGGAGGGTTACATGATAGAAGACTGGGAGTAAATAGATCTTTGGGGAGTTTTTTAGCATTGCAGATTGGTGTGAGTGGGTAGAGGGTTTGGGGCATGAAGGGGTTCTAACATTTGCCTAGAGATAAACTTTAACCAGTTAAAGAAGGCTTAATAATGGGCCCTTTTAGAACACCCCCCCCCCATCCCCAGGGGCCTTGATTCAGTGAGGGTTTTCTCTACTTGATCCATGTTTGCTATCTTCTTGTTTAGAGGTGTGGAGGACAGACAAAAACACAGTAGTTTGGTAAGGTCACAGGGCTTGGGTTGCTGGACCCAGGTCTCCAACCAAGTGCTGTTGATCACAAGCGTTTTGCTACTATCCCCTAGGAATGGTCAGGCTGCTAACTGGTTCTGTCTAGAAGAAGTAAAGGCAGAAAGTTGTGTAACAGGCAGACATTGAATAGACTGTCTCTCTTCATAAGCACAAGCAATACCTAAAATCCTAGAGGAGAAGAGACACTGCTAATAAGTGCAGAGAGGTAGAAAGGAAGAGACAGGGAGTACAGAAAAGGAAATAAGTGTTGTTTCTGCTTTTTCACTCTAAGTGGGATGACTAAGGGTGCACAGGCTTTTTTAGAACCCTAGCACTAGAGGGTCTCAGGTACTGAAAGGCTCAATAAACAAAAAAATTGAAGGGTGAAAAGGCTGTAATTTATTCAACTTAAAAACAAATGAGTGCATACTCACAAACGCCAAAAAGGAAAGGCATGATAAAAAACACAGAAACCTCAATGGTCATCCTGAATATGAAACTCACATAGATATAGACCAACTACCTCTGGAATTCAAAGGACATGCCCTCATCCTCAGAGCAAGAGGAGGGCTCTGATGAAGAGGGCATGTTCCTTGATATATGCTTTGTGGTGGGAAGGAGAATTTTTTATGATTCCCAGATCTCGAGAGGTCAGCATTGGTGGAACATTTTTGTTTCCAACATCAGTTTGATGACCCTTAATTCTACCTGGTTGGCTTCTCAAGAGTCTCTGAGCGCTATGGTGTAATTTTGTTAGTATTACTGAAAGGCTCCACTTTTGCATATCTGCTGCTCTTGCATGATAAGAAAAGAAGCTAAAACTGTTAACTAGTAATATTTTGTGATTTCGGCAGATGTTCTATTTAGTTTTCTGCTCTTTAATTGCACCAAAAGTCTTCATTAAACTGTATCACTGCAGGCTCCCCAGAGAGAACAAAAAAGATCTCAACCAGTCTCAGCATCCTACAGAATTTTTTGGGGATGGGACTTCCCAACAAATTATAGTGTTTTAATGATAACGTTGCAGCACACAACTTGTAAAGATGCTTTTAAATCCCCATCAGGCACCAAGAACCATCTTAATGGATGCTGCACATTCTATGAAGTTTGCATATGTGGGACGCTTTATCGTGTTTTAAGAGTGCAGGCGCACCTAAATAATTTATCATGACAATTAGGCCTCTTTGCATTTCTCTATCTGCTACAAAAATAAGTTTACCGCAAAGTATGCAAAAAGAGTCTCACCACTAGTTCCCTCTGCTTGTTTTAAAATGCAAAGCAAATGCTAGCAAATATGATGCAGTTTTTAAAGATCACAGCTTTGCATTCTGAAAATAAATTCATAGAAATGTTTAGCTATCCAAAGCCCTTTTTTATTGTTGTTACATGTCTTTTCTAGTGCCTCTTCTGCTAGTGGAAACCAGTGATCCAGCGCTACATTCTGGGCCTGATGCTGACCTGCCTTATCGTTGCCCCTAGTTGTAAAATCACCATGCTACTGTTGAATTCTTCAGGACTTGTAAGGACCCTGACACTGAATGTTCAATGGAAAGTGTCCATATCATGACTAGGCAGCATTGTGGATTGGCAAAGAAAGACCCTCCCACTCTGCACTGAAGATGAGAGATGATTCACCATTGTGGTGTTTGGGACAAAGGGGTCCCTGGCCAAAGCACAGCTTAAAATGAAATCAATTTTGAGGGAGTGTGTAGGCTTCCATTGCTGACTTTCACTCTAAAAATATCAGTTCTCTGTCTGTAATACTGTTCCAATGGTTTTAGTACTTTGAGCCGCTGACCTGGAACACTTTGCTGATCAGGAGATTAACTTTCCCAATTTGCGTGTTTGCTCAAGTTCTGTGATTTAGAAAGTATGGGAGACAGAGCTAGCTAGTCAACTAGAATTTTTTTAAGAAGGACACCAATGGCAATATCCAAATTATTCTTAATTCAGGTTACCTTTAACTTGTATTCCATTCCAGATATACCATTGTGCAGTCTTTGTAGCTGCTTATGGACCCTCTGGAACTTAGGGGGCTATTTTTACTAGATGTTGCAAAGATGGATACAGGGAGCCCTTACCTGAAAAGACAATGAAGAATAAAGAGACCTTCTTACTTATGATGCCCTTATTGTGCTCTTGGTGCTCTTGGATTGTAATATCTTAATGGTGACAGGAAAGAGGTGACAGGTCCTCATTTTAGATATTACAAGAGTTTTCTATTCTATAGTGTTTATTTTTATTTCATTCTTTTCAAATGTCACTCCTTTTTCCTACATAGAGCTCAGGGACTGGTAGGTCATGGAGTTCGTGCAGACGTAGAAGATTGCCATGTAGTCCTTTCTCATTCCAATCTAAATCAACCAAACTTAACAACCAAACACCAGCCTATAGTTGTGGATAGCTTATGGTTGTACAAATGAATAACTCTCAGGGGATGTGTTTTACTTTATTTTGTATTCACCCTTCCTACCAACAGTGAGCCCTACATGCTTGTAGCACCCTCCTAGTTAGCCAGGGGGAGCTAACTATCATTTTTATAAGTAGGAGGCTGAGTAGCAGCCAGGAAAAATATTCAGAGGGGTGTAACTTGGATCATGGCTAAGAGGCTTTGCAGATCAGTTCCCTGATACCTCCCTGTGATCTAGAGACTTATAGAAGTCTCTAGAACTCAGTGGGCAGGGGTGAGCAGGAGCTGGATAGAGAGAAAACAGGTGGCGCACACACCTAGTGCATTATCCAAGGTTTATTGTAGGAATGAAATAATAAAAACATACTCACAGACGAAGCATGTATCTAAAAAGCATAGAAAAATGACAATGGCCACAACGGCGGGCAAGGTGTTCTCACTGTCAGTGCGGTCAAATGGCTGATGCGTTTCGGGGACGAATCCCTTTCCTCAGAGCTGATGACCAACCTCTGATACTGATGTTTGGTGTATGGACAGAAAGAGCCTCGCTGTTGATGTTTGAGGCATCAACAGCGAGGCTCTTTCTGTCCATACACCAAACATCAGCATCAGAGGTTGGTCATCAGCTCCGAGGAAAGGGATTCGTCCTCAAAATGCGTCAGCCATTTGACCGCACTGACAGTGAGAACACCTTGCCCGCCGTTGTGGCCATTGTCATTTTTCTATGCTTTTTAGATACATGCTTCGTCTGTGAATATGTTTTTATTATTTCATTCCTACAATAAACCTTGGATAATGCACTAGGTGTGTGCGCCACCTGTTTTCTCTCTATCCAGTGGCTGACTTCCCCGTCTGAGGAGGGCTGCACCCCTGGAACATTTCCTTTGGTTGTCGCTGTCCTGGTACCCTTGGCATCCCTTTTGGCTGTGCATATCCTGAGGCGCTGGAGAGTACATATGATATCCGTGAGCAGGAGCTGGTCTGCCCTGTTAAAAGATTCTGACCAATCCTCAAGCAGGAGGCTTGGCATGGGGTCAGGACAGCCCTTAAGAGTGACTGAGCCTGCTCAGTAGCGGGAGAGTTCAGGTGGAAGAAGGAGTGAGTAGGATGGAGTGTGGAGCCTGGGAGGGGGGTCGAGGAGAGGGGCGTACCTACAGGCAGAGGAGCTAGAAAGGAGGATTTCTCAGCCTCAACTGTCTGCTGAGAGAGGACAACTTGTGGAGCAGGGAAGGAGCCTTCCCAGCTTCAGGCCTGAAGGGAGCCACCCACAATCTTGCAGTAGAGGACAGAGTGAGTAATCGCACACTCCCTGGCCAAGATAAGGGGAGAGGGCATTCTGGTGGAAAACCTGACTTGCCCCCATCTAAGACTGCTGATCTTGAAGTGGCAGATTCTGGGTCCCCTTGCCCAGGGATTCCCTCAGGCAGCTGGGTGAAGAGGAGATTTCTTCTGGGGTCTGAGGTGGTACGTCAGGAGAGGATGGATAGCTCTCCAAAGAAGAGAAACCCTTCTGAGCATTTGTACCTAGTTCTAGGAAGTTGTCCTCAGTTTACCAGTTCCTTGGGCATCCCATGTATCCATCATCCCCATTCAAGTTCAAACCCCCCAATAAAATCCCCTCAAAAAACAAGTTCATGGACTACTTACTATATGTGGAGTGCAAGGCTGGAAGGAAATGCATGTTGCCTGGCTATGCACGACTATAGGGGGACCCAAAACCCATCTACTCCTAAGGGGGTAGTGCTACACACTGATGAATGCCCGTGGAGGATAAGCTTTGCCATGTCAGACAGCTTCTTTCATTCACCTTGGAAGATGATTACCGTATAAGGAAAAGCACTGCATTAAATCTTGTGAAAGCAGCTGCACATACCCCTAGTTCTATTATGATCAGCTATTTCTTTTTCCATAATTACAATCATATCCAAATATACCTTCATTTTCAGTCTGGTGAGCGGAGTTCTGTTTTGATTCCTTATAAGAGAGGATTTGGATGCACTCTTCATTTGAAGAGTAAGCGACAAGACGCATGTTCTTCTCGTGGTTGGTCTCCCGGAAAGATTCATCCCCTGTGTCTTGACTTGCTGGACTTGGTGGTGGCTTGTGTTTCTGAGAGAGCTTTTCTGTACTCTTCTTAGATAACTTTTCTTTGGTCTTGTCTTCTCTGCTGCTGCTGGCAAGGTTCTTTTCTGCAACAAAAAGCTGTGAGAGGTCAAATCAGCTACGATCTATGTGAGCCAGTCAAGTATGGTTTTCTAATATTTGTAATCCAAATAAACAAAATGTTAATAATTTCCTCTCCTGAGCAAACCAACTACCATGAATATTGTCTGCAAGCTTTTTCTTAGTGTTTGTAAACCCACACATACACCCAGTGAAGAGACTACCCTCAGGTGATACACAGAGATGAAACAAATCTTCCTACATAGGTTGTGCCTGTTTATCTGCAGCCACCTCTCCTCTACATCTATTCAAAGTGTACAGTTTATACAGCATTTCTGGGCGGGGATCTGACATCACACCTTGCACAGTTCAGAGAGGAGAGCTGAGTGTGATCTGAGACCTGAGTGGAGGGAATGGACACACCCCCTCTACACAATTATAGGGAAACATGCACATGTGAGGCTGTCAATCATATATCAATATAGATAGATTGGTATCTGCCTTTCTGTGGCGCGGGGGTCCCTCTTGCTTTGAATTGCAGGTACTTCCACAACTGTAGAAGGAAGGGGGCTAGTGGTACCAAATTTTCCTTGTTATTTTTTAGCAGGTCAGTTCATTTTTGTACATAGGTGGTTGACGAAGCCAGAAGATGATGCGGCTATATCATTGGAGGAGGCCATTGTGGGTTCATATGAAGCTTTATCCTACTTAGTATCTAGAGGTAGCAGGGCTCATACCCTCTTATGGTGTCTAGGTACGCTACTATTAGAACATGGGAGGTAACCAGGTGTGCAGAAATTAACTAGGATAGGGTGGTGGCCCCACATATGCTGTTATGGAAAAACCCTCAGCTGCCCCATTTTTATTCTTAGCCAGATCCAATCCTTTGGACAAAGTTTGGTATTAGGACATTTGGAACGGTGGTGAGGAATGGAGTGCTACTACCATATGATGTTTTAAAATCCCAACACCATCTCCCTAACTCCCACCTTTTAGATACCTACAGTTTAGATATTCCTTCTACACCCAGTTTAGGTCTTCTAATCTGATTGTGAGGATTGGTGACTTAGAGGCTCTGCTTAGAGATAGCAACCTGACCAAAGCTTCATCCACTATATACAAACAATTGTTAGTTGATACATCTAAGGTCCTTCTGTCTTAGTGCAATGTCTGGTTGACTGATTTTCCACAATTGGATAGTGATGATTGTGATGATATGTGTGGTTCTTCCTTCACTAGATTGGTGTCAGCACAAGATCATCTTATCCACTTCATTCCCGAGCCAATTCTTACATTTCTCTCATTAATATAAAAATCAATATTTTTTTGCTAGAAAATTTCTTAAAACCCCCATACATTATATATTTTTGTAGCAGAGGCCCTAGAGAATAATTTAGCAGTTGCTGCCATTTTATATATTACACAGTATTTGAGCATTATTCAAACGCAATTTTTTTGGAAAAAATACACTAATGGATTTTCAAAAAAACAAAACACAATATATAAGTCAAAGTTTTGTAAAATATGAATAAGGATGTTATGCCGAATAAATGGATACTCAACATGTAATGCTTTAAAAAGGTGCACACTCGTGTAATGGTTCCAAACTACGGTACTTAAAAATAGATGACTCTTTAAAAATTTCTACAGGTTTTCAGTTTAGAGTTACAGAGAAGGCCTAGTGCTAGAATTATTGCTCTTGCTCTGATGTTTGTGGTGATACCTCGCATGTGTGGTTTGAACACCGTTTACCTATGTGAACATGACCTATGTATGCATTCACCACTGTGTGCAAGCATGGGGGGCAGGGCACTTTAAATGTTTTCATTTATTTATTTAATTACTTTTTGTTATTTTTACACTGTCCCTTTAAAAAAATGTTTTTTGATCACTTTTATTCCTATCACATGGTATGTAAACATTCCTTGTGATAGAAATAAACAGTGACAGGTCCTCTTTCTCTTTATGGAGAGATCTGGGGTCATTAAGACCCCACATCTCTCCTATATAATGTAAAGCATTAGATTAAAAAAAAACATTGATCTAATGCTTAAAAAAAATGGCCTTGTTTACATCAGGCCAGAACCGGACGTGGCGTAATGACATCGCTTTGGTCCTCCTAGGCCATGAAGATGAGTGAAGGCCATCTTTCCTTCACTTATCTCTATGCCCGACTGCCATGATAGTCAGATGGGTTCTCGGGCTCACCGATCTTCCAGGTAAGCAAGAGAACTACCGAACAGCAGCGGGAGGAGGGGACGTCCCCTTATGCCACTCCTAAAAGTGATCTGGTGGTGAATCCGCTGCTCAGACCACTTTTTAAAAAAAGAGAATCACCGGTTGAAAAAAACAATACCAGGGTTTGGCTCTTCCAATCTGATTGCAAGGATTGGTGACTCAGAGGCTCTACTTAGGGATAGCAACCTGACCAAGGATTTATTCACTATATACAAACAGTTGTTAATTGATACATCTAAGGTCCTTTTGTCTTGCTGCAATGCCTGGTTGACTGATTTTCCACAATTAGATGGGGTGATAATTGGGGTGATATGTGAGGTTCCTCCTTCACTAGATTGGTGTCAGCATGAGATCATCTTATACAATATAAATTTCTTCAAAGAATTTAGTTTACCCCTGCTAAATTGACAAAAGATTTTTCCCACACAATCATCCAACTGTTGGATGTGTGATTTTCCCCAGGCAGACTTTATGCATATATTTTGGCATTGTGTTCAACAATTTTGATCAGAATCTATACAAAATGTATGGTCGGCCATGACCATCAGTGCTCACTCTTCCTTTGAAATTTGTTTTTTAAGCCTGAAGCTTGTCACATTGGCCAATATGAAGGTGATATGTATGCTACTTACTCTGCTATTTTACTATGTCAAAAATAATTATTCTTTCATGAAAAAAAACTTGTGGCCCTTTCCATAATGTCCTGGAAGGTGTTAATTAATAAAGTGCTACCTTTGTACACTGTTTAAAAAAATTAAAGGAACACTTTGACAACACATCAAATCTCAATGGGGAAAAATGTCATGCTGGATATCTATACTGATATGGACTGGGTAATTTGCTAGGAACGTAAGGATGCCCCATCGTTTGACGGAAATGAAAATGATCGACCTACAGAGGACTGAATTCAAAGACACCCGAAAATCAAAGTGAAGAAAGGATGCAGCAGGCTAGTCCATTTTGCTGAAATTGCATTGCAGCAACTCAAAATGGTACTCAGTAGTTTGTAAGGCCCCCACTTGCTTGTAAGCATGCCTGACAAGGTTAGAGCATGCTCCTAATGAGACGATGGATGGTGTTCTGGGGTATTTCCTCCCAGATCTGGACCAGGGCATCACTGAGATCCTGGACAGTCTGAGGAACAACCAGGCGGTGTCGGATGGACTGAAACATGATATCCCAGAGATGTTTTATTGGATTTAGGTCAGACGAGCGTGGGGGCCATTCAATGGTATCAATTCCTTCATCCTCCAGAAACTGCCTGCATACTCTTGCCACATGAAGCCGGGCATTGTCATACACCAGAAGGAACCCAGGACCCACTGTACCAGTGTAGGGTCTGACAATGGGTTCAAGGATTTCATCCCAATACCTAATGGCAGTCAGGGTGCCATTGTCTATCCTGTAGAGGTATTTGCATCCCTCCATGGATAGGCCTCCTCAGACCATCACTGACCCACCACCAAAACGGTCATGCTGTACAATGTTACAGGCAGCATAACGTTCTCCATGGCTTCTCCAGGTCCTTTCACGTCTGTCACATGTGCTCAGGGTGAACCTGCTCTCATCTGTGTAAAGCACAGGGTGCCAGTGCTGGACCTGCCAATTCTGGTGCTCAATGGCAAATGCCAGTCGAGCTCTATGGTGTCAGGCAGTGAGCACAGAGCCCACTAGAGGACGTCAGGCCACCCTCATGAAGTCTGTTTCTGATTGTTTGGTCGGAGACATTCACACCAGTGGCTTGCTGGAGGTAATATTGTAGGGCTCTGGCAGCGCTCATCATGTTCCTTCTTGCAGAGCAGATACATGTCCTGCTGATGGGTTAAGGACCTTCTACAGCCCTGTCCAGCTCTCCTGGAGTAACTGCCTGTCTCCTGAAATCTCCTCCATGCTCATGAGACTGTTCTGGGAGACACAGCAAACCTTCTGGTAATGGCACGTATTGAGTTGCCATCCTGAAGGAGTTGGACTACCTGTGCAACCTCTGTAGGGTCCAGGTATCACCTCATGTTACCAGTATTGACACTGGCCTTAGCCAAATGCAAAACCTGTGAAATACAGAAAAGATGAGTAAGAAAAAAAATGTCAGTGGCCTCCACCTGTAAAGCCATTCCTGTTTTGGGGATCATCCCATTGTTGCCCATCTAGTGCACCTGTTGTTAACTTCATTAACACCAGAGCAGCTGAAACTGATTAACAACCCCCTCTGCTGCTTAACTGACCAGATCAATATCCCAGGAGTTTAATTGACTTGATGCTATACTCTGATTAAAATTTTTTGAGCAGTGTATAAAGCTACATATGCTAATAGAGGACTACCAGCCAAATTTGACAAAGTATGCGGAGGTTGAGTGAATGATAAGTCTACTGTATCCAATTGAGTATTTTATAGTGTTCACTACTCTGGAGGGAACATGCACTGTACTAGCCTTTGGTGACAAAGCAGTAAATACTGTATATCTGCTCTCTGTCCTTTTTTGGGGGGATCACGTACTGGACTTTATAATTGTTACATGTCCCCAATCACATAGCATAATGTAAAAAAAATAAGCATCTGAGCACCACAAACCAAAACCTCTATTTAATTCATTTTTAATATTCACAGAAAAATCGCTCATTCATCCATGTCTCCTTTATTTTGCTAAGAAATCACTTTAAGAACTGCCCCCTAGCATTTCTAGTTGAGAAAACCCTTTTTCCCCTCCTGAAGACTTAAAAAATAATCAATGCTGATTGAGAGAGTGAACTTTTGCTTTAAGGCCCATTCCTTCTCTGCATTAAAGCCTACCATATATCATGTGAGTAAAGAGACACCGCTCTCCCATCCAACCCATGTGAGATAGAGTAGGAAGCGGCCTCAGCGGTTGCTCCACCGCAACCCCCCCCACATGTTTTGCTCCCCCCATCAGGGCTTATATATTACCATAAATCAATATATTTCCAGGAGCTTGTTGATTACTGAGATTTTGTCATTGGACTGTTAAACTTTGGTATTGGTGCTTTGTGCAAGACCTTCTGTAGATCATAAAACCAAAGTCCATGGTCCAGCTATTGTGATATTTGAAACAAGTATAACCAAGCATCACAAAGTACATTCTAAAAATGATTATTACATGGTTATAACACAACATAACATATACACAAATATGTGAATAGATGCTTTAAAACACATTAAAACATATCTATTTTTTTGAAGGGCGAGTAGAAATATGAGCTCATTCTTGGTCTTGTCTGCAACAAGCTGTATTTTTCATTAATGATTTCATCTTTTTTTTCTCAAACTGGACAATTCATTCCACATTTGTCATTGAAATGAAGTGTGTATGACTGATAATATATTACATAAACTAAGAATAAGGAGATGTGCCCAAGGGCACTCAAGATTATTGCTATCTTATGTAGGATAAGCAACCCCCAATTACAAACGCCTTCAAGTAAATAAAAAGAGATTAAAACACCACACATACAGCGAGTGTCCATCTACCTTCGGAAAATTGCATATTTCGGTTTTCTGACATGCAAGTTCAAAGGTCTAGTTAGACGCGGAACAAAAATGTTTTTTTCCTCCGCAAAGTGATATCGCTTCATGACCTCTGATAAAACGCCATGCAAAATGAGCTTCCGCCTTACAACGATATGTGCAAATTATAGCTTTCCTAAGAATTTAAATTGACTCAAATACTTGAAAATCAATGGTAAGCTGTTATGTCCTGTAATGAAAAAAATGCATTTCTTAATGTACACAAGATGGAAACATTAAAAATGTACATAATTTATAAGATGCTATTCTGTTTCAGAAGAATTTTAATCTGCCGATAATTATATGTGCATATAAATATATACATTTGTGATGAACATGTTAATACTTAGTTAAAGTCAATGGGTAAAATGCAGAAAATATGGTTGTAGAAAATCTTGAACAAAAGGCTGCTTGAGACCAAGCCAAAAAGGCATCCTTGTGTTTTTTTCTCTTTATAAATAACAAAAAAATACAAACAATATGCAAAGTACAAGGCAGATAGTGCCAGTTCACATATATGTGAATGTCTAATCCGCATGACATGTGAAATAACATTGATTCATATGGTGACTGTTCACATACTGTATGTCCGGTGCACTGGCAGTGCGGATTCAGTGCAGATTGAAAAAGAGTCCTGTCTGATTTCTGAAAGCTGCTCCCCTGATCTTCTTTGCCTCATCGCCTCCTGGGAATTGAAGTGCAAAGGGTCCATAAGTTCCACAATATGGCTTACTTCCTGGACTTGAAGACCCATGAACCTCAGCTTTCTGCATAGGAAAAGGGGGTTGTAAGCAAGGGTGGGGGTAGAGGAGGAGGAATGGAAGAGGATGGGTGGGACTTAGATGGGGCACAGGGTCTGTTAAGGTAATGCATACCCCTCTTTGCAAGTCTCCATTACCAATAAGAGGCTAGATATTGGCCAAAACATTTTTTTAGTTTTGGATAGCGTAGAGGAGAGAAAAAACTATTGGGAGATCCCACCACAATTTATCAGAACATTTGTCCCTATTGAAAGAGTGCCCCCTGCCTCTCACTTTCATATCAACTAAAATGTAGTATTTTCCCTTACATGCTGTCTTGGTGACGTTGGTCACCAGGAAAAATAGAGGAGTGAATCTCTTCAGTTGAGACACCATAATTAAAACTTGTCAGGGAGACATAACTTTCACCAAAGATTCACACATTTTTCTAATTATATTTAATTGGAAAAATCTGTGAAAGTTGTGTAAATCTTATGTGAAAACATTTATAAATAGGCAAAGAACCAGCAAACACAAATGCTCCTGTGCTCGGGGATGGACTCGATGCAGGCTGCAACCACATTAAGAATGTCCTGGAACATGCACACCTTGCTGCCCTCAACAGACCGGGGGAATCCAAATATACTGAATGAGGAAAGAACAAACAAAGGGTGCACAGGCCTAGTGCATTACCATAAAAAATGTTTAATAACAAATAAAGTATGTGTTGTACTCACAAACGACAATAAAGTCAAGGCACATCATAAAGAACAGCTGGGTCAACACCGCGCTGAGTAACAGTCTGTAATAGGGAGTGTAGACATCCAATAGGCTGACGCGTTTCGAGGACATGCCTCTGGCAAGTGGCTCTGAAGAAGAGGCAAGTCTTCAAAACGCGTCAGGCTATTGGATGTCTACATTCCCCATTACGGACTGTTACTCAGCGCGGTGTTGACTCAGCTGTTCTTTTATGATGTGCCTTGACTTTATTGTCGTTTGTGAATACAACACCTACTTTATTTCTTATTAAACATTTTTTATGGTAATGCCCTAGGCCTGTGCGCCCTCTCTTTGTTCTTTCCTCATTTATAAATAGGTTCCTGAATGACATGAACTACATACACCCCTACAAAGAAAAGGCTTCAGCCCTAAATATAGAAACAAAAAAGGAGATGTTTTATTTTAAGCAATTTTATATAGCTAATTCAATAAGCAAAATTGTGAGTTTCTGCTACAGAAGTGGTCTCCAAACTGTAGCCTGAGGGCTAGAGCTGGCCCTTAGCTTGCCTTTATCTAGCCCTTGGGACACAATTCCATCAACTGACACCATCGAGGAGCACTATTTCTCCCACCAACAGCATCAATGGGGCACTATTCTTCACATTGATACCAACAACGGGGCACTATTCCTTCCATTCATACCAATGATGGGGAATTGTTTATGTCCACTAATGCCGATTCATTTTTCTACTCCCATTGGTAACAGCCTGGCCCGCCTAAAGTCAGAAAGACAGTATATTGGCCCTTTACTTAGAAAATTTGGAGACCCCTGTGCTACAGCAAATTTGTTTGATGGCCAAATGAGTAATTTTGGCAAAATCAACTTCACCTAAATCACTTTGCTTATCCAACAATCCTATTCAGCTTTACTGAAAACACAGACACAGCTGAATAAGTATGGCTCCATATAAAGATTCAATTAGAAAGGAACAGTTGACAAGCGAGCAGTAACAGCTAACCTTTCTTAGAGGATGATGTAAGGCAGCGCTAATTATCTATGGATTTCAATGCTGCAGAAATCAGTAGAAAACAGGCCCCTGCTGTGAAATTAATCATTGAGTTTTCATTATTAAATGGTTATCTAGGATGTTCTAACTCTTTTCCATTGTAAAAATTACATATTAGTAGGTAGGGTTACCCTTTAAGGGTTACATTACTTTTGGTGACAGACACAAAGAGGTAGCTGGGTGGTATTCATTCTTGGTGAAATCTCATTTTATTGGGACAATATATTAAATAGATGGGCAGGAAGTGCTGAGAGATCGGAAATCTATGATGATTATAGAGATTACATAGCTATTTACTTGCCGACGTAATTAACAATCAATCCAAATTATCGCACGCTGGCAGACTGCATATAATTCCAAAGGCTTTTTCATGTGGTAATGCATGAACAGGGAAGTTGCAGAAAACAAGGGGTAAGAAATGTCTGCATAATGCTATTTTTGGTGCAAATATTAGTGTTCATTGTGGCCCTTGGCATAAGCAACAACAGGGCCCAGTAAATCTCGACACATACATTCTGATTTAAAGGGAATTTCCAAGGTTAATATACACTCACCAGCTACTTTATTAGGTACACCTTGCTAGTTGGACCCCCTTTTGCCTTCAGAACTGCCTTAATTCTTCATGGCATAAATTCAACAAGGTGTTGGAAACATTCCTCAGTGATTTTGGTCCTCATTGACAGGAGTTACTGTTGCTTTTCTATCATCTTGATCCAGTCTGCCCATTCTCCTCTGACCTCTGACATCAACAAGACATTTTCGTCCACACAACTCCCACTCACTAGATATTTTCTCTTTTTCGGACCATTCTCTGTAAACCCTAGAGATAGTTGTGCATGAAAAACCCAGTAGATCAGCAGTTTTTTAAATACTCAGATCAGCCTGTCTGGCACCAACAACCTAGTCATGTTCAAAGTCACTTAAATCTTCTTTCTTCACCATTCTGATGCTTGGTTTGAACTTCTTCACCACGTCTAGATGCCTAAATGCATTGAGTTGCTGGCATGCGATTGGCTGATTAGCAATTTGTGTTACCAAGCAATTGAACAGATGTACCTAATAAAGTGGCGGTGGTGAGCGTAAATCTTCTGTGTTTTGTATCTCCTTGCAGAAAGGCAGGAATCCACACTTAGAATAGCCTTCTCTTTATTAATGTGCATCTGAAGCAAAAAAGTTTTTCTTAGTGCATAAGTAAAAATCCCTGCCAGGTTTTTATTACTATTATAAAATTTTTATGAACACTATTTAAAAAAGAAAAAAAAAAGAAGATCTTGTGGAATCTAACTACAAAACGCTACTTCGCTGGTATTTGGTTCCTGCTCGCCTAGCCATTATGTATCCTTCCGTTTCATCTGGCTGTTTCCGACGCTGTGGTCAAGAGGGTACCATGTTCCACGTCTGGTGGAAATGTCCAGTTGTAAGTAGATTCTGGATTCGCATGTTTAATTTTCTGTTCTCAGTGACGGGAATTAATATCCGTAGATCGCCGGAAGTGGCCTTGTTCAATATACTACCCTCTGATATTCCCCAAAAATCGATTAAATTAATTTTATATATAATACTGGCAGCTCGCATCACCATAGCTAGAAGTTGGAAACAATCCTTGATCCCGCTGGAAAGAGTGAAACAAAAATTAAACTGGATAATGGTTAATGATAAACTAACAAGTATTGTCACTGACAATGTGCCCAGATTTGAGAGGACTTGGGAGCCTTGGATTGATTATATCACGATTGTATCGTGAGTGTTTGGCAGCTGACCCCCCCCCCCTTCTTTTTTTTTTTTTTTTTTTTTCTTTCACTTTTCGTTTTTCTCTTTCTTTTTTTTCCCTACTCTATTCGTTGAAAAAATTGTTTTTTTTCTCTCTGTCACTTCTGGTTCATTTTGGTTTAATTATTATTTATTGATTTATGAAACTAGTATGTCCTGATGGCTATGACACTTTTTGGGCGAATTGTAATGCTATTGTCTGATAATTCCTTTTTTTTTATATATATACCGATAAGTGTTATGATTCTGATTCTGCATCTTGTCCCACCATGCGGGTAGACTCCCCTCTTTCTCTTTGTGTTTGCCATCTTGTTCTCTGTTATAATATGCTGGTTTCTCAATAAAAATATTGAAATATAAAAAAAAAAATGAAATAGATATTTATCACCTAAGCATAACTGCATATAATAATTTGATTAAATATTTTTTCCCACAATAATATTGCTTAACATTATCTATTCCTAAAGATTTTATCTTTGCCTTGCTTTATATATATATATATATGTATATATATATATATATATATATATATATATATATATATATATATATTTTATAAATTATATATATATATAATTTATTAATACTAAATATGTGTGCTATTAGCACCAAAATGCATTGGCTCTACTTTAACATTCAACAAATATTCAGACTATAGAAAGATTATCTGTTGTATCTATTGTTTAATACTCAGGCATTGCCCTCACTGAAGGAGTACAATGCTCACATTCCTTTTGCTGCATCTTATATAACAAGTGGGATATCTCTATATTGTCAAGCAAGCAGCCTATTATTTCTGCTTAAAACAGCATACACAGGCAGTTCGATTCTCCTGGGTTTTTATTACTGTTTGTATTCTCATGGTGAGATTTATCATCTCTCTTTGCACTGGCAATTATTATCACTGGGATGACAAGTGACTGGAAATCCAAAGTTTGTCACTGGAACAGAAAGCCATGGGAAATTTTCATAGTGGGCCACCTGTTCCAGTGATGGCTATCTTCACTTTGACAGATTTTCTCTAACTTCCTGTTGACTCTCAAGGACAGGAAGTGAAGGCTGATTTGCCCAATGGAGGGGGAAACACAAAAACTTAATAGCTACCCTATAATATCAGGGCTCCCATCCTAGTTTTGATTGAAATGCTCAGAAGAGTTGAGTCTCAATGTGAAAATACTGTAAATCCCATATACACACCATGCATATACCGTGTGTGTGCATATATATTTATCTACAGGACCATGTTTACCATGGTGTAGCATCCCATCTTCTTTTAACAACATTCTGCAAACGTCTAAGAATTGAGGAGACCAGCTGCTGGAGTTTTGGAAGAGGAATGTTGTCCCATTCTCATCCAATAAAGGATTCCAAGGATGCTCAACGTCCTGGGTCTTCTTTGCCGTATTTATCTTTTCAATATGCGCCAAATATTTTCAATTGGTGAACAGTCTGGACTGCAGACAGGCGAATTAAGCACCCGGACTCTTCTATTATGAAGCCATTTTATTGGCCAGAGTACTTTCCATTGACATGAATATTTGCCCAAGCGCTAAACGCGGCTAACATTTAGATGTGTTTAAACATGTTTTGCTGCGTTTAACATTTTCTGGCCAAAACGTGATTCTTCTGCATTCAGGAGAGGAACGTTTAACTGCCTTTAAACTCTGCTGCTCCTAAACTCTGGTAAAAGCCTATGGACGCATAGACCTATAGGCTTTTATTGATTTATTTTATTCATAAAAATGCCAAAAGCTCCTAAACTCACATTTAGAAGCAGTAGTGTACCCAGGGGCGTATTTACCACAAGGCAAACAAGACAGTTGCCTAGGGCAGCATTTTTCAAGGGGGCAGTGCCAGGGGCGGACTGACAACTCATGGGGCTCCCGGGCAATAGGGGATCATGGGGCCCCTGTGTCCTTGCCCAAACTCAAAAAAGCCTATGAAAAAGGTACCAGGGGCATCTCATGGGGCCCCTACTGACCCCAGGCCCTCGGGCAGTGCCCGAGTTTCCAAATGGTCAGTCCGCCCCTGGGCAGCGCCACCCCCCAAAAGAAGGGATGGAAGAAGGGACACATGCAGCATGGGGAGAAGGTGGTATCTGAGGGAGGCTGCAGGCTTCTTGATGGTGTATGCAGAGCCTGACTCTTGTTCCCGGGGATATCCAGAGCTGTGAAGGTGAATATATTCTCTCTCGCCGGGGTAGTGGGGGGTGGTAGTGGAAGGCTCTCTCAGGTGGAGGTGGGGGTGGGGCTGGGGTTTTGTTGGTCAATGTCAGGCTCTCTTCGTGGGGGGGAGGGGGTGTTGGTCAGTGTCAGGGTCTCTCCGTGGGGGTGGGGTGATTTTTGTGTTGCCTGGGGCAGCATGAAACTTAAATACACCACTGAGTGTACCCCCATGCCATCAGGGAGGCAGACTTTTGAACTGAGTACTGATAACAAGCCAGAAGCTCCCTTTCCTCTTTATTCCAGAGGACACAGCACTCAAGGTTGCCAAAAAGAATGTCACATTTTGATTGAGCTTTGGCCTAGAGAAGATGGCAGTGTTTCTGGATCATGTTCAAATATGTCTTCTTCTTTGCAAGATAGAGTTTTACCCTGCACTTTTGGTTGGCATGGGGAACTGTGTTCACAGACAGTGATTTTCGGATGTATTCCTGAGCCCATGCAGTGATGTGCAGCACAGAATCATGGCTTTTACATTATTACATTACATCGAGTTTATATAGTGCCAAAGGGTTTGCTCAGCGCTGTACAATAGAGGGGGGGACAATACATGAAACATTACAGCAACTACAAACAGCACACGAGGGGTTCGAGGGCCCTACTCTTTCGAGCCTACAATCTAGGAGGGAGGGGGTAGTGGTACAGGAGGAAGTGGCTGTGGGGGATGGAGTGGTAGGAGGAATGAAGGAGAGCAGCAGTTAGGTGAGGGTGGGGTAGGCTTCCCTGAAGAGGTGGGTTTTCAGGGAGCGCCTGAAGGTGAGGAGGGAAGGTGATTTTAATGTGTGTTTTTAATTCAGTGCCGTCTGAGGACCGAAAGATCACGGGCATCCAATATTGTGTTACGGCCTTGTCCCTAGAGCACAGAGATTTCTCCAGATTTTCTGAACCTTTTGATGGTATCATGTAATGTAGATAAAGTCTTTTTAATTTTACCTTGAGAAATATTATTCTGAAATTGTTTGACAATTTTTAGATGCAGCTTTAAAATAAATCTTAAATTAGCTTAAAATGAAGTATCAGCTTTTCCCACCATATAGGTTAGCTATGTGCGACTGCTGAGGTTCAGAGGTGTACATATACATGTAAAGCATTAGCAGTTCTTTTTTAATTGGATTATTGAATCCTTCAATTTTTTTGGATGCTTTACTGTATCTACAATTTCCCTTGACTTCATTTGTGTGTATGAATACCATTGTATTTCTATTGCACATTATGGCAGACTTCCCCATTAGTATGTACCTTGTCACTCTATCGACCTTACTGCCATCTTCTCCTGATCCTCTTCTATGTCTGATGTCTTCTATCTTTAGCCATTGGTTGCCCACTGATGACATAACTCCAGTTCATGTGCACTGAAGATATCTACATCGTCCTAGCACCTGGCTCTTACCACCAATATCTTTACAGACAGACATGGCAGTCAGTACACCAATTTAAAACAAAATGAGAAAAAAGGAAAAAAGATTTTATGGTAGAGGAGATATGCAAAGTTTTTTCTGCCATAGAACTCTAGTTCCACTTTAAGTTTACCTGTACTCAAGCTAATAAATGATGCTTTTAATCTCTCCTTTTTCTGCAGTTATTGCAGCTCATTTCTGTGGGTTTGTCTTCTTCATCCCACTTATGACTTTAATGATGCATCTGAGTGTCTGAAGAGGTAAACATTACGCATGTCTATCATAATGAGTGGTTAACGTCCTCCATCTACCAGGCCACGCTCCATGGATTAATAATAGGCAGAGAGCTTGTAAAGGGAAAAGATGCCAAAGAAGCTTTTAACGAAGCATTATGTACGAAATGAAAACATTTAGTGTCAGTGTTATATATGAACCTGAAAAACAAAGGCATAATTACAAGAGGGGATGAATAACTTTGCAATGATTAGGGTGAGGCTTAGGCCTACCATTGGTTCGAGGCAAATCTAGCCAGTTCCCTGTTCAAAGACCTGCTGAATTAATGGGCAAATTCACCGCCATAGTAACCAAGTAAACATAATGTACTTCCTGGCCTTTGAGCTTAGATCAGGTGGCTTAGAAGGGGCAATAAGATTGCTTTTAGAAAATTCAGCTACCTAATAAACAAAATGGTGGGTTCCCAGCAGCTATATTGGCACTGTCCTTTATCTGTGATAGGGAAAGTTTACAAAGTGCTGCTGAATTAGTACATAGGGAGAGATTAATGTAGGATTTGTAGGCACCCATACAGGATTTCCAGCAAGTAACAAACTGCTATGTATCTTGGAGACTATGGGGGTGGGGGAGGGAGGGTTTTTTTACAACCCAATGCAGCTAATATTCCTAATTTCCTAATTGTTTCCGTCTGCAATTGTTTTTTCACAGCTTGTTTACAGACTGTCCCTGTCCAAATGTGCTACAGTGATAACAGGCCACATGTGTTTTTTTTACATGGCATATGTTTTTATTGTTGCTGGCTGCAGTTCTTTTTTTTTGTAGGACTTTTTTTAATGTTGACAATGTAGCAATCATGCACACAGAGATGGACGCGGTGATCCATTTTTCTCCAAACCCCTCCATATTGTATCTCTCTCTCATAAAACAGATTATTCCGACATCCCCCCTCCCTCTCTGTTGAGTGACATGTGGTCTGTTTGTTGCAGAGATCACATTGGGAGGGCGTCATGGCTATAAAACCCCCAGCCGAGCTGGTGCCTAGATGTCTGTTAACTTCTCAATCTTGGATATCGTAAAGCCATAAACCAAGTCCTTCACTGAGCTCAAAGGCATTCCAGGTAGTCGTAAAAACAGACTTACATTTAAAAACTCACTTTTCCATACAATTTTATATCTTCAAATAGGACATAAGTACATAAACAGGGAGCACATATTCGGACGGCTCACTTTAATACAAGTCGCCTGGTATATTACACCCCCTAGCTGGCATATACAGGAGAGCAGAAAATTATATCTCTTTAACCAGCATCTTCCGCAGAAGATGCTGGGTATTAATCTACTCATGGATAGAATGGTATATATACCTAGGAAAAGTTATTGGCCATAGTATAATTTGTGAAGGCTTTGGTCATAGCCTGAGCTCCCCGCCTACACAACCCCCTCCCCAAATGAGGCGATTGGTTCTCTGCTTCAGGGAGACACCCTGTGGAGTTCCTAGGAAAAGCTAAGCTAAGCTGAGTTGAGGGAAGTTGAAGAATTCTCCCTTTTTAACATTGGAACCCACTTGGGAGACGGCCCTTTTGCTCTGCAACCTGCTCTACTTAACCCAAGGCTGAGGGCAAGTACTTTAACCCTCTAAACTTCTTTCTGTTATCTCTTTGCTGTGCTATTGTTTTCTGTATATTTATATATATATTGGCTACATCTTTTTCTGTAAATATTTTTATTGCACCCTTTTGACCTTTTAGTAATAAATCTTACTTTCTGAAAGTGTTGAACTGTTTCTAAAGCTCTTTAATGCAAACTAAGAATCCCTGCCTCTGAAAAGCGCTACTGTGTGTGTGTTTTAAACTTCGGTATATCTCTGCCTGCGGTGACAGTGGTATACCGATGCTTATGCAGACATCATAGTGTTATTGCTGATATTGCCAAGTTTCCTCTTTCTCTGTACAAAAAGGAGGTGGTGGCAGTGTGAAGGGTTAATTGCGTAATTAACCTGACCCAGTAACAATTGCTCCCAGGCTGCCGGCACACAGGTTGTGGTCCATAAGCTGGAAAATCTTTGTGCAGGGTGCAGTTGGCCGTGGCATTGTTACGCATGTGACAGCACGATTTTAGATTGGCTAGTCCTTCGGTCACGAGTTTGGTGAGAAGGGCTGGGGTCTGACGCCGCTATCGTCACAGACAATAGTGTAATATTCCTGGGCACTGTGCATCAGCACAGAAATGTATAGTTTTCTTTGGGCAAGCATGTGACAGGGTGATTCACAGGGACAGAGTGCTATAAACTCAGAACACAAAGAACCCAAACACGGACCTTTGTATCATCAGCAGTTATTTTCATAAAAGCTAGCCATTAAATAAAGATAAGCTTCGCAAGTGATATTATTATGTTAAAGCTTATACAGATTTTAGCGGATGGGATTACATCTACTTTAACAAACTATGCTTTAAATTGCAGTGCTGGGGTACATTTTCTGCCTGTCATCATATGTGTCTGAAATAATTGATTGATAGTTAGCTCTTCAATTGTCAACATCTTAATTGGGACCTTTTAATTTTCTTTGCCATCACTTGAAAAGAACAAAAACAAATGTGTCAGAACAGTGTGCACCTTAACCATTTCACATTATATCATTCATACTCACCACATACCCCTTTCCCCATAGATAAATTAAAGTTAGGCATATACCAGTTAGGCCTATTATCCCTGAATATAACTGTCCTGCTAAAGGCCATGTTTACACTGCTGTAACTAATGTAGTATCTTAATTCATGTACAAAGCCCAGCCTGTGACAGTCTATTCAAGATCTGCATTTTTTTCACAGCATCTCACTCCATCTTTTGGAAATAAATTAATTGCAAAAAAACACTTTTGCATCCAAAGCACCACAAATCCTCACCCCAGGTTATAAAAAGTTAGCATATAAATCACAAATACCCCCTGTTTTGCTGAAGGCCCTCTCTGACAAATGCATTATGGCAAGCTAGAACATTGACGACATATGGGGCCATATCCAGCTAGTGGAGGTCCATGAAACCCATGAAACCCATGTGGAAATGTTTGCTTGTAAGCATTTTAATTACAGCCTTCCCATCCTTCCCCATGTTTGCTTGACTAGGGCAGGGATGGCCTTGCAAGTTAAAATTAAGAAAAAAAAATGAAAACGTAAAATTATTGAAAATGTAAAACAGTAAAAAATATACAGCAGTGATGGTAGTGGGCAAATGGCTAGGCCTAGACTAGTGTTTGTCTCTTAGCATTATCAAAGGTCAGGTTTCTGTCCTTTCAATCTTGTTTTTCAGCCTTTGTAGTCTCTTACTCCATGATTAAGACCTACTTTGGTTCTCTCTGTGCTTCAGAAATGGCCTTTTGAACCAATCAGGGACATTCCTCTTTCTACTGTTACCTACAAGGTGGCATTTCTTGTAGTAATCACCTCTGTGATGTGAGTGACTGAGTTTACAGGCTTATCTTGCAAGAAACACTTTCCGGTTTTTCACAGGTACAAATTGTTTTAGGCCTAGGACTTTCTTCTTGCCTAACGTATTACCCCAACCCCAACTGTCTTGTTCACTGCCAGCACACCAACCTTCTTAGTTCTCACAGCCATCACTCCAGCCTCCCTCCTCCTTACATTCTACCTGTTCCACCTTATTGCATTGCACATTCTGGTGGAAAGCAGGAATGAACTTCTGTACAAAGTAATGGTGATTGAGGGTGGCCTTTGGGGCACAATAATGGCACCTGTGTATGTGCAGTTGTGGTGTAGCACAGGCCGTAAACTTGCAGAAAGGGGTGTTTTGCAAAGCCAGCATTAGGATGATGGTCTCAGGGGTTATTTGCAGCTTACGTTTTTTTATTCCTTTCCAGTTGCACATAAGTTAAATAAGCCTAAAATATGCACTGCAGAGGTCCTTGTGACAGCATTGTCCAGCCAATGTCCATTTTTTACAGTACTGCTACAAATAGCCTTGAAAATGGCCAGAGTGTACAGCAGAATCAAGATATGCCCACCAAATTCAGTAGGGTTCGATTCCAAGTGTTGTGGTCTTCATGCAGGAATTGACGAAACCCCCAGCAAAGCAGACCGGAGCAGATGCACTCATCCCCAGCAGTGATCACAAAACGATCTTTAGCTGATCTTGTATGCAGAAAACTTGTGCAGATTTAGCAAACTGTAAATTAATTGTTTTTTCTGTTCACTATACTTCACTTGTTTTTAACTAAGTTGTCTCTTGAAACACATAGTTCATGGACACTTTGGCACATCTCATCATTTTTGTATTGTTGTTGTCTGTTGTCAGCTAAGTCAGCCATCAATCATTTAGGCCATAATATATTAACATGTTCTTGCTAAGAACTGGATTTAACTTTCCACAGTCGCCAATCATATTCCAACTTTCAGGGCAGATCTGAATATGATTGATGGCTGAGGAATGGTAACTTCATTTTTGATTCATCAAACTTGTAGGAGTTGATTTGCTAAATCTGGAGAGTGCAAAATCTGGTGCAGCTGTGCATGGTAACCAATCAGCTTCTAATTTTATCTTGTTCAATTAAGCTTTGACAGTAAAACCTGGAAGCTGATTGGCTTCTATGCACAGCTGCACCAGATTTTGCACTCTCCAATTTTAGTAGATGTCTACTGTAGTGTCTGGCTGGTGAAGGTTCAGTATCGAGGCAAAGTTTTAACATCACTCCCCCAGAAATTTTCAATATACACACATGGTCAGTAGCTCAATAGTCATCAGGTCCAATACTGAGAGGGATTTCCCCAGCAGAGACAGAAACAGAAATGAAAACCTCACAAAGTTTCCAACCTATTCACATTCTATTCAAAACTTAACTTGTTTTGGATTTACAGGCTCTATAGCCAACTCCAGCCTAATTTTTTAGCTGGTCTCCCATCCCTTTCTATTTAAAACAAGTAACATTGGCAATCAGCACTCACCCTCTCTGTGCTTCGGCACTGCCCCACCTATCCATGTTCCAGTCCCTCCTAAGTCGAATAATTACCAGTGTGACATGATGGTCCTCTTCTATCTACAGCACTCATCTGTGGGCCCAGGGAGGCCTAATGATGTGCCCCCAGGGAATGTGTCCTTGATGACCATTATCCCAGGATGTCAATGGCACATCCTTTGGGAACACATCAGAGAGGCTTAATGGTGTGTTCCCAGGGGACAGCTCTAGGTCACAGTTGGCGGGGGGGGGGGGCTATTTTTTTCTGAGAACTTTTGAAACAAATCGAGGGATTTCACTGGGAATCTAGTCTGGAGAGTTTAACAGTTGAATTTCTGGCTAATGATGGAAGGAAGCATTCAAGTATCCAGGGACATTGTGAGTACAGACCTGAGTCTGGGATCCCAGTATCTGCTGCTGTTTTCCCTTGTGCACAAGTGCCTTTAGTTGCTTGGTCCAGGACAATTTCTAAAACATTTAAGTGCTGGCCAATCCCTTGATTTCTACTAGGGAGACTGTTCTAAGAAGTATTGACAAAGTGCAGAGCGTCCTCTTGTTACTCTGCAGTATTACTGGAGTGCCCCATAGCTCCCTGCACTCAATCCAAGTTTATTCAACAGTAAATCACTGTGTAAATTGACGGCGCTATATAAGTACCTGTAATAAATAAATAATAAATAAATAAATACTAAAAAGACATTCGTAGACTGATTTCTGAGCCAGAATGAAAGGACTGTTGCTGTGTGCCTGGCTGCCTCCGCACAAGTCTAGGAGAAGAACCTCTGGTAATCAGCGAGGGTGGGTGCTACAGGTAAGTCAGGTAAGTACAGACATCTTTCCTTTTACAGGGAAGACAGAATAGGCTTGTATTGGGATGGAAGTAGATTAAAGCATAGTTAGATTTTAACTTGTTTCCACTTTAAATTCCCTGACATTGAAGAAGCGTTAACCGCGTTTAGTTCACCATCTGCTACTAAATATCTCTAATATCTCATTCGGTTTTCTTCTTGTTTTCTGATTACATCTCACACATCAACGGCAACTTAAAATCACACGTGTGACTCAAGGTCTGCGAATAGTTTGTTCTAGAATCAAAAGGAATTATCACCTCTGTATCCCTGTCATCTCCAATAAAACACTGTGGGGTTTATTTCAGTCCCACTTTTCTTAAAAGATGAAATTCTTTTATCGGCTTGGCGAAGGAACTGACATCGCCGTTTGCACCCTTTGTGTATCGTGTTTTCCTCCGGTGTTGTGTGACATGTTGAAAGCGTGCTACACCTGTTCTCCACCCTATCATCAATGTTGCACAGAGAGATGCGTTTTGTCTTCCCTGTGAACTGCTGACAAGGATCTCTCTGTACCGTCAGATTAGCAGCCTTTTATCCCGCAGCGGCAAAAGCAAATACCAGTCGTGTTAAAATACCAGGAAGCAATTAAACTGCTACCAAAGCAAGTGTCACATAAAAGACGGTGGCATCCAGTAAACGTGCCGTCTGTAGCCCTTCTGGGATTGCAAGTTTAAAAAAAAATCATAAAATGTTTGTAGTACCCAAGGAAGAATGGTATTCAAGGTTCATTTCTTGGTGTTGGAATCTGGGTCGAATCTGACCATTTGCCATGGCTCAGGCTTTTCAGTTCATAAACTTGGCTTAGCAGCTCATCTCTTTAAAGCTGAACTCCAGGCAAACAGCTAAATGCAAAGTTGAAATACAATTTTGTGAACTGCTTTAGGGTTCATGCAAACTGCTGCTCCTGATGTTTTTGGAACATTTTTTTTCTTGTCTAAGCCCCTGTACACAATAATGGCCTATGAGGGAGATTTGCTTAAACTCAGCACCAGGGGCAGACTGACCATTCGAGCAATCGGGTACTGCCCGAGGGCCTGGGGTCAGTAGGGGGCCCCATGAAATGCTCCTGGTACCTTTTATAGTCTTTTATGGATGTGCTTTGAGTGTGGGCAAGGACACAGGGGTCCCCTGATCCCCTATTGCCCAGGGGACCCATGAGTTGTCAGTCCGCCCCTGCTCAGCACTCAGAATCTGGTGCACCTGTGCATGGTAGCCAATCAGGTTCTAACTTCAGCTTGTTGAGTTAAGCTTTGACAATAAAATCTGGAAGCTCATTGGTTTCTATGTAGAGCTACACCAGATTTTGCACTCTCCAGTTTTAGTAAATCAACCCCCATGTCATATATGTGTCCATGCACACAAAGGCTTTTAGAGGAATTTAGGAGCAGCAGCGTTCAGAAGCAGTCAAAGCTCCTCTCCTGAACACAGAAGAATCACTTTCAAGAGAGGAGCTTTTGAGTATAAAAACACCAAGCATGGCTAAAGGGGTCTAGATGCGCCTAAGCACTAGGCATGTTTAGCGCTTGAGCATTTATTAATTTCAATGGCCAGAAAAAATGAAAATTCTGACTTATTAAATGCCAAACATTCTGGAACGCATTTGAAAAAATGTGGCTTACATGTGTTTTTAAGGCTGATTTTTCCTGCCAGGATAAACATCATTTACAATAAACCAGTTTGCATGAACCCTTATCTGTCAAGGATTTGAAATTCTGTCTAGCCACTTTTGTGATTTATATGACTCAAACAAAACAGCGGGTGTTGGAGGGGCACTGTCTTCTTTTTGAAAGTATAATTGTAGGAAAAAACTTTTTTCTATTTTTTTTGGATAGAGTAAGGGAGGGTTATACCCCTGTCAGATTTTTTTTGGCCATCTGTGTCCCATTGTGGAGATTTCCCCTCCCTTCCTGGCTGCTCCCAAAAAAATATGGTATATTTCAAGCAGTCACAGCATTGGATTTGATAAAATGTTTAACATTTTCAAGCTATCGATTTTTTTAACTCTCCCATGGCCAGTCCCAAGCCCGTGCTGCAAAAAAGAGGAGGGTTGGGTGCTGGGAGAGTAAACCAGCCCTGTAAATAAACATTTGCCACTATATTTCGAGTGGAAGGAAGAAGTTCACTGCTCCTGGGACTGGACAAATGTGGTTAGCAGGAGATGTAACAGGGTAGCGTGGGAATGAGACTGATAAGTACATTATACAGTATGGGCAGCACAGTGGCTAAATGGTTAGCACTTCGGCCTGGCAGTACTTGGGTTGTTGGTTCAAATCCCAACCACGGCACCACCTGCCTGGAGTTTGCATGTTCTCCCTGTGTCTGTGTGGGTTTCCTCCAAGTACTCTGGTTTCCTCCCACACTCCAAAGACATGCTGGTAGGTTAATTGGCTCCTGTCTAAATTGTCCCTAGTATGTGTATGTATGAATGTGAGTTAGGGATCTTAGATTGTACACCCCTTGAGGGTTAGGGACTGATGTGAATGCACAATATATATGTAAAGCGCTGCGTAAATTGATGGCGCTATATAAGTACCTGAAATAAATAAATATACAGTTATATATGCCCATAGTTCAACATATGCCATGGCCCCATCCAACAATGCTGACACTTCTTGGATGTAGGTCAAAATAGCAGCCAGAGGACAACTCTCCCACAGCTCCAAAAAAATTTAGTATATTTCAAGCAGTCATAGTGTTGGATTTGGCAAAATGTTTTAAATTTTCAAGCTATCAATTTTTTTAACTCTGCCATGGCTAGTCCCAAGCCCGTGCTGCGAAAAGAGGAGGGTTGGGTGCTGAAAGACTAAACCAGCCCTGTAAAAAAAACATTTGCCACTATATTTTGAGTGGAAGGAAAAAGTCAGTTAGCCACCCTCCCAGCCAGTGTCAACTAGTGCCAGATTGCCCGCCACACTATCATAGTCCCACTATAAGTCACTGATCACTGTCATTATCAGTATAGCATGATAGCTGAATGAAGTCCAATATCTCTTTCCTGCAAACGCCAGAAGTTCAGGGAAGTAGCACTGAGAGCAGGAACCAGCAGCACTGAAAGCTGTACACCCCAAGTGCTGAGATAAGAATTTTAATAAATCATTTACTAGAAAATGTTTATTATCGAAGTGTTAAACTATAAAAGATTGAGTGTTTAACACTACTTTAACGTATATGGAACGTTTTTAGCCTCAATAAAGCTATCCTCATAACATAGAAATTAAAAATCTGCATTGTCCAAGCTACACAGTCAGCTTATTTTTAAATGTTTTTCCTCGTTACCCTCACAAAGGTTATTATTTTTCTGGTCACTCTAATTCTCCATTTAATTATTAACACAACGCAATGAGCATCGCTCTAAATGCACTCTGAAATTAGAAGTCCAAGGTTATTAATTCCTCCAGCCAGTGTAAACCTACAGCCAAGCAAGAAGTTGGGATATTTTATGAGTAATAACGACCTTCCATTACACCACAAGATGAGTTTAATAGTTCTGGTGATCTCTGGGGTAGTGATTCCACTGATACAATGTATCTATAAAATGTTTTACAGGCCCAATAGATGTGCAGAAGCGTGTACTGGTAACTGCCTAATGGTCGCGCGCTCCTATTTCTGCTCCGGCCACAGCAAAGAATGAGACTTATTACTGCAATACGGAGAGGGATGTTTGTAATAAGCCTTAATGGGTCCTAACAAGAATACCGCATGCAGATTCGGCCTTAAGCTCAATTTAACATTCCTTCTGATTTATTCATATTTTTAGGACTTTAGGACCATTGGAAAAGAAAAAAATATTTTTCATGCCGCATCAGTAAAATTTGCGAAATTACCATAAAGAGCTAATTAAATCTGAATTTTAAAAAAAGAGGACTTTGTATTAAACTGAGAAGGTATTGAGATCAATAAATACTGCCAATTAATAGTTTTGCCTACTTAAGTTGAACCGCAGGCAGATATAAAATAACCAAATTTATGCCGCTCTGCATTCTGTAATATATTATTATTTCTTTTCTTTTTTAATGCAAGCAGAGTGAGTATCTCAATGTGGCTTGGTAACAGCCTTTTGCCTTCTGGGCAGCTGTACAGACAGCATAGTAAGGCCCTGTTTACATTATTGATTTTTGACACGCAATTTTCATGTGATCTTGCATGTCGCATAGGGCAGCCCATTCATTTGAATGGGCTGCCCTATCTGTGTTTGACGCTCAAAAAGAAGTTCCTGCTCCTTTTCGGACAACTAGCTTCATGATGTGTGAAAGTTTGGTTTGTTGCGGCAAAATTGCATCTCTTTTGGGGTGCCATTAAAGAATAATGGCACACAACTGCACGCAGAGCATTTAGCTCTGATTGCCACGCGATTGCATCGATTCTGACCACAATCCCAAATCATGAAATGTGAACGGGGCATTAGTGTAAAAGGGAGCCAGGCAGCTGTGCTGCACTGCTTATGTTCTATAAGGAGCAGGGGTGGACTGACTATTTGGAAACTCGGGCACTGCCCGAGGGCCCGGGGTCAGTAGGGGGCCCCATGAGATGCCCCTGGTACCTTTTTCATAGGCTTTTTTGAGTTTGGGCAAGGACACAGGGGCCCCATGATCCCCTATTGCCCGGGGGCCCCATGAGTTGTCAGTCCGCCCCTGATAAGGAGGCATAGGAGAGAGAGCAGGGTGGCAGAGAGATAAGCTCCTCAATGTGCTGCTTCTTCACTGTCCAGCTACAGGTTAGGGGAAGGTTAAGAAAATTCAGTCTGCTGGACCATAGATGGACAAGGGATCCCCTTCTTGATATCTTCTTTTTTTTTAGAATATCTCCATTGTGATTTCTTACAGGAATTTATAGGTGGCAGGCTTACCTCTTTAGGGGTCACCCGTCCTTGGCTTTGCACCTTGAAATTGACATTATACACATATTGGGATATGCCATTTATGATACATATTGTATAACAGCCTTTCTCAACCTTTTCAACATAGAGGAACACCTGAAATAACTTTCTAATCTCAGGGAACCTTGCTAAAAATGACTGTATCTACAACTCTTGATGTATTAGTGTGATAGTCAACGGGAACAATGCTTCTTCCACTTGTAGATATTAGGAAGAATCACCCCCTTACAGATACAGTAGCTAAAAAGATCAATGGTGAAACGCAACTGTTAAAAAAAAAAAAGATCAGTGGTGTCAGTGGGAGCTTATTTGAGAGGCAGAAATTGCTTATTGTTCAAGGAACCTTTAACAACCACTGGAGAGACCCTAGGAATCCATGAAACCCTGGTTGAGAAACCCTGTGGGCAGCACAGTGGATAAATGGTTAGCAATTCCGCATGGCAGTACTAGAGTTGTTGGTTTGAATCCCAACCATGGTACCACCTGCCTGGAGTTTGCATGTTGTACCTGCGTGGGTTTCTTCCGGATACTCTGGTTTCCTCCCACACTCCAAAGACATGCTGGTAGGTTAATTGACTCCTGTCTAAATTGGCCGTAGTATGTGTATGTATGAATGTAAGTTAGGGACTTTAGATTGTACGCTCCTTAAAGGGTTAGGGATTGATGTGAATGTACAATGCATATGTAAAGTGCTGCATAATTGATGGAGCTATATAAGTACCTGAAATAAATAATGTAATGTTCCTCTGAACACTTGTCCATTTTATATTGCACCTGCTGTTTACAACTGGTGAAAAATATCATCAACATTTTAAAAAAATGAATGCCCTGCCAGAAAAGGCTGTTCTGTGTGTCAGTAAATTGTTTGCACCATAAAAATGCCTGTAATAAAATAAATAAAAACTAATACCCATAACTGTACAACATTTTTAGAAAGTCCCTACATGGGTTTCTCCTATCTCCATGTACTCAAATTATATATATATATATATATATATATATATATATATATACCAATATAATAATATAATACAATAATACATAACCAAATTGCAATTCACAATTTAATATCCAGTGTCCAAAACCAGAAGATTCTCAGTTTTAGATGCGTTTCACTGAAGTCTCCACTTTTTCACAAGGGGAAACAAAGGAGGCAATTGTTTGATGAATCTAAAATTTGTTATATTGTGACTTTTTTAGATTGATCATTCTTTCTTCTCCCTCTTTACACAGGATATCAAATTGTGGATTGCAATTTGGTTATGTATTATGTTGATCTAGTGCAGGGGTCCCCAAACATTTGAAACATAAGACCAGTTTATTGTCCTTCAGACTTTAGGGGGTCTGGATTGAGGACAGTGGGGGTAGAAAATGTTTTGGGCCCAGCATCAGTGAGAATAAATATGGCCTCATGACCCATCATTGGCATTAGTGGGAGGAACAGTACCCCATAATTGGTATCAGTTGAAGAAATAATGCCCTATTGTTGGTGTCAGTGGGAGTGCCTCATATTATTGAGCGGAATAGTGCCCCAAGGGCCAGATAAAGGCTAGCAAAGGGCCACTGTGAGGGACAGCAGAAATATTCCTTTATTTTTGTGTTGTTTTGTTTGTGGCCAAACAGTCAGCTTGCCTGCTTTATCTACAATTTGGAGTTCCTGTGCCCTGCAGGGGGTGGGAAATGGGATTGATCTCAGCAGGGAGCGCAGACAGCATGGTCTTTTGTGGCTGTGAAAGGCCAGACCAGGCCAGACCAGGCCAGACCAGACCAGACCAGTTCTCACCAGGAGTGTGGGCTTGGTCAATGGAAAGGGCCATACTTTTTTCCTTATGAATGGGAGAGCTTGAGTGAGGAGCTTATAGTCACCCTTGGCTGAGCCCTAACTAGGAGATGCATTGAACTGTGCTTTGCTTTGTGCACAGCTGGGACTTGTGGTCCTATATTGCCTGTGTAGTCTTGAAGCTGCGGCCAAGACACACAGCCGTCTGAAGACCCGTTTGTCACTTGCTCGTAGGAGAAGCGCTGTGTGAGATCTGAGCTGAGGCCAGACCCCACAGCCAAGACCCGCTGAGTCCCTGCAAGCCTGTCTGCTGCTGTCCCTAGAAAGCTGATCACTGTGAGGGTCCCTGTCCGCTGACTGCTGCTGTCCCTGGAAAGCTGATCGCTGTGAGGGTCCCTGTCCACTAGCTGCTGCTGTCCCTGGAAAGCTGATCACTGTGATGGTCCCTGTCCGCTGGCTGCTGCTGTCTCTGGAAAGCTGATCGCTGTGAGGGTCCCTGTCTGCTGGCTGCCGCTGTCCCTGGAAAGCTGATCGCTGTGAGGATCCCTGTCCACTGGCTGCTGCCGTCCCTGGAAGCTGTGTTCCTGCACATTGTCTGCTGATTGTCCTTGGAAGCTACCTGCCATGAGTGTCCCTACGAGCCACATGTGGCGGAGTGTTTGAACTGTCCCTATTGTGCGCCCTATTGCCCTTGCCTGGATTGCCCTGTTGTATGCCCATATTATCCTTGCCCGGACTGCCCTGTTGAGCACCCATATTCCCCTTGCCTGGACTGCCATTGAATGCCCAGATTATTGCTTGAACTGCCCCTATTGTGTGCCCGGATTATTATTGCCTGGACTGCCCCATTGAATGCCCGGATTATTGCTTGCTTGAACTGTCCCTATTGTGTTCCTGGATTATTATTGCCTGGACTGCCCCATTGAATGCCCGAATTATTGCTTGCTTGAACTGCCCCTATTGTGTGCCCGGATACTTATTGCCTGGACTGCCCCACTGAATGCTCAGATTATCGCTACCTGAACCGCCCTATCGTGTGCCGGATTATCTTTGTCTGGACTCCTCCATCTCCCCCCCTTTGGGTACCCGGACACTACCCTGATTAAGTGCCTCACCTATTTCAATAAAACACAGCCACATCCAGCCTTTGGGCCACAGTTTGGAGACCACTGGTCTGGTGTGTAATTGGGTACATGGAGATAGCAGAAACCCTTATAGGGAACAAATAATTGGTAGAGGAATAACTAAACTTGTTATAATAATATTTTTATTATTACGGTAATAAATTTATTGTTTTAAACAAATACTCAGGTACTACATCCTTGAGCACCACAAAAGCCTGTTATGCCCAAGTGTCCTTTTTTTGCCCAGTGGTGAACAAGACCGCTTGGCAGTGGACCCAGCATTGGATCAATTGTCCTCACTCTCAGGTGAGGTGCCTTGAAGGATCACATGATAGTATATTCAGGAACCCTAAAAGATTTAGGATTTTGTTTTTTATTTGATTGTGTGGTAGTAAGGTGGGTAGGAGTGATGGGGGATTTCCATTTTTGCCCATAGATAGACTTGAATTAGTCTGCATTTCTTTATAAAATTGCACTTACAAGTTTACAGTACGCATTGTTCCAATCTTGTACAGCAGCGTAGGTGTTAACTTTTTTGTGCTAATACCACGTTCCTTTCAAAATGATCAACTCGAGCTGACATACTTAGTTTTGTCTAGGAATCACTTTGCCTTCATGACACAAAAGACGGAGATGGCAGGGAATGAATGTCAAATAAAATCTTAAGATTGCATCTTTTTAGTTGATGATAACATTTGGCAGACACATGGGGTTCATTAATTTTGACTAAATGCACAAGGTTTTTTGTAATGAATTTCAGAAAGTGGAGCACTTCATTTGAAAATGTCAGTCTCCGGGCCCCGATAATAGATCTTATAACTATACGTTTGTAAAATATGGTGTTTTTTTATTGAAGGTGCAATGTTGAGATGCTTATGGAATTTTTAATGTTATGTCTGACATTCAGCAATGTGTTTTGTTAAAATTCTTTGCAATGTGCATCTCTTTTTTTTTATAATTCTTTCTTCGTTTTGAGACATTCTGCAGAAAGATGATCTAAAGGAATTCTTTTTACATCTGAGAAAATTAAAGTAATTTATGTCTTAGAAATGCCGAGGTAATGTTACCTTTATACAAAGGTGGCTTGCCTGATTTTCTTGTATGTGTGCAGTTTCTTTATAATGAGAGATCAGGATTGTGCAAGCTTTAGCGAAATGTCATAAATTTTTCCTGTTTTGGTTGGTTTGAAATGTACCCAAAAAATGCCCTTTTGATTTATAGAGAACCTTGATAGGGTAAAGTCACTGGTTCTCTTGATAGCCCAACCATCCTTCCACTGATCTGATGCTCAGGTTCATCATGCTACCCCACCACTCCATTCATCTGTTGTATGGGTGGGCATGTGACCCTCTCCCTTGGCTCCCAGGGTGCAGTGTCTGATCTCCAGGCCTGACTACTGCCACGTGGGGGAAGGTCTTTAACCACCTAAATACCGAACACTTTCACCCCCTGCCTGCCCAGGCCAATATTCAGCTTTTGCTCTGTCACACTTCAAATTCCAATTACTCAGTCATGCAACACTGTACACAAATTAAATGTTTATATTTTTTGGAGACAGACAGAGCTTATTACCTTTTGTATCAGTTCTCTTAGATTGCAAGCTCTAACGAGCAGAGCCCTCTGATTCCTCTTGTACCAAATTGTATTGTAACTGTAATGTCTGCCTTCATTTTGTAAAGCGCTGCACACACTGTTGGCACTGAAATAAATTCTGTATTATAATAATAATACTGTTAATTAATCCCCACTGAGGTTTTATTTTTTGGTATATAAACGAAAAAATACAGAAATTAAAAGAAACAACTTTTTTCTTTCTGTTATACAATTTTGCAAATTAATAATCTTTCTTCCTAAATGCCAAAATGTATTCTGCTACATTTGTTTGGTAAAAATAACCAAAATCAGAGTGTAATATTTAGTCTGTGTGAAAGTTATGCCATCTATGATATATATATATACTGTATATATGAAAATTTATTAATCCTGATGTACTGATGGCTTATCTCATTTCTTGATGCCAGGACAGTACAAAGAAAAAACCCAAATTACCATTTTTGGAAAGTAGATAGTCCAAGGTATTTATTAAGGGGCATGGATGATTGGTAACAGCGGTCACATGGTACCGGGATCGGCCCAGTATACTCTCCTGTGGACACAGAGAATAACAGATCATCCTGCAGCGCAGCCACTAGGGCGCGTGACTGGAAGGATGTCATATGACAGATCTAGGAAGCTCCCATTCAGTTTCCAATTGACAATAGGCTGGGTAGGAAGCAGTTAAAGGGTATATAAATTTAAAACTTTTTCTTTTTTTTTGTTTTGGATAGAATGTAGAATGAAATGGTTTTATACTGCTTTCACTAGGGTACATAAAAGTGCAATAGGAAAAAAAAAAACAGAAAGGGGTAACGAACCATCGTTATTACAGTTTCTTGAGCCAATGCAGTATATTCAGCTTGGCAGTTGAAAGCGCATGGTGCATGTAGCTGTCAGGTATATAACGGAAACGTGGAAACAATTTTAAAGATGTATGTTTCCAGTATACTCAATGGTATCAAACCAGAATATTCACCAATGACCCTCCAACTGATGTTTCATTTCCCATTTAAACTAACTTTTATTAATTTATTTTTTAGCCAAGGCCTTCCTCCTTTCCTGCCATCTACCCAAGGCGCACTGTTTAGCATCTGCCACCAGACCCACTATATTTCGTTTAAACTCAAACTATCTAAAAGAATACTGTTATTTTTCATCATATTGGCCAAATGTTACAGCCAGCTTTATTGTTACTTGCATTCTCACACCAAAAAAAAAGAGAGTTAAATGGTAAAAGAAAGAAAAAGAAAACAGAGGGAAGTTGTTTAGTGACTATGCTTTACTCAAGGCAATCTTGATCATGCTTTGAATCAGGTTTTTATTCCTTTCTGCGTCCCCACTAGAAAGATGAACCTTTGCTATCAGGGGCGGACTGACAACTCTTGGGGCCCGCGGGCAATAGGAAATCATGGGGCCCTTTTGTCCTTGCCCACACTCAAACCACACCCCAAAAAGTCTATGAAAGGTACCAGGGGCATCTCATTGGGCCCCCTACTGACCCCAGGCCCTTGGGCAGTGCCCGGATGCCCAAATGGTCAGTCCACCCCTGTTTGCTATTTGTCCTGGTGACCACTGTCTCTGGTACAGAAAGTTATGGAAAATCTTACATTTTTGAGCTGTCACAAGAAACAATGGTAAGGTGACAACTATCTTAGAGGGGATATCCCTTTGCTTTGGAGAGACCACCTTCTCCTTCATTGTGTGTCTTTGGGACAGCTGTGTTGAGAAGTCCTATTGCCCGCGGGCCCCAAGAGTTGTCAGTCCGCCCCTGATAGCAAAGGTTCATCTTTCTAGTGGGGACGCAGAAAGGAATAAAAACCTGATTCAAAGCATGATCAAGATTGCCTTGAGTTACAATGAGTGAAGCATTGACATGCATAGTGTCAATGCACTTTAAAAAGCACATTTTAATGCATGTTACTGCAGTACAATAGTCTAATTTGGACTCTTAATATCGTCTGCCTAAACCAGATCATAGACCACACTGAGGTAACAGCAACATACTGAGATACAAAAAGGGAATTCAGTTATGGATGCCAATACCTGTAAGCAGGGGCGGACTGACAACTCATGGGGCCCCCGGGCAATAGGGGATCATGGGGCCCCTGTGTCCTTGCCCAAACTCAAAAAAGCCTATGAAAAAGGTACCAGGGGCATCTCATGGGGCCCCCTACTGCCCTTGGGCAGTGCCTGAGTTTCCAAATGGTCAGTCCGCCCCTGAGTATAATATTATTAAATTTGTCAATGGGGTTGCTATTTGAAGTACATTCAAAGGAAAGAAGGAGAAGGGTTAGAATCCTTGTTGGGCTTTTAATATTTTCTGTTTTCCCGTTAGGGAGATTCATCCTCTACATTTTTCTTGTTCATTGCTGTCACCAGGACTGAAGATGATGGAATATTTGAAATTGTGAGTTCCTCCAGTGAGTTCTGTGAAACTTTCTAAGAAGGGACTTACATCTCTTTAGAGTTATTTTTCTCGCTTTCTGTTTTGTTTATGGGAAGTGAAGGAACATTTATTGAATGGAACACAGAAGCTAAATTTAACAGTTTAAAAAGACAGTTATATTTCTAGCATGCCGGGAATGCAAACTGTCACATTTGCTTGTGCTCTCAACCAAACTGTAAAATCATCAAATGTGCAGCACAATTACAGTTGCAGATCAAACAGTGGCTAAGATGGTAGCTTCCTTAGCTGAAAAGGATAGGAGGGTTTAGTTCCACTTTAGTTTAAAAAGGACTAGATATACTCAATTTAGGACCACATTCTGAAAATGCTAGCATCTTTGTGTTATTCTAACCCAGGGCTGCTATTAGAAACCATGGGGCCCCATACAGCCAACCTGACAGGGCCCTCTAAAAAAAACAGTTTACAATGCTTCAGTTATGAATGAACACAGTGAGTGATCAGTAACAATCACCCATTGTGTTCATTCAGGAAAGAAAGGGGCTCTTCATCCTAACCTACTCTATTGTGTGCTTGCAGCTGCTGATGGGAAGGAAAGGAGGGAACCCAGCAGCACCAAGGGGGTGGAGGCACACGGGGGGGCCTGGGTAGCAGGGGGAAGTGTATGGCGCACAAGGAGGGTGAGAGGTACAGCGGCAGGGGCTGACTGACCATTTGAAAACTCGGGCACTTCCCGAGGACCCGGGGTCAGTAGGGGGCCCCATGAGATGCCCCTGGTACCTTTTTCATAGCCTCTTTTTAGTTTTGGCAAGGACACAGGGGCCCCGTGATCCCTTATTGCCTGGGGGCCCCATGAGTTGTCAGTCTGCCCCTGTACGGCGGGGGGGCTTTACTGGATCTGATCCCCTGTATGCCTCTCTCTGCAGCAGCTGAAAGCAAGCAGGATGGAGAGGAGAAGAAGCCAACTTTCAGCTGCTGCAGATAGCCATACAGCGGATCGGTCCCAGTGATTGCCCCCTACCATGCAGATCACCCTCCATGCCCACATCCATTTCACCTATCTGTTTGGCCCCCCCTGCTTGCCTGGGCCCCATACATGACTGGTGGTACCTCCTTATCCATGGCTCTGACCCATTGACTCTGATACCTTGGGGTTGATTTTCTAAAGGCATAAGAGAATGCTGATTTACCTTAAAGAACACGGTGAAGCTCTGTTTGCTTTGACTACTCAATTGTGAATTCATGTGTTTAGATAAATTGGATTGGAAAAAGTTAACACAGAGCTGCGGTTTTTTCCTACAAAGCCAAATGGACACTACTCTGCACCAAAGAGAGAATGCTCTCTATATCAATGAACACTGACCGAGAACAATTATGCAGATATGGTTTACCAGGGATAAGTCAGACTCACCCACAACATAATTGCTGTGAATGGGTCATTCAAAGTATTAGAGCAAGAGGGTCATCATAACAGCCAAGCAAATTGCATTTTCAAATGGAAAGATCAATCATGGCATGCTCCATGTTTTTCTTATGAAAGATTTTATTTATGTGACAGTACCTACAGCATCCTACCTAGACCGTTGATATTAATGTTCTTGCCATCAATAAAACTGTAAGGCTGCCCCTCACTTTAAAGTCCTATTGACAGCAGCAGCAGTAAGTGATAGGTTGTAGAGCATCAATTAGTATGGATGTTCTTTTGTCTGTGTCTCATAGAGGCTCCCAGGACCAGCCTGTCAGACAGCCACCTCCTCTCTTTGGGATCAAACTGTCAATGTAAGCAGGCTTTCTTTTTATTCTGAGCTAAGACACCCCCAGAGAGTGGAAGCTTTCAAAAAAGCTTCACACTAAATTACACAATACTAGCTTTAGCTGACTGAGCTGACAGACCTTTAAAGAACAATTACAAAGGTTTGTTTTGAACGACTTGTTAACTATAATGAATAATTTCTTAAAGCTTCAGAAGTAAGAGATAACCTAGAATTGACCTTTTCTGGGAATAAACCCTAAGTGTTTGGATGGTATGCAGTCTACAAGATGTTATGGCAAATATACCTTTTGAACCTGTATTTTGCCCATAGTGGGAGATGGGACAGGTCCACTTTATAGGAGGTACCATACCAAGGAACAGGTCTGCTTTATAGTAGGCACCATAGTCAAGGAACAGGTCCTTTTTATGAAGGCACCATAACAAAAGAACAGGTCTGCCTTATAGAAGGAACCGTAGTCAAGGAACAGATCTGCTTTATAGTAGGCACCATAATCAAGGAACAGGTCTTCTTTATAGGGCCACCATAGCAAAGAAACTGGTCTGCTTTATAGGTGGTTCCATAGTCAAAGAATATTTGTCTGCTTATTGGAATATTGGTCTGCTTTCTAGGAGGCACCATATTTAAGGAACAGGTCTGCATCATAGAAAACACCATAGTCAATGTGCAGGTCTGCTTTATAGAAAGTACCATACCAAGGAACAGGTCTGCTTTATAGTAGGCAACCATAGTCAAGGAACAGGTCCTTTTTATGAAGGCACCATAACAAAAGAACAGGTCTGCCTTATAGAAGGAACCATAGTCAAGGAACAGAGCTGCGCTATAGTAGGCACCATAATCAAGGAACAGGTCTTCTTTATAGGACCACCATAGCAAAGAAACTGGTCTGCTTTATAGGTGGTTCCACAGTCAAAGGATATTTGTCTGCTGATTGGAATATTGGTCTGCTTTCTAGGAGGCACCATATTTAAGGAACAGGTCTGCATCATAGAAAACACCATAGTCAATGTGCAGGTCTGCTTTATAGAAAGTACCATAAGCAAGGAACAGGTCCATTTATAGGAGTCACCATAGTCAAGAATCATGTCTACTTTATAAGACAATAAATAGTTCCCACCCATGGAGTTCCCCTACAACTTTTATTTGGCTGCACATGTTGAAGTCTTGGCACACTGCCAGGGGGTATATCCCGACTTTATATACACAAGAAAGTATTTTGTGTTCTGTAGCCTCATTGTTGGTTTTGATATTTTTCTGCTAGACACTTTTTTACATGGAATCTAACAATAAATGATTTAAAATTTTAGAGAATTACTCTCCACCTCTTTCTGATGAAATGGGCCATTTTGCCCAAGAAACACGTCAAAGTACAGTGCCTTTACTCCCCTTATACAGATGACCAATAATTTTTAAACAAGAGTTTTTTTTTATTTACTTTTTTCACCTTGATTAAAGAATGTGATTGTGTAGAGGGAATATGTAGGGGAACTCCATGGATGAAAACTATTTATTGCCTTTTTATGCTACATAATCCTGACTATTCAGATGGACTTTATGTGCACACTAAATACCATTTTCTTGATTTTATGTTGATTTTATTAGGAAATAATCAATAATAAAGACACAGGTATTAACAGACATTATGTTTTGTTCACTTCAAGTAGCACATGAAAAGTCAATTTTGTTGCATTTTTGATTTATTCCAATAGAAAAAGACTATAGTCAAGGAACGGGTCTGTTTTTATAGAAGGCACTGTATTTAAGGATTGGGTCCACTTCATAGAATAGTCAAGACAGGTCTACTTTATAGAAGGATTGGGTCTGCTTCATAGGTGGCATCATGTTTAAGAAACATGTCTACATTAGAGTGAGTACCATAGTTTATGCACAGGTCCACTTTATTGGTGGCACCATAATCAATGAACAGGTCTGCTTTATAGGAAGAACTATAGTCAAAGAATAGGTTCACTTTATAGGAGGCATAGTCATAGTCAAGAAATATCAAGGAATAATCTGCCTTTATAGAAACTATCATAGTCAAGGAACAGGTATGTTTTATAGAAGGCACTTCTTTATAGGAGGCACTTGTCAGACTTGTCCTCTACACAGCCATTGAGAAGATCAGTGTGCTTTTGTTTTCCCCCTCCACCAGCTTCTATGCAGTTGAGAACAGAGGGAATGTGACCACTTATAAAAAATGGGGAAAAGGGTATTTATAATGTTTTTTATATCTATACACAAATGTTTTGCCTTTCATTTCTGTTTTACATTGAATGGGTTGTTTTACAAAGTGATTGTTTACAATCACTTTAAGTGTGCATCTGGGATGATATGGTGGGCTATTTTCAATGAATGTGGACTGACTGAAGCTTTATATGAATGTGCAGTAATCCTTAAAAAATTAGTTTAAGCTTCCATAATCTGGTGTTGAGTTTTTTCCTTGGAATACCTAGAGAAAATAACTATTATAACTTTTCTAAAGCTGATACAGATTTTGTGGCAGGTTTCCTGCTGATACTCCCATATGCTTTTATAGGCTCACAAATCTAGATCACTCTTTTGCCTAATTTTCATTATTTCATACCAGTTAAGCAGCCTGGCACATACATAATCAAGCACACAGCCTTCAAAATTCCAGCTGAAAATATTGACTTTATGTTGTGTCACATACTGCAGAGTTCAGTTACGGATAAAGTGCCATCATATGTTGCCAAATTTCCACCAGTCAGTTCATCAAATATCTGCCCTGTTAGCGTTGCCCCAGCAGTTTGCTGAAATGGAAAAACTAAAACAAAATTAGTCAGCTAATTCTCATCTGTGCACCATGCTGAGGATATCAGAATAACTGGAAGGATATACACTCACCGGCCATTTTATTAGGTACAGCTTGCTAGTGCCAAGAAAATATCCCCCACACCATTACACCACCACCCCCAGCCTGAACCACTGATATAAGGCAGGATGGATCCATGCTTTCATGCTGTTTATACCAAATTCTGACCCAACCATCTGAATGTCGCAGCAACCAGTCTGCCCATTGTCCTCTGACCTCTGACATCAACATGGCATTTTCATCCACAGAACTGCCACTCACTGGATATTTTCTATTTTTTGGACCATTCTCTGTAAACCCTAGAGATGGTTTTGCATGAAAATCCCAGTAGATCAGCAATTTTTGAAATACTCGCCCATCTGGTACCAACAACAATGCCACGTTCAAAGTCACTTAAAGTGTTACTAAACCCAGGACCCTGCATTTACTATATCTGGTCTCCCACAGTACATAAAACATGGAAATATAATTATTTTAGCAAATATAAACTGCTAAATACCTTTTTTTCATCAACAGTTACAGCAGTCTTCTGACTTCTATCAGTGGCCAGCAGAGCAGTGGTTAACGCTTGTACGAGGAGTTTTCATTTTCCCCAGATTGTCCTGTGCGGCTGCATAACCCATGACCCTCTGTCTGGACAGCACTGATTGACCCTGTGATGATCACATGCACTCCCCCAAGAAAAGCAAAAAACTCTCTAACAATACACACCAAACTGAGCATGTGCAGCTTACCCCCAAAGCTCTGTTCTATCAGCAGACTGATTGGGGACAGTAAAATAAAGGGAGGATCAGAGTAGACAGGATCAAACATCCTTGAGGATTGACCCCTTAGGTTCCACAGTGAGTATAACAAGCATGCTTTACTGCATATACAGACTGATTTTACTGTTGTGAGTTTAGTAACACTTTAAATCCCCTTTCTTCCCCATTCTGATGCTCAGTTTGAACTTCAGCAAGTTGTCTTCACCGCATTTGTATGCCTAACTGCACTAAGTTGCTTCCATGTGATTGGCTGATTAGCAATTTGTGCTACCAAGCAATTAAACAGATGTAGCTAATAAAGTGGCCAGTGAGTGTATAGTAAGTTTGTTGCACAGTATTGACTAGGATAATCACGGAGTGACTATAGATCAGTGGTTCTCAACCTGTGGGTCGCGACCCCTTTGAGGGTCAAACGACCCTTTCACAGGGGTCCCCTAAGACCATCAGAAAACACATATTTCCGATGTGTAAAGAGCAGCTACTGTGTAGAAAGCAGCTACTCTCTTGAAAGCAGCTACTGTGTTGAAAGCAGCAGTATTGGAGGTAAAACAACACTTCATGAATTATAATTACTGGGTAAATAATTTTATGGTTGGGGGTCACCACAACATGAGGAACTGTATTAAAGGGTCACGGCATTAGGAAGGTTGAGAACCATTGCTATAGATGGATAAAAACACATCCTCATTGGAGGAGTAACTCACTAGGGAGTAACACAAAAAAAGGTTATGCAATTAAACTTCAGATTACCACAATTAAAGAGCTCAAAGAGTTCCAGTCTTGCAGCTTTGCTTTAGATAAGATACTTCATTGTTGTTCCATTTCATCACAGATCAGCTGCTAAGATGATCTGTTACCTTGTAGTACGATAGACGTGTGGTCTGCTCCTACCTTGTTATGTGGTCCAGTTGACTGTCTGACTGTTCTCTCCTGACTCTTGGACAGATCAGGCAGCCTTAGGAGTTGCCCATTTCCACCTTCTGTCTGATATTGGACCACTCTCCGTCCAGTCTGGCAATCTGTGACTCGATTTAACCTGATCAGTCATCCTTGTCTGAGCAATGTTTGTCCATATGTTGCCGATTTTTGTACTTTGTGATTCCTTGTCCTTGGCAGCTCTGCATTGCAGTATGCGTACATGTCCCTAGAAATCCCGAGCGACACCCTGTCCTTGGAAGTTCTGACACGCACTCTGCTCACCTTCCCTAGAAATCCTGCATGCTGAGCAACACCCTGTCCTTGGAAGTTCTGCCACGCACTCTGCTCACCTTCCCTAGCAGGGGCGGACTGACCATTTGGAAACTCGGGCACTGCCCGAGCGCCCGGGGTCAGTAGCGGGCCCCATGAAATGCCCCTGGTACCTTTTTCATAGGCTTTTTTGAGTTTGGGCAAGGACACAGGGGCCCCATGATCCCCTATTGCCCGGGGGCCCCATGAGTTGTCAGTCCGCTCCTGTACCCTAGAAATCCTGCACACTGAGCAACACCCTGTCCTTTGAAGTTCTGCCACGCACTCTGCTCACCTTCCCTAGAAATCCCACACGCTGAGCAGCACCCTGTCCTTGGAAATTCTGCCACGCACTCTGCTCACCTTCCCTAGAAATCCCACAGACTGAGCAACACCCTGTCCTTGGAAGTTCTGCCACGCACTCTGCTCACCTTCCCTAGAAATCCTGCACACTGAGCAACACCCTGTCCCTGGAAGCTCTGCCATGCACTCTGCTCACTTTCCCTAGAAATCCCACACACTGAGCAGCACCCTGTCCTTGGAAGTTCTGCCACGCACTCTGCTCACCTTCCCTAGAAATCCTGCATGCTGAGCAGCAATCTGTTCTTGGAAATTCTGCTGTGCATTTTGCTTACTTGTACCTAGAAATTCTGTACATTGAGGCATACCCATTTCCTGGAAATCTTCAGTCCCCTGGACCCCTGTAAGGTGTGCTATATTCAGTTCCTCCTAGCACTCTGCTGGAGCCTTTCACTCACCTAGTCTTGGCAGGATGTAACTGGGATAGCCACACGGGAGTGTCAATCAGCCAACCCATCTTCACCATGAGGTGCTCTGGAAAAGACTACCTTTTCCCTAGACTCTCCTCTGATGGTATTGGTCAAAAGCAGAAACATTTTATGATCACTAGAATAAAGGCCACTAGTCAAGTATTATTCAGGCTACTGGCTGTGAGGTCCTGGGTACCAGGCTAATAATAGTTGGTCTAGAACAGTTAGGAACTGTGGCTTTTTGTAATGACAGCGTGAAATGATGTTTGAACACTTTGATGCATCTAGCATTTCCCTAGCTATGAACATCTTGGGTAAGGGCAGATAATTCATGTAGCACCTAGTTCCTGGAATCCATCTGTCCTTAGCTAAGGTATACAGGCAGGCGGGTGTGCTTTAGCTGAAAAAGCCCCCCTCCCCTCCTCCAGCTGAAAGAAAAAAAAATGCCCATGAAGACTCTTGGGATGTATGACATCATTTTGGCCTTGGCCAGAACCAAAAGCCACCTGAAGAAATGAAAAAGAAGTTTAAAGCAAGTAAATATAATATACCTTCCTATCTATTTACTAAGGCTAGCAGAATAAAGATTAAAAAATGTTAATTTAGAGAGTTTACTTCCACTTTAACAGGAAAGTGTTATGACTTGTCCATAATAAGTGAGAATGATTTAATCAAATATTTTTAAAGGTCCACACAGCATCCGATTGCAAATTTTAACCAGGTGTGAACATTTGAGTGCAATATACATACAGTAATTGTTATTTGGATATTAAAGGAATCTCTACAACATGCAGGGGCACTTTGTTTTCTCCTTGTGCTTTTTTATGCCAAACCCAGGGGAGGACTGACCATTTGGAAACTCGGGCACTGCCCGAGGGCCTGGGGTCAGTAGGGGGCCCCATGAGACGCCCCTGGTACCTTTTTCATAGGCTTTTTTGAGTTTGGGCAAGGACACAGGGGCTAGTAAACATGATCCCCTATTGCCCAGGGGCCCCATTAGTTGTCAGTCCGCCCCTGGTCAAACCCTTAACCCAGTTGAACATCTTTGAGATAAATTGGAAGGCTGACCACAATCCAAGCCCAGCATAACTGCCAAAACACAAGGAAACCCTCATGCAATGTTCCAGCATCAACTGGAAAGCCTTCAAAGAAGAATAGAGGATCTCATAAGGAAGGATCAACTTCTTATTAATACCATTGGTTGTAGAATGAGATGTTGAACTGGTAGGTGTTTGAATGTTTGTGACCATATGGTACAACGTGCCTTTTTGGTTTACTAGCCCTTTAAAAGCTACCTAGCGTTGAACCCCTTCAAATATCAGCTGCTTCAATTCTTTGAAAATCCTTAAAAGCTAAGACTATAACTTGAAAAAAAAGAGCAGGAGATTGACTGATGAATAAAATGAAAGTGACAAAAATAATATAATATCAAGTTGCAAGTCTTTTTAGGGCAAATGCAATTAACTTTGAATAATATTATCAAACTGATGGCTCAAAATGCATTTCTTTTTTTTTTTTTTACAATCTCAGTCTGAATTATTATACCCTCTTTTGAATAGTGCTTGTGTTAGGTACAGTACATTAAAATATTGTTTTTTAAATGGCAGGCACTTTGAAGCTGAGAATGCAATTAAAAATATGCATACAAAATGATCATCTGTATTTTGGCTAAGATATTGGTTTTAATATCCGCCACTACATGATCTAATCAAGAGAATACGGTCGGTCAAGTTGGGAGGCATTTGTAGCATCGTCGATAAGCTGGCACTTTTGGGATTTAAAATTACTATTAAGGATGCGAGCTACAGGTTGAAGAGGAGAAGTTATTATTGAAAAACAATCTCAATCTCAATACTTTAATAGGTAATTCAAATTGTTCATTTACAGAACGACTTCAAAATTTATTAATTCCCCAATATGTTTCGGTCTGCTTTAAATCCGCACTCTTTAATAATCCCCTATTTCGACAAATTATTTCATTTCTAGTACGTGAAAATTAAAGCATTCTTTAAAATAAAGATGCTTCTGGCAATGGCATTTCTTGAAAAAGAATGAGTTTGTTTCACAATTTTTGTCAAGAGGTTTTAATATTCAGAAAAGCGTGCAAGTTGCAGCGTTCATTTTTAATTGCGACCTTCACTAAAAGGGCAACAGTTTTACAAGCGTTATATAGCTAATGTGAGAAGAAGGGAAAAAATATAAAATCATGTACATTTATTTTTTTATAGAAGTGTAGAATAAAAATGAGAAAATACACAATTATTTATTGATTAATATGGAAAATGCATAAGAATGGATAAACCGGGGGCTATTTGTTTTAAAATGGGAAGCATAGAGCTATTGTCCTAACTGGCCAATCGGATTGCTTGTTTCATATGCGTAAAGAATAAAAAAATTAAATCTGGCTGGTCACTATGAGCAACAATTTTACTCTTGGTCTTATTTACTTTACTTTTCAGCTAAATATTTTCCAGGTGCATCAAAACAAAAGATGTGCAAAGTCTTACAGGTAATTAGCAGCCAATAAAAGTAGAAAGTAGAAAAGTCTGCACCCTGCCAGTGTGCTGTAGAGAAAGACCCTTCCTCTCTGTGTAGAAGCAGTGGTCTCTCTGCAAATGTCTGGTATGCCCCTACTGGGACAGAACCAGAGCTCTCCAATTCGCAAAGCTCATGCTCCTTGTAATTGAGCAACTCTGTGTAATTTCTAGCTAAAGAAAAGTCTTGGAAATTGTTGGGATGGTACTGATCCCTGCTGCTGTAGCTTTTAGGAAAGAAACAAAATTCCTCTCCTCTTCTCACACATTTCACAGATTGACATTCACATTTATACTACTGTGAAAAAGGTGTGAAAGGGTGGGGTAAGGACTCTTCGGGAAATAAGGCCCTTTGATAGGAACAAGCAAAACTGAAAAATCAGGACACAGTCATCAATTCTGAAGGAAAAATTAAGGCGATTTTGTTTTTCATCTATCCACCTCAATACCTCTGTATGTATATATATATATACTGTATATACGGCCTCGTATTGAGGTGGTTATACTGGGATCATGGTTGAGGCTACACTTTGCCAGTGTGCTGTAGAGAAAGACCCTTCCTCTCTGTGTAGAAACAATGGTCTCTCTGCAAATGTCTGGTATGCCCCTACTGGGTCAGAACCAGAGCTCTCCAATTCGCAAAGTTCATGCTCCCTCGAAAATGAGCAACTCTATGTAATTTCTAGCTAGAGAAAAGTCTTGGAAATTGTTGGTATGGTACTGATCCCTGCTGCAACAGCTTTTAGGAAAGAAACAAAATTCCTCTCCTCTTTTCACACATTTCACAGATTGACACTCTCATTTATGCTACTGTGAAAAAGGTGCAAAAGGGTGGTGTAACGACTATTCGGGAAATAAGCCCCTTTGATAGGGACATGCAAAACTGAAAAATCAGAACACAGACATCAATTCTGAAGGCGAAATTAAGGCGATTTTGTTTTTCATCTATCCACCTCAATACCTCTGTATGTATATATATATATATATACAGCCTTGTATTGAGGTGGCAATACCGGGATCATGGTTGAGGCCAGGGGCGGACTGACCATTTGGAAACTCGGGCACTACCTGAGAGCCCAGGGTCAATAGGGGGCCCCATGAGATGTCCCTGGTACCTTTTTCATAGGCTTTTTTGAGTTTGGGCAAGGACACAGGGGCCCCATGATCCCCTATTGCCCGGGGGTCCCATGAGTTGTCAGTCCGCCCCTGGTTGAGGCTACACCCTGCCAGTGTGCTGTAGAGAAACCCTTCCTCTCTGTGTAGAAACAGTGGTCTATAAGAAAAAGTAAGCAGCTGACAAGAGCAGACCTGCCAAAAAAGACGGTATATTATGAATCCAATCGGAGTAAATATTCACTATATATATTCACAGATTGACACTCTCATTTATGAGGTGGTTATACCGATATCATGGTTGAGGCTACAACCATGATCTTGGTATTGTTTTTGCCAGCTGGTAATTCTGCACAAAGTAAAAGTGATACAAGTGGATACACTGCACACATCATTTTATTCTCTAGGGCCTCTGCTTAAAAAATATATAATGTTTGGAGTGTCTATGTAATTTTCTAGCAAAAAAATGCAGATTTTGACATGGCAGAGATGTCAGGATTGGCCTGGTAGGCAAGTGGCTATGCATTGCTGTGCACAAGTCCATCCCCACTTCATTTTGTCTGTAATTTGGTAATTTTGGTAATATGTAATTTCTAGCTAAAGAAAAGTCTTGGAAATTGTTGGGATGGTATTGATCCCTGCTGCTATAGCTTTTAGGAAAGAAACAAAATTCCTCTCCTCTTCTCACACATTTCACAGATTGACACTCTCATTTATGAGGTGGTTATTCTGGGATCATGTTTGAGGCTACAACCATGATCTTGGTATTGTTTTTGCCAGCTGGTAATTTTGCACAAAGTAAAAGTGATACAAGTGGATACACAGCACACACCATTTTATTCTCTAGGGTCTCTGCTTAAAAAATATATAATGTTTGGAGTTTCTATGTAATTTTCTAGCAATAAAACGCAGATTTGGACATGGCAGAGATGTCAGGATTGGCATGGTAGGCAAGTGGCTATGCATTGCTGTGTACCAGTCCATCCCCACTTCATTTTCATTTTGTCTGTAATTTGGTAATTTTGGTAATATGTAATTTCTAGCTAAAGAAAAGTCTTGGAAAATGTTGGGGTGGTATTGATCCCTGCTGCTATAGCTTTTAGGAAGGAAACAAAATTCCTCTCCTCTTCTCACACATTTCACAGATTGACACTCTCATTTATGAGGTTGTTATTCCGGGATCATGGATGAGGCTACAGCCATGATCTTGGCATTGTTTTTGCCAGCTGGTAATTCTGCACAAAGTAAAAGTGATACAAGTGGATACACAGCACACACCATTTTATTCTCTAGGGCCTCTGCTTAAAAAATATATAATATTTGGAGTTTCTATGTAATTTTCTAGGAAAAAAAAGATTTAGACATGGCAGAGATGTCAGGATTGGCCTAGAAGGCAAGTGGCTATGCATTGCTGTGCACCAGTCCATCCCCACTTCATTTTGATAATTTTGGTAATTTGAGAAATCCTGATTGTGATGCAGTAGAGGGATTTACAAACACACCCTCTGCAGGCACCTTACCTGTAACCAGCCAGAAACAATCCTATGCAGAAAAAAAAGAGCTAGAAAGTTACACTCCCATTAACCTTGTGAGGTGCTGCATAGATCTTGGCTGCAGAGGATTACAGATGTGCTTGCTGGGTAGCATTAGTAGTTCACAGGTTTTTCATTTAACAATTGTATCTGCTCTCTGATACCATTAGTAAACAATTCGTCGATTTGAAATATTGCCTTGCAAGGGCTTTAGAATCCGACAAGGTGGGAGGTAATTCAGCATTCCCAAACTTGCAAGTAATACATTTTTGCATTTACATTACAATTAAAATACAAAAACCTACAATTCAGCAACCTGTAACAGTATCATAAAACCTTTTTTTTTCCTGTACTCAGAATGATTATGTTAAATATCTTCCAAGTACACCATCCAAGCAGAAAATTTGAAATATGTTCCTTTAAGGACTGGTAAAATATTTATAAGCAGGAAGAAGACCTGCTGAGCATACACAACATAAATATCCTCCTGTACATAAAGAAGGAAAATATTATGTATCTCCGCATATGAGTTTTATTTACAGGTCAACAGGAATGCATAAAAGAAAAAAAACGGTCTTGATTTTCTATTACGTGAGTTCGAAGGTAAAACCTAAACAGTATGAAAATGTTAATGCTACAAACTAGATGTTATGAAAACATTTGCGCTGAATGAGATCTAGGTTATGACTGAAGAAATAATAAAGGAAAAATCTATTAAAAAATCACAACATCGGCATAATGTAAAAAAAAAAAGCACAGTGATAGGAAGTATACATATGCAGAACCATGGAAAAAGATGAAGACAGCATGTTTCAACTCAATTGCTGGGCCTTCTTTTCTGAATATAAAAACAGCTACTGTCAAGGGACTTGTTTTAAAAATAAAAGCTCAAATCATTAAAAATAAAGAATTAAAGAAAATTCCTTGATAAAATAAAAAAAAACCTATACAGGCTATTTTGTAAACCAAAAATGCCATATAATTGGTTCAAGTGAGTGTCCAGCTAGAACTTTTTTTTAAATTTTGAATAGAATTTGGGTGTCTTAGAGCCCCTTTTGGACCTTTCTGATATGCAGGGCTCTACTAGAAACTTACTGTCAGTCATGGAGGGATTATAGACATTTATTGCATGATTAACAACGTTTCCAGTGAACAGTTACTGACAAATACAGTTGACGGATGTCTCATTCAACCTATCTCATCACTAACGTATCTCATGTACTTGCAATCTACTTTTTTTCTGTTTCTTCTCTTTCTCACTACAATAGACTTTTCTGAACTGTACTGTTCATAAGTGCCTTGTTTTTTTCTATCCATATAATCTGAATATGTGTTGTTGTTTTATTGTCTACCTTTTTTCAATAAAATCGTTTGTAAACAAAAAAGAAACTTACTGTCAGGCTGGCACAAGTTTCACCAAATAGATTCACTGTTTTCATTTCATCACTGATATCAGTAAATCCAGACAAGGGTTCTTAAGCCTCCTCCACTCTCAGGGCCAGTGCAAGAATTTTTGTCTACACAAAAGTGCATTTCGTGGCCTAAGCATCCTTATGCTGCACCGACCCCATCCACTCTATGAAAAACTATTAGACGCTTGAAAAAAAATTTGGCCAAGTATAATAGAGCATCACTGGCATAGACTGGGATTATTTCCCTCCAAAGAGTCCCATTTTATGTTTTATTTTCCCACCGCCATATTGCCAGCTTGCATCATTTTACCGTTTACTTTTTATGTACAATCAGAAGGCACAAAAACAAACACCTTTAAAAAATAATTAATAAATACTTTTTACTGGATTTACTCCAGCAGGAAATCCAGCTCTCAGATATATTGTCACATGAACCTGGCATGGGCCATTTGGGATTACTTTGAAACAACCATTTCTTTGAGCTTACTTGCTAATAATCAAACATATTTGGCTCTGCTCTGGCTTCCTACTCTGTGTGTAGTCCTTGTACCCTAGAGTCCGGAATTCCGGGTGCCAAGAGCTCCCTACTTACTATTGTGGCCTAAACTAAAAATATTACCGCTCTAATGCTCCAGAAGGTGAGTCCCATGGCTAGTGACATTGTATGCTGGTGCTGGTCGGGATGTAAGACTCATCAGGCTCAGTTTAGACTACAAGAAAATGGTGCCCAGGAGCACACAGTAGAAGTAGACTGTAAACTTAAAATAGTAAAAGGTGATCAGAATTGGCTTCAGCTCAGTTCCCCACCCATAAAAGAATGTGTCTCAATGCATATCACCTACATGGGGCTTAATCATAGGGGCCTCCATGAAAAAGCCCAACATGGACCACATAAACAAAATGCATTGGGGGCTTCTTCTATGGGTGGACAACAAAGCTGCAGCCAATTGCTATAATCTTTTACTATTTTAGCTTTACAGTCTGCTCATCCTGTGTGTGGCCAGGCACCATTTTCTTGAAATATATATAAAAATATATCTTAAAATAACTTTTTTATATGTTAAAAAGATCTGAAAAATGTATTTTAAAAATATATATTTTTAAAAATATATTTTTGTTAATATATTCTTCAGATTTTTTTAACATATAAAAAAGTCATTTTAACATATATTTTCACATATATTTGTAAATGGATTCCAAAAATGTAGATTTGTATATTTAAAGACATACAGTATATTTAAAACGTTTTTTTAAAAATATTTTTTTATATATTTTGTAATAAAAACGCATTTCAACATGCGAAAAAAATAAATAAATAAATATATATATATATATATATATTTTGCATTTTAACATGCAAAAAACAAAAAAAATATATATATATATATATAAAAATATATATATATTTTTTTTAAATATATTTCAAATATATTTTTCTTCCATGTGGGCAAACTCTGGAGTTTCATCAACTTTTCTTGTAAAATTAGAAACTGTTCCACAGAGATATGTATGTGATAGACAGTAACATGTGTGCTATATGTACTATGTGGGTCCAGACATAACTACCAGCAATAGTTAGTTGCAGGTTGAGGATCCTTCCTCTAGTCTCAACAACATTCAGAAAATAATAAAGCGAATATCAAACACAAAAACCTTCTTTCCTTTATTTCAGGACACATGTACTCTTTGAAAAAGTGTTGAGCTCAGTGGGAAAACAATCAGAGCTTTTGTTTTGTGTGCCTGAAATTTGTGAAAAAGGAAAGATGTTTTTGGTGGGCATGCAATCTTTATTTTTTTTATTTGGATGAAAGTTGGCTAAACCAGAGCTGTTGCCAGATATGAACATTTTTTTTTCAAGGAAACCAAGCATGGTGTATCTTGGACAGGTTGCATAATGGTGTGGCTGTACATTCTCTTGTACAAAACAAGGCTGACAATGTACACTATATAAAATCTGTATCACTTGCCTGTTCTGGCATCTTGAAAAAGTTCCACACAAAGATGTGTAGTCACAGAGTTTTTCTAGTCTCTGTTTTTTTTTGTACAAATTTCTAGGCAGCTACCACTGGTACTCATAGTTGCACCTTGTGGGGTGGGGGGGGGTGCTCCAATGCGACTTTACAAGAATAGCTAAATTGCTTGTCCTTCAGTTATGCCAGCTACCTTGGGGGACTTTGGAACACAACTTTTATGACATGTGGGCTTACCCGCTCTCCTCAGTCTGGACAGCATGGGGTTAGCATATTTACATTGCATAAGACTGCCTTCTGTCATTTCCAGATCAAACAAAAGTTGCTACCATGCTTTGTAACAACACCAAGGCAAACCCTGCCCCAAAGTCCCTTCTGCACCACTTGTTAACCAGATATGATTTAGTTTTCATTACACAAAGTCTGCAATTTTGAGACTATGTAAAGTGTTATTGGCCTTGAAAATGTTTGCATGCAGAGAATTCCTTGAATGTTTTCTGACTCCAGGCCAAGGAAAAGAGGGTAACTAACACAAAATTTCATCTCAGGTATCAACATTTGTGGATGATTGTGGATTTTCAATCAAAACCACAAATATTTTACATGAACATTTCAGTGAAAAATACAAATAATGCCTACACTATGTCTTCTGGGTAGTATTTTGGTTTTAAAATGTTTAATAAGTATTTTATTTAAAAAAAATATTGCCTATACTAAGTAGTATTTACCAGACTGTGTCTACTCAGTAGGTTGTTTTAGTTTTCTTCAGAAGGCAATGTGGTAAAGCTATGCTGCTAACAGCAGCAGATGTATCAAGTCTTAGTCAAATATCATATCATATATCAAGTCTTAGTGATATATCATATCATATCATATCATATATCAAGTCTTAGTCAAATATCATATCATATATCAGTCAAATATCATATCATATATCAAGTCTTAGTGATATATCATATCATATATAAGTCAAATATCATATCATATATCAAGTCTTATTCAAATATCATATCATATATCAAGTCTTAGTCAAATATCATATCATATATCAAGTCTTATTAAAATATCATTTCATATATCAAGTCTTATTCAAATATCATATCATATATCAAGTCTTATTCAAATATCATATCATATATCAAGTCTTAGTGATATATCATATCATATATCAGTCAAATATCATATCATATATCACGTCTTATTCAAATATCGTATCATATATCAAGTCTTAGTCATATATCATATCATATATCAGTCAAATATCATATCATATATCAAGTCTTATTCAAATATCGTATCATATATCAAGTCTTAGTGATATATCATATCATATATCAGTCAAATATCATATCATATATCAAGTCTTAGTCAAATATCATATCATATATCAAGTCTTAGTGATATATCATATCATATATCAGTCAAATATCATATCATATATCAAGTCTTAGTCAAATATCATATCATATATCACGTCTTATTCAAATATCGTATCATATATCAAGTCTTAGTCATATATCATATAATATATCAGTCAAATATCATATCATATATCAAGTCTTAGTCAAATATCATATCATATATCACATCTTATTCAAATATCGTATCATATATCAAGTCTTATTCAAATATCGTATCATATATCACGTCTTATTCAAATATCATATCATGTATCAAGTCTTAGTCAAATATCGTATCATATATCAAGTCTTGTTCAAATATCATATCATATATCAAGTCTTAGGCAAATATCATATCATATATCAAGTCTTAGTCAATCATATTCAAACTGAATAATTAGGATATCAACTCTCACCTTGTCACCCTATTCAAAGGGATAATTTCCCACTCCCCTTCTTCACTCACCTTTACTATAGAGTCCCTGTGTAAGGTCTCAGTCTTTGCAGCTACTACCCATGGTTGCCATTTTCTCTGGTGAAAAATATTAGCCTTTCTATACATTTGGAGGAGATTGGGTAATCTTTGCAAAGTAAATGTTCACCACATTCTCTATGATATGTGGAAATCCCGTTGTGACGTAATGGACAATTATCTAGAACAGAAGCTGCTGGGGAAAACAGGCTAGAAAATGGCTACTCCTTGGGTATGGGCAATGACTTTACTTTTTATTACTTTTCATGATGGTATTATAAAATAATAATCATAATAAGTGATTACTATTATTATTACTAATAAAGATGAGCGGAGTGGTTTTGCTGCAAAACTACCAACTTCTGCATGGATGAAATGTGCCAAAGAGGAAAATCTGAATTTTTGTTCCTTGCAATGTATAGGGTAAATTTGTTTAAAAAGCTGTTTTTTTCTTTATTCAAAGAATGTATTTTTTAGGGGATGTACATGATTTAGGGTAGTTTAGTCTATATCATTAGATGTGCTTTGTATTAATAGTTTTTTCACTGTTGCATATTATTTTTAAATTTTTACTTTATTATCGGTTTTCTTATTTCTGTGAAAAACATAAAATAATGGGGCTAATAAGGGATCCTTTTTCAGTCTTTGTAGCTACTACCCACAGTTGCCATTTTCTCTGGTGCAAAATATTAGCCTTTCCTTTCAATGCATTTGGAGGGATTGGGTATTCTTTACAAAGTAAATGTTCACCACATTTTTTATGATAAGTGGAAATTCCGTTGTGATGTACTGGACAATTATCTAGAACAGAAGCTGCTGGGGAAAATAGGCTAGAAAATGGCTACTCTTTGGGTATGGGCATTGACTTTAATTTTTTTTTCTTTTCATGATGGTATTATAAAATAATAATTATAATAAGTGATTATTATTATTATTATTATTATTACTAATAAAGGTGAGCTGAGTGGTTTTGCTGCAAAACTACCAACTTCTGCATGGATGAAATTTGCCAAAGTGGAAAATCTGAATTTTTGTTCCTTGCGATGTAAGGGTAAATTTGTTGAAAAAGCTGCTTTTTTTCTTTATTCAAAGAATGTGTTTTTTAGGGGATGTACAGGATTTAGGGTAGTTTAGTCTATATCATTCAATGTACTTTGTATTAATTGTTTTTTCACTGTCGCATAATATTTTTTACATTTTACCTTACTGTTAGTTTTTTTATTTCTGTGAAAAAACATAAAATAATGAGGCTAATAAGGGATCCTTTTTTAACCCCAAAAACACCCAGGATACTTGAAAGAGGCATCTGTATCCCTCAGCAATTGCTTCCTTCAAACCATATTAAACATATTTATTATTAAATCTTGATTTCTCTTTTCCTATTGGCTCAAATTTTAGTAACTAAATTTTGTCTATATTATTCTGTGCTGACTGTGCTTTTGCATATTATTGTGTGAATAAATGTTTAAATACAATTTAAATATAACTTAGTATTACACCCAATATGGTTCAGCCAAACTAATTAAAAACCTTGACAATCTGACCATGCTCACATTTCTTGCTCCCTACACCACTCCTTAATCAACATTCAAAATTGCTCTCTCAGGTTGACATCTCTGTTGCATCATTTGGTGGGTTTACCATTGCTCAAAATAAAACAGTCTAGGTCAGGGGCGGACTGACCATTTGGAAACTCGGGCACTGCCCGAGGGCCCAGGGTCAGTAGGGGGCCCCATGAGATGCCCCTGGTACCTTTTTCATAGGCTTTTTTGAGTTTGGGCAAGGACACAGGGGTCCCATGATCCCCTATTGCTCGAGGGCCCCATGAGTTGTCAGTCCGCCCCTGGTCTAGGTATATTCAGGATTACAGGACTGTGAATTTGAACACACACTGAAATCCTTGTGTAGCAAACAGTCCTTTTAAGTTTTACTAGGCCGAAATCAAAATGACTTCAAGCATTTCTGCCAAACAGTGCATCAACAAATACAACTCAAAAATGGTTGATCAGCTATTTTTATTGCTTCTTTATTGTCTAATTATGTACTTGGCCTGTAGTTTAATCAATAATTGAACTACGCAGATAGATTACCCTACACTTTTGTGAGCAGATCCAGAAAACAAAACCCCAGGCCTGAGGACAAGCTTGAAACTTCTACAGGAGCATATTGACAGGATTTGTCTCCTATAGATGTGGAATTTATTTTAATAAAAATATAAAAATATAGGTATATATTAAGAAAAACAGGATTTGTTTGTAGAAGTACAAAAGATCTGATGTTTAAAGATTGATTCAATTATTTTTTTAAAATGTATTTTTAACTTAGCTGGATTTTTATGAACCTATTATGTCATTGTGTCTTGTCTACTTGTTGACTCTTTTCATGATTTTTAAAGCCAGTCCACCTAAAAGTAAAATTGCCACTAGCTGGAAAGTTGAATCACAATCTTGGTGGTTTGCAGTGATAAATATTTTCATTGCGGTTACTGGTTCTGCCAAATTGCCAATGGTCCATACATGGTCAAATAATAGTATCATACTTTTTTTATGGATTCTATACTATTGAATTTACAAATGTAAGCAAGAGGGAGAAGGAGAAAGATATCTCTTTTATAGCCTTATGGTAGGGGGTGGAGACAAAACTTCTAGTGGGAAATTTTACTATTCGCTATAATCTTTAGGAGGTTTAGGACTCCTAGAGGTTATTCAGTTCACCGATGCCTGCCAATCAGTAGGCCTTCAATCAGCGTTATTATTTTACAATACAAATGACTACAGGTCCTTGAATTCAAATATTTTCAGAATTAATAGCATCGATTTTTCTATATGTGGTACATGGCAAACAACTTCACAAACCGTGATATGTGATTAACTGAAATGCTTAAGTTTTATTTTTCTTTTGTTTACATTCTTTGTAATAATTTTACATATGCAATTTTTTTAATGGTATGTTTGTGCCCCACAAACTAAAAAAAAAACGAATTACATTTTTTCAAGTATTAATACCATTTATATCAAGCAGTACGCAGCAACATTTTTTTTTTTAACGGAGAAAAATGCACAAAATGAACAAAAAACTGTCCAACATATTTTTTCCAACAATGATAGCAGAGTTTAAATTAAACAAATAAACAATCTTTCTATAAAACAAATAAACCATTTTTAATTGTAGAAAAGCTTTTCAACATACCATTTATGAATTTTGTGAACAATTTTTATTAATAGTTCTATATAAAAATATGCCAATTAAAAATATAAATATATAAAAAATTTGCATTGATTTAATACCTTTTTCTATTTGTAATATAAACACACATATATCTAAATATATCTATTAAAAAATATATAGAAATATCTCACTTTGAAAAAGCTAGTAAATTAAGAAATATTACTTAAATGTGTGGCTTACCTTCTTTCAGCCAAGAGATCGTTTCCTGGTCCTTATGATAAATTACTTTATTTTTGCTGCTTGTTATTTCTGACATCTGCAGAAATTGAAGTTTAATTATTATTTAAAAAGTAAAAGGAAAAATGTTTTACTTATAACCTCACTTCCTTTTTAGCTGTAAGGATAAATGAGCAAGCTTTCCATCTTGTCGAGTTTCACAGTTGAAAAACCCAAACTTTTTTAAAATAACCTTTTTTTAAATACAAATGAAATAAATGGACAGGGTTTCACCTGCGCTGTGTGTGGATTTCCTTGTTGTGTGTTGTTGTCCAGGCTCTCGCATACTGACAGCAGCGAATTGATCAGCACTGCACTCACTATACGGTGCCAGAATTGTCTTAATGCCAGGATCATCTAACTTACTGCCGAGGGGATTTTGCAGACAACATTAGAGGAGATGTTTAAAATCAACTCAGCACTTGCAAAGCTTCCTAAGCATAAAAACAATAACGTGAATTAACCTCTTCAGGGACACTTAGACATTCCCACAATACTGGATATAATACAAGAATAATATCAAACTGACGTAGTATAGGCAGACGCAACTAAAAGCATCTATTTAATGAGAGTCTATAGATTTTGAAGCTTAATATGTTTATATTTTTATATATTTTAAGCTATTGTTATAATGTAAAAAATAAATAAGTAAATAAATAATAAAAATAGAATAAATAATAATTTAAAAAAGTATATATATTATTATTATTATTATACAGTATTTATAAATCGCCAATAGTTCGCTCAGCACTGTACATTACAAAAGGGGACAGAACATGTGACAGAACAATACCAATACAATGCAAAACATGAGGGGATCGAGGGTCCTGCTCTTTTGAGCTTACAATCTAGGAATATATATATATATATTTATATATATATATATATATATATATACACATAAACATATATATATATATATATATATCTCAAGTATTAAAGTGTATGTAAACTTTAACATTAAACTTCTTTTATTTGATCTCTTTTGGTTTGTTAAATACACCATTGAAAGCTTGAAAGTGTTTTATTATTTCTGAGAATAAATTGCTACTGGAAAATACCAGAAATCCAGCATTTTGCATTGCTACCCACCCTATCCAGTGAACTATTATGAAATACAAAACATTGTCATACTATCGAGATGAGGAGAGGGAGAAGTGAACTGTAGTCCTAACACACTTTCTGTCCTAGGGTGACAACACTGATGGTGTTTCTGGCAGGATCACCCAGAACACATAAAGGAAAAAAAGCCTATAAAAGAAAACTAATGGAGCCATGACTTTAGATTTTAGATTGCAGTATGTATCACCTGTCTACAGATATAGACAAGGTTTATTTATTTTATTTATTTATTCCAGGTACTTATATAGCACAGTCATTTTACGCAGCGCTTTACATATATATAGTATATTCACATCAGTTCCTACCAGGGGCGGATTGACAACTCATGGGGCCCCCGGGCAATAGGAGATCATGGCGCCCCTGTGTCCTTGCCCAAACTCAAAAAGCCTATGAAAAAGGTACCAGGGGCATCTCATGGGGCCCCCTACTGACCCCGGGCCCTCGGGCAGTGCCCGAGTTTCCAAATGGTCAGTCCGCCCCTGGTTCCTACCCTTGAGGAGCGTACAATCTAAGGTCCCTAACTCACATTCAGACACACACATATGCTAGGGCCGATTTAGACAGAAGCCAATAAACCTACCAGCATGCTTATTATCCTCTATAAACAATACTTTAAAAAATGTTTTTATAGGTAACTATATAGCGCTGTTAATGTAGTCAGCACTTTACATATATATATATATATATATATATATATATATATATATATATTAATATATACATATATATATTGTACATTCACATCAGTCCCTAACCCTCAAGGAGTGTACAATCGTATGTTCCTTAACTCACACACATACTAGGGTCAATTTACATACCAGCATGTCTTTTGGAGTGTGGAAGGAAACCCACGTAGGCACAGGAAGAACATGCAAACTCCAGGCAGGTAGTGGGATTCGGTAGGTTTTTGAATCCTCTTCCTTTTTCCTCCTCCTCTCTATTTTTAGCAGCGTCTGGCTCAGCTTTCCTTTTTTACTCTATTATGCATTTTGATAACCTGTGAAAATTTGTTTCCAACGCCCCTCCACCACTACCTCTTGGAGTATAATCACTTCTAATGAGGAACAAACATATGCACAGCCCACTTGGAGACTGTGTCTCTTGTTCAATGGCTCAATGTCCAAATCATATAAACCATATGAAGGTGAAATAGGAGAATAGCAGAACTCTACTCATTTAAGTTGGCGAGTGTATAATTATCCGAAAATGGACTATAGTGAGAAGATATTCACCTAAAAGAGACTCTGTTAGCAGAAACAAAACTTCAGGCACCCAGAGGTACTACCAAAAGACAGCAGAAACCTCCAAAACCCTGCCCTTACAGACCAATCATGGGGCCATTCAAAGCACTGACACTTTTCTCCCTGTACACATTGCTATTGGCTAATCACCATGATGGGCTGCCTCACTAACCAAAAGTAATGCTCAGGAACCTGGAAAAAGAGGAAAAGCTTTGCCATTAACAGAAAGTGCCAGATTTTTGCCACAGTAGCCCCCTTTGGCCCTACAATGTGATGTAGATATAGTGAAAGACAGAAAACTTAGATGAAGGTGAGTTAAGTGAATGCATTAGTAGCTTGTTGATTAGTTTCACTTGTTCTCTGAAATTGTTCTTTAATATAATCAAGACTGTGAGTGATAATGGCTATAAATAAATCCATCATATTCATACTGTAAGAATCTGTACATCATTAACTAAATACCAATTCTTCTTTTGGTTATAAATATCATGATGTATAATTCCAATATGTGGCACGCAATATTATAAAATTCCAAAGTTTAAGAAAAAAGTTGCGCAGTTTTTAAATGTTCATTACTGTAACATTAGAGAGCTTGACTGACAGAATCTGTGCCTAAAAAAAGCAAGCAGAGTACAAAGGACTGGCCACAAAAATTGCCTATGGCCCTAGAGCACAGCACAGTGTCCTAGTGGTTAGCACTTCTGCTTTGCATCTGTGAGGTATCCATTTCAAATCACAATCAGGATGCTATCTGCATGTTTGCATGTTTCCCCTATGCTTGCATAGGGTATCCTCAGGATACTCCAGCTTCCTCCTACCCTCCAACAACATGCTAATAGGTTCACTGGCTCCTGTCCAAACTATCCCTAGTATGTGTGAGATGAGTATCTTAGATTATAGGATCCTCATGGGCAGGAACTGATGTGTATGCACATAAAGCACTGCAAAACTTGTTGTTGCTTTATAAATACAAGTAATAATATTACTGGTCTTCTTGCAGTTAACCTTAGCTGATGTATAGTGCCTTGTTCTGTGCTGTGTGGATGAAGCCGTCATGATAGAGAATCAGGACTTTGCTTTCACATGTTGCAGCTCTCACTTGATGATCAGTGTTGAATAGTCAAAGCAGCAGGAGTCAAGCAACACAGATCTACAGAATTGGTTAATAGATTTCCTTGCACTGCAGGTCCTCCCATACATCTTCCTCTCCAGCAAGGAGAGTAGTAAGCTGCACAGCAGTGACATAACCAAGTCTCACTTCAGATCTTAGATTTTGCATTTTAGCTATACAGCCATGTGGCTTTAGTTACAGGAAGTGCTCTGTTATTTCTAAGAAAAAAAAAAAAAACGAAAAATGTCAGTATTAACACTATACTGCCAAAAGTATTGGGACACCCCTACAAATAATTGGATTCATGTGTTCCAATCATCTCCATTGCCACAAGTGTATACAATCAAGGCATGCAGACTGCTTCTACAAACATTTGTAAAAGAGTGGGTCACTCTCAGGAGCTCAGTAAGTACAAGCGTGATACCGTGATAGGTCGCCACCTGTGCAAGTAATCAGTCCATCAGTGACATTTCCTGGCTACTAAATATTCCACGGTCAACTGTTAGTGGTATTATAACAAAGTGGAAACAACTGGGAACAACAGCAACTCAGCCATGAAGTAGTAGGCTACATAAAATGACAGAGCGAGGTCAGCGCATGCTGAACCGCACAGTGCACAGAAGTTGCCAACTCTCTGCAGAGTCAATAGCTAAAGATCTCCAAACTTTGTGTGGCATTCAGATTAGGGCAACAACAGTGCGTAGAGAGCTTCATTGAATGGGTTTCCATGGCCGAGCAGCTGCATTCAAGCCTTACATTACCAAGTGCAATGCAAAGTATTGGAAGCAGTGGTGTAAAGAACGCCGCCACTGGACTCTAGAGCAATAGAGATATGTTCTCTGGAGTTATGAATCACGCTTTTCTGTCTGGCAATCTGATGGATGTGTCTGGGTTTGGCAGTTGCCAGATGAACGGTACTTGCCTGACTGCATTGTGCCAAGTGTAAAGTTTGGTGAAGGGGGGATTAAGGAGTCGGGTTGTTTTTCAGGGGTTAGGCTTGTCCTCTTAGTTCCAGTAAAGGGAACTCTTAAGGCGTCAGCATACCAAGACATTTTGGACAATTTCATGCTCCCAACTTTGTGGGAACAGTTTGGGGATGGCCCCTTCCTGTTCCAACATGACTGCGCATCAGTGCACAAAGCAACCAAAGCAAGGTCCATAAAGACATAGATGAGCGAGTTTGGGGTGGAGGAACTTGACTGGCCTGCACAGAGTCCTGACCTCAACCCTAGAAGACCTTTGGGATGAATTAGAGTGGAGACTGCGAGCCAGGCCTTCTTGTCCGACATCAGTGCCTGACCTCACAAATGCGCTTCTGGAAGAATGGTCAAATATTCCCATAGACACCCTCCTAAACCTTGTGGACGGCCTTCCCAGAAGAGTTGAAGCTGTTATAGCTGCAAAGGGCGGGGCCAACTCAGTATTGAACCCTACGGACTAAGACTGGGATGCCATTAAAGTTCATGTGCGTGTAAAGCAGGTATTCCAATACTTTTGGCAATACAGTGTATACCATAGTTTTTAGATGCTATAACATTCATGTAAACCAGTCAATATTGGGATTTTTTTTTTTACCAAAGATAGGTAGCAGAATACATTTTACCCTAAATGTATAAAGAAATGTTACTTTCCTGTTTTTTTTTTTCAAACGTTTTGGTCTTTTTTCATTTATTTAATAAAACATTTTGTGGTGATTAAATACCACCAAAAGAAAGCTCTAGTGGTGTGAAAAAAAGATCTAAATTTAATTTGGGTACACTGTTGCATGACTGTTCATTTGCCAGTTAAAGTAGCTCTGAATGGCAAAAAATGCCCTGGTCATGAAGAGGGTAAAATCTTCCAGAACTTAAGTGGATATATCTTTTATGAGATCATCAACAAAGGGATTGTGGTTCATCAAAAGCAGTACTTCACATTCATACCAAAGAGAACAATAATAATGAAGAGTCTCTTTGTTGAAGTCCACACTATGCACCTTTTGCTCCTGAAAAAGCAATATAAGTGAAAGATATCGAGCCTTATGTGAATGGATGGTGGCAGGTCTTTGAATAGTACCTCTAGTACTATACAGACAGTGTATACCATCTCTAAAGTATATGGCCACCACCCTAATTGATACAATGGTGCAGGATGCTATTTTGTTTTAAGCATAATTGTTTTTAATTTAATTATTTTAATTGTACATCAATAAAGACTGTATATATTATGATAAATTGGTGTGGTGCCTATAAAGTCCATGGACTGCAGTCCAAAGTTTGTTCCTTCTTATCAATCAATGTAGGATGTGACATTGCATCTGTTTGGGTAGCGAAAACGTTTACGTTTCCACCCATAGTGATCATGTTTCCTCTCGTTAATTAATTGTTCACATATCTTGTTCAGTGTACTGCGTTGTGCCTTTGCTGTTGAACTGTCTTGCACTGTGTCCCACTTTAATATACTTACCCTGAGTTTTCCTAATAAAAAAGACTTTCCAAAAAAATTAAAAGCTGGGGCTACGCTCCAATGTCCTTTGTGGTAAATGTTCAACATTCTTTAATTTATAGAAGCACTTCAAAAATCTGGTAATCCCACTACCCAAATCATTAAAGGACGACTGTTAGAACTTCATCAGATTGTATCCTTTACTCTTTACTCTTCTCCAAGACATACAGGATGCCACACTGATGGACAGCATCCATGTAGCCATCCAATTACATCAAAGGCTGACACCCAATGGTAGATTGGAATGTAGTAATTTCCCATCCACAGCCACATCATGGCACCTTGGTTTCATGTCTCTCGGTGGTTTAAAGTGTGCCTAGAGCCCCAGAGTTTTGTTTTTTTGTGTTTTAGGCAGAGTAAGGAGGGGTTAGAACTTCTGTCCCCAGTAGGGAGATTTATCCTATGTGTTTGAGCTAGTGACCATTGTCACCAAGGCTGGAAATGAGGGAAAATCCAAATGTTTAGGTTGTCACTGGAATAAGAATTGAGAGAACATTTTCCAGTGGAGACACTTGTCCTGATGACAGCTGTTTAGGAGGGTATTTCACTTAATTTGGAGAGACTTTCTCTCACTTACCCCCCAACGTCTTATCGAGTCTAGTTGTGCAGTATGGTAAACAAAGTCATAATGCTTTACCTGTTTTCTATCACATCACTGTATGGAAAAATACATTCCAGAAACAGAATTTTCTGCTGATATTGCACTCTGGATATGTTGCTGGCTGTCGGTAAATGTTTTAATTAGAAAACAAGTGGAGAGCTTTTATAAAACTCAATGGAATGCCAACTGTCAGTCTAATTGAGCAAATGTTTTCTGTAACTTGTCTGTAGAAATGTTTTTTTTCTAATGGTCAGAAGTTTCCAGTAAAAAGCATTAATAGCAATGTAAGCACTAGTTTTAACTATCCATTCAAGCAAGATTTGAATTTGTCTTTTTGAAATCGTATTCTCATTATAAGCAAGTAAGGCTGAGTAGAACACTCCTATCTGCATCAGAAACTGGCTATAGGATAACAATTAAGGCACCCATTGCATTTGCACAAGCCTGTTTTTCTAACTGTCTTCTGAATAGTCACATAACACGTGGGGATCCTCTTCTTTATGGCAATGGATGGTCCTCAACGCTGCAGCATTGTACTGTAAGCTCAGGCTGAATGATGATGTACCCCAAGGGGGTGTGCCAATGTCAGACAGGGTGCATAGATAGAGGACTGAAACACAGTAGGCATTATTCAACCTGGAAGAGGGATGTGGGAGCAAACGGAGGAGGATGCAGATGACAGGACTTCTTTGCTCGGGGGGGAGTCTATTTTAAAAATGTAACTGCATTTGGTCTTTAAACTTCTCATAAATCCCCCCTGCAGCCCTGAATTCTAAGGTAACTTGGTAACACTTACCTGCACATACTCTGTGAGGAGGGGATATGTTACTCCAATATTCAATGAGATATGATGCATAGATCCCTCCATTCCCCAGACTGCTTTTAATGAGATATGATGCATAGATCCCTCCATTCCCCAGACTGCTTTTAATGAGATATGATACATAGATCCCTCCACTCTCCAGACTGCTTTTAATGAGATATGATGCATAGATCCCTCCGTTCCCCAGACTGCTTTTAATGAGATATGATGCATAGATCCCTCCATTCCCCAGACTGCTTTTAATGAGATATGATGCATAGATCCCTTCATTCCCCAGACTGCTTTTAAATAGCCCTCATGGCTTTGCCTACCAGTACTAAGTTATTTGCTTCCTTGTAGCCAATCCTAGAATTTATTAGTTTACCTTATAAGATTCTTTACTCTGAAGATGGAGACTCCCATTTTCTGCAATTATAGTTATCTCTATGATATCTTGGACATTACATGACATCTGAACACCTCCTCCCTGCAAATGTGATGTTTGTAAGTTAGCTCCACTTTACTTTACTGTCTTGTTTTAGCAACCAGTATAAGCACTTCCCTATAAAATCTAATTTTAAATGTAAGCATCTAGTGGGTATATTGTCTTTGGTGCCACTCATAGTACAGGTGAAAGCATATTCCTGTCACCCAGAACATGGGGTGCAGGCTTGTCCTAATACCAGCCCAGTGGGCTAGTTAGTGTAAAGAGGAAAGGATCGCTGCTACCTCCAGAAGAGTGGACTCAGCCTACATGTCTCCACCAAACCACACACCCTGATGCATTTCGCCAAGCCCACCAGGGCTTAGTCATAGGGTGTGCTGGTGGGTAATTTTAATTAAAATACATAAGTACTTATTTATCTATCTGCACTATATGGCTAAATGTTGGTGAAGACCTGACCAAAAGTATGTGGCTCTTCCTCCAATTTATGGTGTTCAGGTGTTTCCAATGAAGGGTGCTGTTAATGCTACAACATTCAAAGACATTTTAAACAATTGTTAGCTTGTGCAAAATATTTATGAAAAGTCTTTTTTAGGATCACTGTGCCCCTCTGCACAAAGCCAGCTCCATAACACATGGTTGATTGAGCCTCTGTTCCCCTGATGATGCTTGTTTCGGAGAAACACGTTGAGTGGGGCAACACATGTGACATCATTCCGCACACTAGGAGGAAACTCTGGTCCTGTTTGTTCCATGCTTTATGCAATGAAGCCGTGTTCACACCTGATGTAAGTGTTACTGCTAATTTAACCACTTAAGGACCATCCTATAACAGATATACTGCTACAGGGCGGCATCTGTGCGCAGAATCACGTATTTATGTAATTTTGCATTTCCCTACCTGCGCCACCATTCACAGCCGCGGATGTCAATTACCCACCATGTAATTACCCGCTGGCGGTCGGTGATTACCAACAATCATCGACGGGGAGGAAGATTGTTTTTTTAAAAAACAATCTTCCTCCCTGTCAGCTCGAGCACACTGCTTGAGATGGCTGCGCACAGCACAACCATCCCGATCAGTGTGCTTACAGTGAAGAACACACCCCCGCCCCATAGTAAAACACTCCCAGCACACAGTTAACCCTTTGACCACCCCTCATATTAACCCCTTCCTGCCCAGTGCCATTAATACAGCGTCAGTGCTTTTTTTTAGCACTGATTGCTGTATTGGTGTCACTGGGGTGTCAGTGACGCCAAGTTAGTTCCCCCCATGTCAGAATGTCCGCCGCAGTCCCGTTAAATGGCGCTGATCGCCGCCATTACTAGTAGAAAAAAAAATAAAGATCCCATTACCTATACCGCCATTTCTAAATGTTATAACTTTTACCTAAACCAATTAATTTGCACGTATTGGGATTTTTTCTTAGCAACACATGTCACAGAATACATTTTGGGCTAAATTTATGCCGAAACATGATTTTTTACATTTTTTTACTGGACATGTTTAATAGCAAAACGTCCAAAATATTGTTTTTTTCTCAAAATTGTCAGTCTTTTTTTGCTTATAGCGCAAAAGAAAAATTAAAATGCACAGGCGATCAAAGGCCACCGAAAGAAAGCTCAATTCGTGGGAAAAAAAGGACATAAATTTAATTTAAAAATTGGCCTGGTCATAAATCCTCAGGAGGGCAAGTGGTTAATAAAGACCTTTGTTGCTAATACTACTACACTATGGAAGTCCCTTCAATGCTTTAATCCTTTGCACCAAGTATTTATATCCAGGAGTGGGAAGGTGGCTCTTTTCCAGCTGACCAGAGTATGTGTGGCTGTGGGGCAGCAAAGTGCTAGATGATCTCTGTGTGGGATCTGTCCATTTGGTAACAAGCTTATTAACTCTTTCTGGAGCGATCCCGCAGCATGTTTTCTTCTCTGGTAACATATCAGCTTTATGTGCTCACTAAGAAGTTGACTACTTTGGGGACTTTCTTATGAATTTTGAATTCTGTTTTTTATATATTTTCTTAATGATCTACTTGGATGATTATTTGATTGTTTGCACCTTAAATGACTATAATTATTGTACTTTATGAATTGCACTCTTTAAAGTTTATAAAAATTGCACCTTATCACCTGTTTTGCACTCTTTTTATGATTACTTATAAAATGTCATTAATTTTATTCACATATTTATTATTGATTTTTTATTCATCAGTTCATGATTTTTTTAAAGGGACAGAACACCTTTATGTGGTTTTATTATACATGGTTTGATAAGGATGATGTGGAGGAACATCACATAGCCCCAACTGCAACATTAGCGAGCACCCTTGGGTTGAATGGGAACACCTATTGCAAGCAAAGTCTTCTCATCCAAGATCAGTGCCTGAACTCACAATGCTCTTTTGTATTAATGGGTATTGAGGTGATGGCCCTAAATCTTGTGGAAAGCCTTCTCAGAAGAGGAGGGACTGTTATAGTTGTAAAGGGATTAATGCTCATGATTTTGGAATGGGATGCCCATGCTCATAGGGGTGCAATAATCAGGTGTTGACAAGCTTTTGGCCCTATAGTCTATCTATCTATCTATCTATCTATCTATCTATCTATCTATCTATCTATCTATCTATCTATCTATCTATCTATCTATTATGTACAGTATCTATCTATCTATCTATCTATCTATCTATCTATCTATCTATCTATCTATTATGTACAGTATCTATCTATCTATCTATCTATCTATCTATCTATCTATCTATCTATCTATCTAGCGATCTATGTATTATGTACAGTATCTATCTATCTATCTATCTATCTATCTATCTATCTATCTATCTATCTATCTATCTATCTATCTATCTATCTATCTAGGTATTATGTACAGTATCTATCTATCTATCTATCTATCTATCTATCTATCTATCTATCTATCTATCTATCTATCTATGTATTATGTACAGTATCTATCTATCTATCTATCTATCTATCTATCTATCTATCTATCTATCTAGCGATCTATGTATTATGTACAGTATCTATCTATCTATCTATCTATCTATCTATCTATCTATCTATCTATCTATCTATCTATCGATCTATGTATTATGTACAGTATCTATCTATCTATCTATCTATCTATCTATCTATCTATCTATCTATCTATCTATCTATCTATCTATCTAGGTATTATGTACAGTATCTATCTATCTATCTATCTATCTATCTATCTATCTATCTATCTATGTATTATGTACAGTATCTATCTATCTATCTATCTATCTATCTATCTATCTATCTATCTATCTATCTATCTATCTATCTAGCGATCTATGTATTATGTACAGTATCTATCTATCTATCTATCTATCTATCTATCTATCTATCTATCTATCTCTATCTATCTATCTATCTATGTCTATTTATATTTATCATCTAACATGCACATACACACAATTATGCTCATATATTACCTTCATTGCATTTATTGCATGTTAACTTTTACTGTATTCTTTCTTTCATGTCCCTTGCACTTTCCTGTTGTATACATTTGACATAAACCTCATTCCAAGTCCCAAAACATGTTATTATTTATATATTTGGTGAGCCACTGATGTATGCATGAGTCTTCAGAGATGAATGATTTTCTTCCTCACAATGCGTTTGGCTTCATTTTCTCACTAACTGATGTAATGAAAAATAAAAGTCCCCTTTCCCGTGAATTCTCTCACAGGCATGACCTTAGAAAGCGACGCGTACAATTTCCCCTCCGTAAAAAAAAAAAAAAAAAAAGAAGTCTGCATCTTGAGCGTTCCACTTTGCTTGTCTCGTAATCTTCAATAATGCATGGTAATTCCCGAGTGATATATGTCGATGCTGTATGACAAGGGATTTTATCTTTACACGGTGATTTCCCAGCCTTTCTAGATCACTGTTTAGAGTGCATGATCAACATCTTAAGAGTAAATAAATACCAGGCCTTTCAGTCAACTGATTGATGGTCACGTATAAGCTCAATTATGTAATTGACTACTGCTTACAGCTACTGCAAACGGTCTGCGGAGCAGATCATGCTGAAGCCTTTGTAATGAATGGGTTTTCAGGCATTTAGAAGAGACAAGTGCAATGCAGAGCTTGCTTGCAACTTTATGTACCATGAAAGAAGAAATCAGAATCCAAGCTTCTTTCTATATAACAAATGGATATTATATAGTATTTTAAATATTTAAATAATAACAATAATTATATTTATTGCTAGAAAATACATGTACTATCATGAACAGCGAAAATGAAAATGTGGGCTGTATTTTAAAGGATGTACTGTAGTTAAAAATGTTTTAAAGGGGACCTTGCACTCAAATGCAAAATCAACTTATTAGATGCTGGTGTACATCTCCACGCCAAATTGCTACAATCCACTTTAAATTAGAAAAGTAAAAAATACCTAAATTGCACTTCTGCAAAGGAGCTCTTGATCCTTCATGTGACATTCCGAGAATCATGAGTATCCCAAATCCTGCAAGAAAAAGCTTCTTCACCAGACAGGAGCATCTTATCATAGGGTTTGGAATCCTGAATGTGTCCCCTGAATCTTGCTGGAAGAAGCATGACGTCATTCTTGTTTGGGCACCATGGGCAGAATGTATGTGTAAGGTAAATACATTTTAACTTTGCTCTACAGGTAATTTTTACAGTGGAATGTGGTGTATCTAAAGCCAGAACCTTTTTTCAGTGATGAAGTTTTTAAACCTGTCAAGTTTTTATTGCAAAAACAAAAACAATTGAGTACTGTCCGTGATACTTTTTTTATTTGCACTAACATTCAATTTTGAGGACAAGCTTTTGGGGTATGTCCCCTTCTTCAAAGTCCAAGCAGTACTATTACAAATCACAAAGTTTAAGCAGAATGTTAGAAGGGATAAAAAAAAAAAAAAAAAAAAAGTCTACAGATAAACACAAAAAACTTGGCTGGCACAAAGGTCAACAGAATTCAAATTTTACTGAGATCATAGTGGTAATACCAACATAGCTTTTGCAGCAAAAAATGTAAAAAAAAATCACTGTTTCAGAAAGAGTTGCAGATGTGTACCCTGAGAATTTATTAAAGTCTGTGTCTCTGCCTGGAAAATTCACTGTTTCTATTTTCGCTGGTGACTGCTTTCAACAGGACCAAAAGGGGAGGGAAAGTCTGAAATTTTGAGTTATCACCAGAACCAAAATAAAGGGAAGGTTTTTCAACGTAGACACTAGTGACAACTATCTAAAAAGGGAGTTTCCCTCACTTTGTGGAGAGTTCCTATCACCTCCAGCTTTGTCTACAGGATAGGAAATGAAATCCGTTGAATGGGACACAAATGGTGAATAAATGAAATTAAAGGAGTTTTAATTTTCCTATGATGTCCAAATGGAGAAAAATAATACATTTTATGTGTCAAATGATTGTTATTATCTGTTAACAGCTAACTTACAGAAAGTTCTGGTAAAAAGTTTTAGAATTTTGGGATTCAGGAGCCAGTTGGTGAAGTCCAGCCGAGCAACAGTGAAAGAAAGAAAACATTCCTGCGCCAATACAAAACTAATAATGATCTAAATTGCTGCTGTGCAATGTGAAAACACAAACAGTGATAAATATAAATAAAACAGCGCAAAAATAGACCTCTAAACAAATATTCAGGCTCACAAATATATGATGCTCATAAGTAAATCACAAATCATAAATGTCCACTCAAAATTAGTGAATATCCCATATAATAATTAATTTATCCTTCTCCAGAACCAAAATAATAAACACCAAAGGACTGTGTGTGATGAAGACTGGAGATTCCAAACAATCTTTAGATCAAAAAAAGCTTCCACCTTTCACCCGTGCACACCAACATCAATTGCACTCACTAGATAATGGTGAATGAGAAGCCTTTAGGGATTTTTAGGGATCCTAAACCCTCTTTTCATCAGCTCTATGGTATCCTTACACAGCCAGGTTATGATCTTCTTTCAGGTCCCCACCTCAGCCCTATGAATCCACTCCACCGTGTCACCAGGGAAAAAATCTTATATAGTGTAATATTGCCAGATCAATAGTATAGATAAAAAAAACAAAATCCAGGCCACTCACATTTTAACAACTTGTAAAAGGCACATTTATTGAACCAATACCAGCCAGATGATAACGACCAGCTCACAGCCCCATAATCCAGGATTCTCAGATCAAATGCCCCAGGATGGAACAGAGGATCAGCAAAGAAACCAGCACAGATCCCAAAAAATGGCCGTTGGAACGCACCGCTCGGCATGCGCTCCACTCGCCGGAAGTAGCGTCAGACGTATGGGGTGTAGACCGGAAATGCGTCAACGCGTTTCGACACTCCCATCGGGGTAGACCTCAGAAGAGGAGGCTCAAATCCACTCTGTGGTATACCACTGCACAGAGCAGGTTAGTATAACATGTTGATTATTTTAATAAAAAAAAAAAGCCTTTAGAAATATTCTAAGAAATCAGCCCACCATTACCCTGTAAGCGTGCTAGTAAACACATTGCTTTTTTTGTTGCAGATTGTGTGATCTCAGTCGATTCATACATTGAATTTGTATGCAATCAGATCTTAAAGATTCTAAAGTCAGGTTGTAATTTGTAGGGTAAACTTTAGGCAGGGAAACTACAAACATATATGATAATTCAATATTATGCACATTTATTAAAGGTTTTCTGTACAAGTTGAGTTCTGCCTTAAAATAAAAAGGATAATCCCCTTGGGTGGACTTAATACATTTACAGCTTTCCTTTTCAGATCGACACACGCCATGACCCACGCTGAATTAGAAAATAATAAAGACAGGAGACTGAAATCTAAAGACCTTGAGACACTATAATTTTGTTTCTTGATATAGTCAGAGGCCCATTTGTGGACAGAGGAACCCGCCTTGTTCAGTATGGAGCAGCCTAACACTTTGATTGTTTTGTAATTATAACTACTTGCCTTCAATAGGCGCTGAACACTTTATGCTAAAAATACAGCACCGGACTCACTAAGACATTAATCTTAAAGAGATTTTGTGGGCTGCATCCTTGAAAAACCATTTATTAAGGTTGTTGTGCTTTACCATTGAAAAGGCTTAAAAATGTCAAATATCCTTGGCGTTCCTGACAAGATTATTCACTTGCACCACAATAATGGATAATTGCCACATTAAATGCATCTTATTATTACCTGCGCACCAGCTTACAATGAAAGTTAAGAAAGAAAAGTAGAGTCAGAGATTTTTTTTTTTATATTAGACTAAGTAGAAACTAAATATTACATTATTTTATATGAACTGCTGCACTGTTAACTTAAAAATTGTGCATATAAAAATAATTTAAAACATTAAAAAAAATTATTATTATATATGAACCTAATTTTCATATATGAAATCTTTACTATTTTTTTAATTTACATTTTTATTTGATTTTGATTTTATTGATGAGTTTATGCCTGGTTATAATGCTGATAAAAATCAAATATCTTGTGTCTCTTTTCATGGTGATCCTCCAGGGGGGATCGTCATGCAAAATGCATTGGATACTAGATAATGGTATTGTGATCAATAAAAAGTTATACATGTGCATTTCATTTTGTTGTGCTTCGTTTTTTGGATGAAAATTTCATTTTTGTTTTGGAGATATGGATGTATACGAATCTCCGAATGAACATAGTATCAAATGGCAATGAGTGTAACAAGATTAATGAATGCATTTGTTTCATTTGGATGATGTCACATGATGCCAAAGTAGTTTGAGCCCATGGGGAAATTAATTCAATTTTCGAATTTGTTCAATAATTCTGATTTGGATAACGCATGGATTAGAATTTCGGATGTACATGAGGCTAGCCCATATTGTCCAATCAGCATATGGCGTTTCTCTTGGCGAGTTAGACTAGCATCTGAAAATGTCAAGTCCTTACAATTTGAATCTGTCAGATTTGATAATATATTGAATATAACAATCTTCTGGAAAAAAATGCAAACATTTTTAAATTCATCCGGCCCAAGGGATATATGAGCCAAATGCCGAAGGTAAAAAATGAATCCAGAAAATTAATCGGTTCAACATAACTAATATGACAAAACAAAATTCTTCAATGAACGAATGCATCCGAAATGAAAATTTTAGGCATGCACATGTCTAATAAAAGTTAATGGGTCTTTCAGCTACATCTGTGGTACTCTTTTTTCTTCACTGTACTTAGGCTGGCCATACATTATACAATTTTCTTGAGAATTAAATTTACCAAAAACCATATAATAGGAGGTCAAACCTAAACAACACTTTCAGTTGTATCCAATTAGACAGGCTCTTGCACTACATAGTTGAAGGTAAATCTAAAGGAAATTGGGCAGAAATTGAACAGAAAATTGTATAATGTATGGCCAGCCTTATTTCTGATGTTCTAAGGACCTATTAGGGCCCATCAGTCATTAGCAACCTGCTTCTGTCTTAAAACCCAAACACGATTTCCTCTCCCTGCCATTGGAATCCTTTTTTTTTTAATATGTTTAATTTATTTAAAATTTTTGTTAACATTAGAAAATACATCTCGTTGACTTCTGTTTGTGATATTCAATGCAAGGTCGATCGTAGCTTTCAAAATGAGAATAAGTTTTAAACTTGGAAGTCAGCTTTTTCTAAGTGAGCCTGATGAATTATAAACACTTTAGCTCTCAAGTGGAAAAACACATTACTAAGTTAAAGAGAGGCATTTTCAACGGAGTTAGCCAAAGAACCTGGCAAAGAGGCCTGAGTTTATTTATTGATTTACTAATTTTATTTACTTTATTTTTATTCTGTACCTACATAAAATTTGGCTTTGTATTTTTTTCTTCACAAGTAAGGCTCCATGTACACGGGACGTTTGGAAAACACTTCTGAACGATGGAAACTGACTGCTGGAAAACGTAGGTTAAAAAACATCTGTTTAGCCGCGTTTGCAAAACGCGTTTATGTGCATTTGCGTTTAGAAGCGTTTTTTAAAGATAACATCAGGAGACCTTCCAAAATGCCCAGAATGCACTGAAAAACAGTAAAAAAAAAATTAACTTTTCCAGACATTTTATAAAAAGAGCAGAAGCAGGGAGGGGCAGTATGTGTTGAGATTCCCTGTCTTTTCTGGTTGTATTCACTATGGATCCCAACATGAGCATAATGCGGCGCGTTCTACCATTTTTCCTTTACGCAAAACCTGGAACTGACTGCGCTGGTGTGTTAGGTCCATTTGAATACATGGAAAACGCTTTGCATGCATTTCTAATTAGGAAAAAAGGCTCTGGGCAGCATCTGGATATGGAACAGTTAAAAAAACGCTTCTAAACGCAAACACTAGGTGATCATGGGGCCCCTGTGTCCTTGCCCAAACTCAAAAAAGCCTATGAAAAAGGTACCAGGGGCATCTTATGGGGCCCCCTACTTACCACGGGCCCCCGGGCAGTGCCCGAATTTCCAAATGGTCAGTCCTCCCCTGCTTACACGTGTTTACTAGCGTTTACAACCATTTGGCATTTGAAATGCTGATAAAATCTACTCCTGAACGCAAGCGACTGTAAGCGACTGTAAACAACATAGTGTATATGGACACATAGGAAAACATTAGGGAGAGTTGAGGAACTGCTGAAAAAAACGCAGAAAAACTCGTGAATGTCAGTTTATCAGCTGCAGTGTACATGAGCCCTAAGACAACAAAAGAGGGAACACTGAGGACTACTGTAAATACAATCTTACATAAACATATATTTAAATGTATGAATATAAATGTTCTTGCAATAAAGAATGTTTTGTTCATTGAAAATAAAAACTATTCTGGAAAAAAAAGTTAATCATAATGTTAACGATTATCTGACTCTAAGAACTAAATTCAGCCTAAACTGTAGCAATCTCAAGTAGCTAAAAAAATAGATATTTTACACTTATGATTGTATCTGTTTAAGGGGAATGCTAGTCTTTCTAATGTACTTTAATCTACACATTTAAACTTCCAAGGTTGGAATAAATCCTTAGTACTTGCACTCTCTCCTCAATCAAAATAGGAGTCCTCAGATCATCAGGTTACCGTAAAAGATGGACTGGACTAGAGAATTACAGTTTAATCTCCCACCACGCACAATTGTTCCAGGCCAGGGTTAAGAAGAAAGGTTGAGAACGATGACCCTGGGGCAGGTACCTTTTACAAAGTCAGCAATATCAACTTTTATATTCCTAAGCTTATAGGCTCCCTTTACGTTCCCTTTAAATACACTTACATATTACCAGCTTGAAGCAGGGAAATGACAGTTACAGTAGGGTACGACAATGCTTATGTAATATATAAATTCATTAAATAAAACTTAAAATATCTGTTAGGTTAAAAAGTATTGTCAAACTAAAAGGTTTTTTTTTTAGCAATCCTTGTTAAAAAAAAAAATATTTTACTTTTAATCTAATTGTTCTAAAATGTAATGCTGAAAGTGCTTCAAATATAGAATTAACTGGTAATTTCGGAACATGGTAGTGCAGTGTCAGCCAAACAAATTATAAAGGGATTCCACCAAAAATAAGGAGAGGGCACTGTCTGCATTTTGCTGTTATTTCACCAGCTGCAATACCACCATAGGAGACATAATATCCTATAGAACAATCTGACAATGTGTCACTATACTGTTGTATATATATAAATATATATATATACATATATATATATATATATATATATATATATATATATATGTATATAAACAAAACAAAACAAAAAATATATATATTTAAGAAAAAAAAAAAAAATATATATATATATTGAAGCAAATAAAAATAAACCGCATAATTTCAAAACATATCTTGTTGACTACACAGTTCCTAATAACTTACATGATAGCAGTGTATAGCAGTATACAATGTGTCACTATACTGTTGTCTATATGTAAATATATATATATGTATATATTAAAAAAAAAATTATATATATATACAGTGTATATATATATATATATATATATATATATATATATATATATATAAAAGCAAATAAAAATAAACTCCATAAATTTAAAACATCTTGTTGACGACACAGTTTCTAATAACTTACGTGATAGCAATATATAGGGTATATTAGTTTTATTCCCATGTCTGCATGCCTACATAGTGGTGAAATATGACAGTATAACAAGACTACCTTGCAGCACTAAAAACTTTGCATCCAATATGGGCCAATATGGCTTCCCATAATTGCACATCTGACATCAGATGTTTGTTAGACTTTTTCTTTACTGTAAAATGATATCTAGAATCTCTGAGTGGCGCCTTTAACATCAAGACCACTTACCTTTGCCCTCTCTTCAATAAATGACTGTACAAAGTGCTGAGTTCATTATTGAAAGATAGACATTTTATGGAAGGATTTAGATATGAAAATCCCTGTGATCTATAAGAATTTTCGTTTTTGACAGTTGATGTGCATATTTTCTAAATGTAATATTATACTTACAACTGTTAGAATAATAAGTATTAAAGCTGAACTCCAGGCAAACAAATACACACCAAATCACATAGAGGGAGATGGGGGTTTTTTATTTACAAATCTAAGGATTTGTATTTCTGTTCCTTTATTTTTGAAATTTAGGACTCATGTACACTGCAGCTGATAAAATCACGTTTAGGAGCTTTTCTGCGTTTTTCTAGCAGCCCCTGAACTCTCCCTAATGTTTTTCTATGTGTCCATGTACACTATGTCTTTAACAGGCAGTTGAGTTTACAGTCGTTTTTTTGAACGTACCAAACTTGCATTCAGGAGTAGATTTTATCAGAGTTTCAAACACCAAATGCTTGTAAATGTGTGTAAATGCGTGTAAATACAGCTAACAATGTTTATAAGTGTTTGCGTTTAGAAGCGTTTTTTAACTGTTCCATGTCCAGATGCTGTCCAGAGCCTTTTTTCATCATCAGAAATGCATGTAAAGTGTTTTCCATGTATTCAAATGGACCCGGTACACCAGCGCAGTCAGTTCCAGGTTTTGCGTAAAGGAAAAAATGATAGAACGTGCCGCATTATACTCATGATGGGATCCATAGTGAATACAGCTAGAAAAGACAGGTTATCTCAACACATACTGCTCTCTCTGCTTCTGCTCTCTCTATTTCTCTCCAAATGTCTAAAATAGTAAATGTTTTACTGTTTTTCAGTGCATTGTGGGCATTTTGGAAGGTCTCCTGAGGTTACCTTAAAAAAACAAAAAAAAAATAAAAAGGATAATCTCCTGCGCCAAAATGTAGATGTAAATGATTAAATGATTAAAGCAGCCTGTATTAGTAGTGCCACAGCCACAGCACCAAAATCAACAACTCTATATAAAACCAATTAATACGGCGCTAAATAAGCAAAATCAGATAAACCATATAATATAGTGACTGACATATATAAGGAGTGGCTGACATATATATAAAGAGTGAAGTGGACAGCTTTGAGGATAACATGCATGAAGGTGAGCAAAAACGTGAATAATGTCCTTAATGGGTATACATAAGGTGAATGGTGTCCTTAATGGGTCACACAGACTTCATGCAGGTGTGAGCCACAATGTGCCAATCCTCTACGGCTGGGGTGCCCCCTCACCTTCCTGCTCAGGCCCCCAGGGACCAAAGAGCTTATAATGCTGATTGTAATGATCCTGCTGGTCGGTGGATCCTGCTGGTAATAGTGGTGTCACTCACTCCTCCTGGTAGGTCTTAGTATGGAATAGTAACCTCAGCACTGCCCGTGATGTCTCTCCGATAAAGGCTCTCCAGTACGATCACCAGTGAGGCAAGAGAGACTTACATAGTGTAAAACCTTTTATTATAATTAAAAACAACCAAGAGCCTACTTACACGGATCTGATAGTAAGCAGGCCTTTACACCTCTCCAAGGGTGTACTGTGTTCAGGACTTGGAGCACCAAGATGGCGTCCACGCCGGATGTGACGTCAAGCCGTCACTCGTAGGAAGCTCCTCCCTCTGGCGTATCTACGCGTTACGTCACTCAAACACGTGACTTCATCAGGATATCCTGATGAAGTCACGTGTTTGAGTGACGTAATGCGTAGATACGCCAGATCCGTGTAAGTAGGCTCTTGGTTGTTTTTAATTATAATAAAAGGTTTTACACTATGTAAGTCTCTCTTGCCTCACTGGTGATCGTACTGGAGAGCCTTTATCGGAGAGACATCACGGGCAGTGCTGAGGTTACTATTCCATACTAAGACCTACCAGGAGGAGTGAGTGACACCACTATTACCAGCAGGATCCACCGACCAGCAGGATCATTACAATCAGCATTATAAGCTCTTTGGTCCCTGGGGGCCTGAGCAGGAAGGTGAGGGGGCACCCCAGCCGTAGAGGATTGGCACATTGTGGCTCACACCTGCATGAAGTCTGTGTGACCCATTAAGGACACCATTCACCTTATGTATACCCATTAAGGACATTATTCACGTTTTTGCTCACCTTCATGCATGTTATCCTCAAAGCTGTCCACTTCACTCTTTATATATATGTCAGCCACTCCTTATATATGTCAGTCACTATATTATATGGTTTATCTGATTTTGCTTATTTAGCGCCGTATTAATTGGTTTTATATCTTAAAAAAACACTTCTAAACGCAAACGCTCGTAAAAGCAGGCTTTTCTGCGTGTTAGTACCAGGTACCAGATCGCAGGCCTCACTATCGACCCACCAGGAGGTAAACAGGTCAGGGTTTAGTAGCATATATAGAAGGTAGGGATGAAGCAGAAGCGTTGTCAGTAAACAAGCCACAGGTCGGTAACAAGGAGTAGCAAAGATATGGACGACACAGTGGCATCACTAGGACTGGTGTCACCCAGTGCGGTAAAACATGGTGTCATGCCCCCTCCACCAAGAATAGTCCCTGCACAGTAAAGACCCCCATCTCTCAGTACAGATCCCCCTCCCTAAGTACAGACCACCGTCTCCACTAAGCATAGACCCCCCTCCCTCAGTATAAACCCCCTCACTCAGTACAGACCCCTGTTCCTCAGTACAGACCCCCCCTCCCCACTTAGTAGAGACCCCCTCTCTCAGTACAGTACAGACCCCAACTCTCCACTAAGTGCAGACCCCCGTCCTCAGTATAGACCCCTCTCCACTAAGTACAGACCCCCTTCCTCAGTACAGACCCCCCTTCCTCAGTACAAACCCCCCTCTCCACTAAGTACAGACCCCCTTCCTCAGTACAGAACCCCCTCCCTCAGTACATACCCCATCCAATATAGACTTCCCTCCCTCAGTACAGAACCCCCTCCCTCAGTACATACCCCATCCAATATAGACTTCCCTCCCTCAGTACAGATCCCCCTCCCTTAGTACACACCAACCTCTCCATTAATTATAGACTCTCCTCTCTCAGTACAGACCCCCTCTCCACTAAGTATAGACACCTCTTCCTCAGTATAGACCTCCTACCTCAATACAGACCCCACCTCCTTAGTTTAAACCCCCTCACTTGGTACAGACCCCCCTTCCTCTCCACTAATTACAGACCCCCTTCCTCAGTGCAGACCCCACCTCTCCACTAAGTACAGATCCCCTTTCCTCAGTACAGACCCCCGTCCCTCAGTACAGACTCCCGCCCTCAAAATAGACCTCCCTCCCTCAGTACAGATCCCCCCTCCCTCAGTACAGATTCCCCCTCCCACAGTACAGATTCCCCCTCCCTCAGTATAGACCACCCTCCCTCAGTACAGACCCCCTCACTCAGTATAGACCCCCTCCCTCAGTGAAGACCCCCCCTCAGTATAGACCCTCTCCCTCAGTACAGATACCCCCTTCTTCAATATAAGCCCCCCTCAGTACAGACCCCCCTCTTTCAGTGTAGACCTCCCTCAGTATAGACCCCCTCTCCCTCAGTATAGACCCCCTTCCTCTCAGTATAGACCCCCTCCCTTAGTATAGACCACTGGGATGCCACTGGGATGACAGCAGCAGTGACAAGAGCGAGATATTGGCTGGAGCAAGCACAGGAATCTGGCAAACAGGAAGCAAAAGACATGGCTCAATTAGGAAGTTGGAGGAGGAGGAGGAGTCAGGAGGAGAAAAGGGTTTAAGGTTCAAGAAAAGCAAGACAGGGGGCTCAGCAAGAAGGGATATTGCCAGACACACCAGAGGTTGCAGGTTCCGATCCAGGTCCTGGCAGTGGACTTTTGCTACCCAGTATTCTGAGGAGGAGAGGTTGGACTTTTCCTGGACAATTCTGGAAAGAACTGGGTCTTTTGTGAAAGGAAGCCAAGCTGCATAGATTTGTGGTCTTGGCAGAGACTGTGCAGACACCAGGGTACCATCTCAGAGTGGTGCAGGGACCAGAAAATGCAGACCTGTTGCTTATTCTGAGCCTGTGCACAGGGGCGGACTGACAACTCATGGGGCCCCCTGGCAATAGGGGATCATGGGGCCCCTGTGTCCTTGCCCAAACTCAAAAAAGCCTATGAAAAAGTTACCAGGGGCATCTCATGGGGCCCCCTACTGACCCCAGGCCCTCGGGCAGTGCCCAAGTTTCCAAATGGTCAGTCCGCCCCTGGGTGTGCAGAGATCAGGTGCCCTAGCTGTGTCAATAATAGACTTAGGACTGAGCAGCAGGGGATCGCTTGTCTTGAGACCAGAGCTAGGAAACGTGTTGCTGTGTGTACCTACACCAGAGAGGACAGAGCTCTTGAGGACCAGAGCTGAGAGACTGAGCCTTGGGAGGACTGAGTTACCGGGTCCCATGGACAGCAGACCGCCAAGTGATCTTGACTGGAATCCTGTTTACCTGGAGGGGTGAGCTGAACCATCTGTACTTCTCGAAACAATGACACAGTTAATGTAATGGAGACTGCTCTTAACTTAGCAGCCCATCAGCCATCTATTACACACTCTTGAAGGGGCAGCTCCACGTGCACCAGAAGGACCTCAACGAAAGCTGGCTAATACTGACAATTATAGACCTTCTTAGAAAATACTTTTTCTAAGAATTCGCATTTGAAATTATATACATCTATGGCCAGCTTTAGTCTAACTGTTCTTAAAGATGTTCCCTTCCCCCTCTTCCAGTCTATGGATCCCCAGAATTCCCAGCCAATGTTGAGTCAAGCACTCCCTGAGCCAGAACTGCAGGATCATGTTATTAGACCAGAGTGGATTAAAAATAGTTAAGTATAGACATTGTTTTTATACATAGTTACATACAGTAGTTAGTCTGGCTGAAAAAAAGATAAAAGTCCATCCAGTTCAACCAAAAAAAAAAAAAGGTTATAATCCTATACCCACAAATGGTCCAGAGGAAAGCAAAAAACACAGCAAAGCATGATCCAATTTGCTCTTGCAGGGGAAAAAATTCACTGAGCTGGCCAGAACCAACTCTTGAGGGAGTCTATTATGCATTTTCACAGCTCTTACTGTGAAGAAACCTTTCCATATTTGGAGATTAAATCTCTTTTCCTCCAGACGTAAAGAGTGCTCCCTTGTCCCCTGTGATGACCTCAGGGTGAATAGCTCTACACCAAGTTCACTATATGAACCACTGATGTATTTATTCATGTTGAGTATATCCCCCCCTTAATCTCCTCTTCTCAAGAGAGAGTAAATTCAGTTCCTCATAGATGAGCTCCTCCATGCTTCGTATCAGTTTGGTTGCCCTTCTCTGTACTTTCTCCAGTTCCCCAATGTTCTTTTTGTGAATTGGTGCCCCAAACTGAACTGCATATTCCAGATGAGGTCTTACTAATGATTTGCACTGGAGGAATGATCTCTCTCTCTCTCTCTCTCTCTCTCTCTCTCTCTCTCTCTCGGGAGTCTATACCTCTTTTAATACAAGAGAGGATTTTGTTCGCAGCTTAGCATTGCATGCCATTATTAAGCGTGTGATCTACCAGAACTCCCAGATCCTTCTCCACTATTGACCCCCCAAATCCTTCTCCACCATTGGACCCCCCTAAATCCTTCTCCACCATTGACCCCCCCCCCAGATCCTTCTCCACCATTGATTCCCCCAGTTGTACCCCCCCTAGTATGTATGATGCATGTATATTCTTAGCCCCCAAGTGCAGAACCTTACATTTATCAACATTAACTGTTTTCCTTCCAGAGGATTTACCTCCCTTCCTGACCAGGATATTTTTTGCAATACGATGCTACATTACTTTAACTGACAATTGCACGGTCATGCAACGCTGCACCCACATGAAATTTATGTCCTTTTTTTCCCACAAATAGAGCTTCACCTGTGCGTTTTTAATTTTTTGAGCTATGAAAAAAAAGACAGACAATTTTGAGAAAAAAACAAAATTTTTGACTTTTTGCTATTAAACATGTCCAGTAAAAAAATTTAAAAAAATCTAATTTTATCACAAATTTAGGCCCAAATTTATTCTGCTACATGTCTTTGCTAAAAAAAAAATCCCAATACGTGTAAATTAATTGGTTTACGTGAAAGTTACAAATGGCAGTATATATACTGGAATTTTTTATTTTACTAGTAATGGCGGTGATCAGTGACTTATAGCAGGACTGCGGGACTGCAGTGGGCATTCTGACACTGGGGGGAACTGACTTGGTGTCACTGATATCCCCAGTGACACCAATACAGTGATCAGTGCTAAGAAAAAGCTCTGACACTGTACTAATGCCACTGGGCAGGAAGGGGAAAACATCTGGGGCGATCAAAGGGTTAACTGTGTGTGCTTCACTGTAAGCACACTGCTCTGAATGGCTCTGCTATGCAATGCCATACAAAGCAGTGTGCAGGAGCTGACAGGGGAGAGATCTGTGTTGTTTATACACAGGTCTCTCCCCCGTCGGAAGATACTCGGCGATCACCGGGTGCCGGTGAGTAAGCACCGGCCGACACCCAGTGATTGACAGCTGTGGCAGCATGGGTAGAGCACACGCGCTGCACCCCCTGCCCGGAACTGCAAAATCACGTATATATAGATGATTTTATGCACCCGTGCTACCCTGTAGCAGTATTTTGCCACATAGTTGCCCATTTAAACAGTGCATTGAGGTCGGCTTGTAAGTTGGAGACATCCTGTAAGGGCGTTATTCCCCGGCACAGCTTGGTGTCATCTGCAAAAACTGAAATGGGATTTATAATCCCCGACCCTATATCGTTTATAAATATATTAAAAAGTAAGGGTCCCAACACCACTGACAACCCTAGACCATTCAGCGTATGAATCATTAACCACTACTCTCTGAATACCATCTTTCAGCCAGTTTTAGACAGGTTAGTCAGGATAGATAGGGAATGGCGTGAGGGAATATTTTAACCACTTCTTGTCTGGCCCATGTACATAAATGGCCGGAAGGGAGCGCTGCCAGAGCAGGTGGACGTTTCTAAACGGCCCCCGCATCCATTGTCTGTGCGGCTCCCTGGGAGCGTGTTGCACTGCAATCGGTGCCCACTGTATCCGGAGGACACAGTGGAACACCGATCGCTGTATGGAACCTCTGTGTGAGGTCCCGATTCATGTGATCCCTGATTGGCCAATCAGTGATCACATGTATTGTAGTAAACAAGATGTCACTTCTGACTTTATTGCTTACTACTAGTGAAATCTGTGAATGATCACAGAGATCACATGGTACAGGGCTATTCACAACAGTCTTGTACCATGTGACAAGCTATGACCAGTCACAGCTCACACAGTATTTCTCAATGGCTGCAAGAATGCAGCCAGAGAGAAGGAGAAATGCTTGCTTTTACAGCCTTTATGGGTGTAAAAGCAATCAGTGTAAAAAAAGAAAAAAAAATTGTCATCACCCCCCACAGGTAGTACAGTGTCAATATGGTGACACTGGACTGCTAGGGTGACAGAATGTTAAAAAAAACATAAATAATAATATTAAAAAAATAAATAAAATAAAAATGTAAAAAAAAAATTAGAAAAATTAAATTTTTTTTGTTATAAACTAGTTTGGGTTATTTTATTTTTTTTACTAAAAAGATAGATGAATACATTCTGGTCAAGATTTATGAAGAAATATTATTTATTTGCAAAATTTTTGGACTCTTTCATTTACCGTATTTTTCGCCGTATAAGACGCACTTTTTCTTCCCCAAAATTGGGGGGGAAATGTCAGTGCGTCTTATAAGGCGAATATGGAGCGGCCGGTCCGGTATTTCCACCGCGGCCGTGTCAGAATACCGGGCCGGCCGCTCTGCTCTGCAGCGGGACCTTACCTGTTCCTCTATCCAGCGGCGTGCTGTCTTCCCGGCTTCTGTAGTGTGGGCATGACAGCCGGGTGCCCAGTGCGCATGCGCAAGAAGCGGTGCTTTTTGTGAATGGTAAGGCGGTACCTGGGACACATGACAGATCCCAGAAGCCGCCGGACCAATCACAAAGCGCAAGTGCTTCTCGCTCATGCGCACTGGGCGAGCGGGTACCTGTCAAATTCAGGTACCCGCTCCCCACCTCCCCAAAGGTCAGCAGTCATCTGTACTGTCCGCAGTCTCTGGTCATCCCTGTGCTGTCCGCAGTCTCTGGTCATCCCTGTGCTGTCCGCAGTCTCTGGTCATCCCTGTGCTGTCCGCAGTCTCTGGTCATCCCTGTGCTGTCCGCAGTCTCTGGTCATCTCCTGTACTATGTCCGCAGTCTCTGGTCATCTACTGTACTGTGTCCGCAGTCTCTGGTCATCTCCTGTACTATGTCTGCAGTCCATTAGTTCAGAATTTTTTTTTCCTGTTTTCTGCCTCTAAAACCTAGGTGTGTCTTAGGGTCAGGTGCATCTTATACGGCGAAAAATACGGTACATAACAAAAAAATAAAAATCCCAGTGGTGAATAAATACCACCAAAGTAAAGTTTTATATGTCTCAAAAAAATGCAAAAAAATTCATACGAGTACAGTTTTGCATGACCGCGCAATCGTCATTCATAATGTAAGACCGCTGAAAGCTGAAAATTGGCCTGGACAGGAAGGGGGTGAAAGTGTCCGGACTTGAAGTGGTTAAAGAATATTTACACATTTTCTTCCACTTTAAATAAGCCCTTGCTTCAAAAAACAAACAAAAATAACATTTCTTTATGGTATCTTTTTGCCCTCAACTGCCAAAAGCATGTGGGGAAGCTTGCATGTTTAGCTTCGAAGTTGACCGGCAGCCATCTTGGATGAGGGAAACGACCATCTGATTTCCCCTGGCACTTCCTGGATGACAGTAAAACTACTATTGTGTATTTAAAGCGTTTTTTAAGCTGATAAAATGTGAGCATCCTAATTAAAAGTTGATTTTAAGATTGATTCTGGCGGTATCGCACTATTGTGTCCCTTATATATTCATATTTATATGAAACATGCTTGATGGGGATATATGCAGTCTCAAGGCTTTTGGACCCTGATGTTACTATGAAGGCAGACTAAACTGGATAAAGATCCATAGGAGGATTGCCTCCCACCTATCTTTTGGAAAGATATAAAAAAGCGTCTGTTTTTCTGAATATTGGTAAGGGTATGCATTCCTTACTGCACTTAGAAGTGTCACAGTGCTGGTTGGAATAGAGCACTAAAGAGTGATTCACATTCACAGTGGTTTTTTTATTGTTTTGGATTCACAGTTTTTTTCACTTTTTCACTGATTATTAATGTGATTGGGTATTCACCTGAATGAAGTCACTGTTATTTATTTAGTTTAAAAAAAAAAAAAAAAAAAGGTAATGCACTATGTGAATATTTTCTTTTCTTTGAGGTATATTAACGGATGAATTTTTTGAAAGATTTTTGAACACGAGAAGAACTTGATTTAAATTTTGGACTTATAGGGTTTGGACTGCACATAATTTTTTGAGGATTTATTGTATAGCATCTTCTGTTTATTAATTTTTATACATCTTTTGGGGTAAAGGTGTTGATGGTGCTGTGGGGAATTGGGTTTATTTAGTTTGTTTATTGAGGGAGTGGTTTTGATTTTATCATGTTTAGATTATGTATGTTGTCTTCATAGCATAGCTGATCTCATTGGGCCAATCTACTTTTAACATTTGGATTTTTCTTTTGTGTTTACACATGATAAGGTAATCATATGAAACATTTCACGGAACGAATGATCGAACGATTTTCTCTTTGTTGATGAGCAGGATGTTTTAACCAATAACGATATTGTGAACGAAAAAATCTGGTTGCACAACAGTGAAAAATTTGGTCGTTTTGCATACGAACGACCGATTTTCTATGTGGTGGTATGACGGTCGTATGAAAAAAATCTATCAAGCGCTATCACACATGAGCGGAAACAGGAGATGACCCGGATGTTTATGTCCAAAGAATCTTCGTAAACACGAACAAAAAATCCAAATGTTAAAAGTAGATTGGCCTAATGAGATAATGAAACCAGAATTCTGCAGATTATATTTTATGTATCACTATTTATGTATATAGGTCATGTAATAAACGATATTATACTCATTGCTGGTAATTGTTGTATATATCGCTTGTTCTGGCCGGAAGGGCGTGGCTACAAGGTCACACGCACACCGCATCACTTCCACTTGTACGGAAGATGTCAACACTACGTATTGCCCGCCGAACGATTTTTTTAGATTGGTTAATGTGGGCCACGATTTCGACCAACGAACGGACACCTCTCAGTCATCAGATGACCGATCGGTCAATTTTCTAATCATGTATTCCCACCTTAAATCTGAACCAGACAACAAAAAAAAATCCATGCTCCCAATGTGAAATAGGAGATATTATTACTCTGATCTGAAGCTGAGCGACCCTCCACAGGCACTTGGTTTGTGAGAGTGTCAGGTACTTGGCCGCACATTAGTTACTAAGTAGGTAACAACATTTCTAAATTGTTCATTTTTTAAACAAAGCTCAGCTAGAATAATTAGAGCAGAGTCCTTCTTTAAAAGTTTGCTGAAGTCAAGATCATCATCTTGAAGAAAGTCTTTAAAGAATTCATTATCCCTGCTTGGCTGCCCTCTACTGGAGTTCTGAATTATTAACTTTAACAACTTCGCACAGAAGATGAACAAGAAGTTAAAACCTGGTTTACACGGACAGTAAAACCGGGCTATCCATACCAACCAGGGCGTGGGAAGGTATTTATGGAAGCAAAGAAGAAAGTAATTGAACATCGAGGGAAAGGAGATATTCAGATTTGATTTAATTATCCATGAAAACCAGTAACACTCTCAGAAAATTGGAGAAAATAATTATACAGGATAGGCATGGAAAAAAAAAATATCTGTACATATACAAAGCACAAGGATATGAAATGGTATTTTCATGAAACTAATAGACACACCAAGGAGCAAATGGACCAAAAAAGATTTACATTACATAAACATACTATTAAACTGGTAAATGGGGAGGTATCAGGAATAAATAATGAAGCTGTAATGACAGTGTTAAACAAATCCCTGGATTTGATCAGTTCAGATTGAAAAGGAATACATTTTAAAGGCCAATAGAAGTCTGGCACCTTTTTTCGCTTTGACTTTGTGTAATGGTTTGGTGGTTAGCCCGTCTGCCTGGCAGTACTAGGGGCATTGTTGGAATCCCAGACTTGACACTACCTGCATAGATCTGTGCTTGTGTGTATTTTCTGCAAGCACACTCCAAAGACATGCTGGTAGGTGAATTGGCTTCTGTCTAAATTGGCCCTAGTATGTGTATATATGAATGGGAGTTAAAGGATAAGTTCACTTTTGGAACATGTTACATGTAACCAGTGGTGCATTTAGGTTTTGTGCTGCCATAGGCAACACAAAAATCGTCCGCGCCGACCCCCCCCCCCCCCACTGAGAGAGCCCGACACCAAAAAACACCCCCCACCCCCTCCCCCCTGACAAAGAGGAAGCCTTCCACTACAACCACCCTCCATACACTGGCTACCCCTCAGTGAGAGAGAGAAAAAAACACTCACCTTCACAGCTCCAGACATGCCCTGGAATGAGAGCCAGGCTCTGCATACACCATCAAGCAGCCCGCAGCCTCTCTTGCATCCAACCTGGTCCCTATGCTGCATGTGTCTCTTCTTCTGTCCCTTCTTCCAGGGATCGGTGCTGCCCCCCTGAAAAATGCTGCCCTAGGCAGGTGCCTTGTTTGCCTTGTGGTAAATACACCCCTGCATGTAACATGTTGCACCCGTTTTTAGGGTGGAATATGTAACATCATTCCCGTCATTCATTCACAGAAGTCAGTGAATGAATGACGCGGCTGTGCAGAGCTCTGTTTTCAAATCTGACAGATAGTATGCGAAACTTCTCCCCGTACTATCTGTCAGAGGGAGGGGGGGCGGCTGCAGCTATGGGAAACGCTCCCATAGCTGCAGCCGCCCCCCCCTCCCTCTGACAGATAGTATGGGGAGAAGTTTGAAATACCCTTTTCTCTTTGTGGAAATAAGAATTCTGCTCTCACACAGCAGTGCTCTATGCTGTCATAGACAAGTACTGGTCACCCTACAACACAACTGTCCTTGCGTAAGCTTGTAGTGTGAAGGAAGAGAGGGGGGTGTTTGACTAGGTCTGTTAGAGTACAGAGGGCACCAGACAGTGTGGTCAGACTCTGCTCTGCTCAGTTATTTTAAGATACAGTGTGCAACTGCTAAAAGTGCATTGAAGTTAGCAATGCCCCAGATTGCCCCCTGCTCTGGATTCCTGGAAACGAGAAAAATAAAGCACCAGGCTCGCATAGTATAAAACCCTTGATAGAATTGCTTCATCCCAGCTAAAAAAACACTAAGAAAAAACAAAAAAAAAAAAGAACCTTGAATCTCACAAAGCAATTTGGAATCGCGCTTGAGTAGTGAGATCATGACTTCCAGTTCCGCCCATGGCCATGGGCAGCCATATCTTGGCATTCTGCAGGCCCCCTCATCGCCTTGAAAAGTAGAGTCACTGCCAGTGACTATGTACAAATTTTGGCCGACCATGTGTGCCCCATGATGCAGACATTGTTTCCCAGCGCCATTTACCAAGATGATAATGCTCTGATTCACACAGTTGGTGTTGTCAAGTCATGGTTTTGTGAGCATACAGATGAAGCCTAGCACCTTTTCTGGGTGTTGAAGTCACCAGACCTCAATATCATAAAGTTACTATTTTCAATTTTGGAGAACAATGTTTGGGCTAATTTTCCACCTCCAGCATCTTTGCAAGCACTGGAATGATTTTTGCCTGAAGAGTTATCCACCATCCAAGACTTATTTTTGTCAATTCCCAGGAGAATTCAGGCCGTCTTGGATGTCAAAGGTGTTCCAACCCCATATTAGGTAACGATTTCATTATTTCACTTGGTGTTTCCATAATTGTGTCCAACCCATGTGTGAATGTGTGTGTATATATATATATATATATATATATATATATAATTATTATTATTATACAGTATTTATAAAGCGCCAATAGTTCGCTCAGCGCTGTACATTACAAAGGGGGACAGAACATGTGACAGAACAATACCAATACAATGCAAAACATGAGGGGATCAAGGGCCCTGCTCTTTTGAGCTTACAATCTAGGAGGGAGGGGATGGTGGCACAGGAGGAGATAGCTGTGGGGGATGGAGTGGTAGGAAGAGTGGAGGAGGTCGGCAAGTTAGCAGGGTGTGGGGTAGGCTTCCCTGAAGAGATGGGTTTTCAGAGTGCGCCTAAAGGAGAGGAGAGTAGGTGATAATCTGATGGGTTGGGGCAGGGAGTTCCAGAGGATGGGTGACACCCTAGAGAAGTCCTGGAGGCAGGCATGGGAGGAGGAGACCAGGGAACTAGAGAGAAGGAGGTCTTGTGAGGAGCGGAGTGTGCATGCTGGGCGGTACTTGGATATTAGGTCAGTGATGTAGTTCGGGGCAGTATGGTGGACGGCTTTGTACGTCAGTGTTAGGATTTTGAATTTGATCCGTTGCGCAATCGGAAGCCAGTGGAGGGATTGGCAGAGGGGGGTGGTGGAGACGGAGCAGTTGGAAAGGTGAATGAGTCTGGCAGCCGTATTCAGGATCGACTGAAGCGGGGATAGCCAGCGGCAAGGCAGGCCAGTGAGGAGGGAGTTGCAGTAATCGAGTTGTGATATGATGAGGGAGTGGATGAGCTGTATATATATATATAATTTATTTATTTCAGGTACTTATATAGCACCGTCAATTTACGCAGCACTTTACATATATATTGTACATTCACATCAGTCCCTAACCCTCAAGGGGCGTACAATCTAAGGTCCCTAACTTACATTCATACATACTAGGGCCAATTTAGACAGGATCCAATTAACCTACCAGCATGTCATTGGAGTATGGGAGGAAACCAGGGTACCCGGAGGAAAACCACGCAGTCACAGGGAGAACATGCAAACTCCAGGCAGGTGGTGCCGTGGCTGGGATTCAAACCAACGACCCTAGTACTGCCAGACGGAATATATACAGTGGTACCTTGGTATACAAATGTAATGTGTTCTCCGGGACGTTTCGTATTGGAAAAAATTTGTAAATCGAAATGTGGTTTCCCATAGGAATGCATTGAAAACCAATTAATCCATTCCGGAGGTCTGAAAAAAGTAAAAAAAAGTATTTTATTTGTTCAAACTCTTTATAAAATGCACTTTAAAGCAAAAACCACTCCAACACCTCCAACACCTCCACACTCGACGCCACGTGCTACCCACAGACTCCAGCATGTATGGGGGCGGAGCTATAAACCTTCCAGGTGCAATGCATCCTGTGGAAACTTGCTTCGTATTGTGAAAAAAATTCATTAACCGAGGCATTATTTTCAATGGATTTTCATTAGTAAACCGAACATTACGTTAACCGAGGCGTTCGTAAACCACAGTACCACTATATATATATATATATGTATTGGTTTTTTTTGGACAGGGGGATGGTCTTGGACAGCATCTGGGCTCTGAAGATACATCCAACCACTGTCCAGATTGAGTGGCTGGATCTGCTGGTGTATGAGCACTCCCAAGTAGAGTCAGAAAATAAGAGACAAAGCCAAAGCTGCCATTGTTCATGGAATACATACATTTCTAATGATCTCATCTGTGTTTGTTGCTTGCTGATTATTCCAACTAGCTTAATTAACAAGAGAGGAAAACTTGGAACCCAACTCAGAGCAACTCCGAGTGTTAGATGTTTTCACAGTATACTATTTTCTTAATTAATTGTTTATAATTCAACCCGTTAATTTGACAAACCAGACTGTATAACGATTTTTTTTCTTAAAAATAGTACACAAAAAAGCAGTAATAAATTTCTTATTTTGTTTTTTTTCCTAATAGTAAATCCACATTACACTTTTCCACAGATTCCCACATCAATATTTAGTAAAAAAATATATTTTCTGGTATACTGCTTTATTTATGTACAATATAGAACGTAAAGTGGAAGTCCAGGCTAATACTATCTAAACTTAAATTTGCTCCCACCGCCATTCTAAGCCTTATACTAACTATCCAGCAAAGGAAAGATGAGTATACTTACCTAGTACTCCATAGGCGCTCCGGTCTATTTTGGTCACATGATCAGGTCCCAGCATCGGCTTCCAGGAGGGACAGCGACATCAGATGCCCAATAGTAAGCCTATGGGTGAAGTCATCGCTCAGACACTGCAGTCATTGTCTCTCCTCTACTCTGAATTTGGCCACTTTGGAGATCACATGACCGAACCAGAGCCCGCTTAATTTAGGTAAGTATACACATCTTTCCAAGTAGTTAGTATAGGGCTTAAAATGGGGGTGGGGGCAGATTGAAGCTTAAATAGTATTAGCCTGGATTCCCACTTTAAAGTCTAAGTTAAGCCAAAACAATTTCTTAGTTTTGGATAGAGCAGGAAAGGTTTAATACACTTACATATCGGGGTTATTTTTTCTGTCTGTTTCCCACTGGGGTGATTTCATTTCACTTTACAACACAAAAGGGGATGAGAGGAAATCTCTCTAAAGTGAACACAATTCCCATTTTAGAGATTTGTTACAGACATCTCAATTTTTGGATTTCCCCTCTTGTTCTGTCTCTGTGAAAATGATCACTGGGTAGAAAATAAAGGTTGAATCTTTCCTAGAGGTGGCACAGAGAGCATTAAAAGATTGACAAAGGGTCTAACCCTTCCATATTCTATCAAATAATAATTGTTTAAAATTTGTCCTTGCATACTCTTTAAAGCAGAGATCAAACCAGGTTAAAATCACGAATATAATTCCATGCTATCAGGTTTTGTGCATTTGATGTATATTGGTTTGGGAGTGAGCTACAGCAATACCTGTGCAATGTTGCAAATCTTTTTTGGACAGGTAAAAAAAAAAAATTCCTCCTTTTAGGGAGGTCCAACTACAATATATACCCAAATGAAATAGGTACTAAACCCGGGAACTGACTATATCTGGTCTCCTATGGTACACAGAACATGGAAATGCAATTATTTTAGTAAATATAAACTGCTAAATACCTTTTCTCATAAGCATTGTATAGCAGTCGTGTGACTTCTATCAGTGTCCAGCAGAGCACTGGTTACTGCTTGTAGGAGGAGTTTACTCCCATGATTGTCCTATGAGGTTGTGTGACCCCTGCCCTCTGTCTGGACAGTGCTGATTGGCCCTGCGCTGATCACATGCACCCTCCCAAGAAAAAAAAACTTTCTAGCAAAACACACTAAACTGAGCTTTTTCAGCTTGCCCCCAAGGCTCTGTTCTATCAGCACATGGATTGGGGACTGTGGAAGAAGGGAAAGATCAGAGAAGACAGGATCCTTTTTGCACAATGTGGAAAATTATCCCTTAGGTTCCACAGTGAGTATAACAAGCACGCTTTACTGCATATACAGACTGATTTTACTGTTGTGAGTTTAGTAACACTTTAAATTAACTGGAGGTGTTATATAGTGAAAAACAGGAAGCTGAAAATAAATAGAACAGGGCCTGATATAGGCAAGCACTGCTACCAAATTAAACCTGGGGTAGCAAAAGTGGTTAAGGAGGACCCATCTACCCCATCCCTACTCTGTAAACCAGTTAATAATCAATAGGAGGAAATAAACAATCATACATACCTATATCCTGTATCCTGTGACGTTCTCTTCATACTTACCTAGGGTTGCCCTCCCTGGGTCCCAGTTGACACACCACTATTTGAAAAATATCTGTGATACTGTGCATCTGTGGATTGAAGTGCATGACATCATGTGCTTCATTTTGGGCATGCTTTGTAGGAAACTACAGGTATCTGTTATAGAAAAATAAAGCTTTTCCTTGAGATCTCGCAAGCAGCTTTCTTCCCCCAAAAAGATGCCGTCCCGTCGTGTTGGATGGGGGATGCATGAGATGAAACACATGACTTCATGCGCTTCATCTGATGCATGCACGTTATTACAATACCACAGTATTTTGTTGCATTTCTTGGTTTCAAGTTAGTGGTGGCATTGACCTGGCACAGATGCCCCCTGTGAAGGCAATGTCAACATAGCCTTCAGAGTAGGGGCGGACTGACAACTCATGGAGCCCCCAGGCAATAGGGGATCATGGGGCCCCTGTGTCCTTGCCCAAACTAAAAAAAGCCTATGAAAAAGGTACCAGGGGCATCTCACGGGGCCCCCTACTGACCCTGGGCCCTCGGGCAGTGCCCGAGTTTCCAAATGGTCAGTCCGCCCCTGCTTCAGAGAAATCCTGGACCTAAAGTGCGAAATCTTCTGAGGTCCCACAAGACCACACAAAATTTCACACTTTAGGTACAGGATTTCTCTGAAGGCTATGTTGACATTGCATTCACAGGGGGCATCTGTGCCAGGGCAACGTCACCACTGCCTTGAAACCAGGAAATGCAATGAAATCAAGTTAAGTAAAAAAAAAACTAGGGCTCTGTTCACAATGCTATGCCTCCCATTATCATGTTTTCCAGTGTGACTTTCATCCAACATTAGAGTCCATTGGGCTCTACGTTGCATTGAAGTCTCATCAAAGTAGTGTGGAACCTTTTTTGAAGTTGCTATGACTTGAGTCACATTGATTAAGATGGCTGCAATTAAAATAAATGTGTTTTGACTTGTCACGCAACTTTGGGGAGATTTACTAAAACCGGAGAGTGTAAAAGTCAAGCGACTTAGTGTGAACCAAGACTAAATCGAATAAATAACTCTTCCGTGAATATAGTGTTAACTTAAATTATATTCACGGAAGAGTTACTTATTTGATTTAAGGTTTGTGTATGCAGAGCAGGGGAAACTCTGCCCAAGGGCCTGGAGTCAGTAGGGGGCCCCATGAGATGCCCCTGGTATCTTTTTCATAGGCTTTTTTGAGTTTGGGCAAGGACACAGGGGCCCCATGATCCCCTATTGCCCGGGGGCCCCATGAGTTGTCAGTCCACCCCTGATGCAGAGATGCATGCTGATGTGAATTTTAGGGAAAGGGGGGAAAACTTCACTTCTTATGATTATTAACAAGAATCTGTTCCTCATAGAGAATTACCCACAAGTCTACAGAAAATATCAAAACAGGTCCTAAAATGCAGCTATTTGGTCAAAATTGGTTTTGTTCAAAAAAACTTGAGTGGGCTGTACAGGGCCCTGACCTCAACTCCTTGGAACCTCTTTGTGATAAACTGGAGCACTGAAGGCTGTCCAAGTCTTTTCTTCCAACAGTATAAAAAATGGCAACCATCCCAACCAATAACTAACCGTTGCAGCAAGGTGCACATGGCAGGGCAACAAACATCACAAACAAACAAAAGATTCTCCAGCACACTTACCAGCCAGCCTGCAAAACAACCAATTTGACCCTGTCTAACAATTCACAATAAATGGTTTTGTGTGCACAACTTTGCAAATATAGACATGTAAACTGCAGTGCCCACGTCAAGGCTCCTCTGTATACTGCGGTCCTAACACTATAATTTTCAGAGTCTCCCAACTTAGAGCACATATAGCAATGGATAGATGAAGTGCAGGTATGCCTGGAGGGAGCCCTCCCTTCCTTAAAGACACAGGGAAGCACAGTGGCAGCTGGAGAAATCCAGTGCACCCCTGCACCCAATTCAACCAAATGTAAATGAAAGTGGCAACCACCCCAACTTATCTTCCAGAGGCACAGTATGAAAATACTATGAGAGCTCTCAAGATCTCGTAGTTTTGGTACAGGCAGGGGCAGACTGACCATTCGAGCATTCGGGCACTGCCTGAGGGCCCAGGGTCAGTAGGGGGCCCCATGAAATGCCCCTGGTACCTTTTTATAGGCTTTTTTGGGTGTGCTTTGAGTGTAGGCAAGGACACAGGGACCCCATGATCCCCTATTGCCCGGGGGCCCCATGAGTTGTCAGTCTGCCCCTGGGTACAGGATTTCTCTGAAGAAAGTGGTGATGTTGCCTTCGCAGGGACATCTGTACCAGGGCTAAGTCACCACTGCCGTAAGGGAAAACAGGAATTGCAAGAGAAAAAAAAGTGTCAGGCGATTTCACATCAGCATGCAGAGATACATGCTGATGTGAATGTTAGAGAATGGGGGGAAAGCTCCACTTTATCTTATGGTTGTTTACAAGAATCGATTTCAAAGGTGCTCAATATCCCACAAAGAGAATTACTCACAAGTCTACAAAAAACTGATCCTAAAAATGCAGCTATTTGGAAAAATTTGGTTTTGTCCAACAAAACCTGAGAGGCCTGTACAGAGCCCTAACCTCAACTCCATTGAACACTGATAAATTGAAGTACCAAATGCTGTCCAGGTCTTCTTTTCCAACATCAGTACCTGAACTCACAAATGCTCTTTTAGTTGAATGGGCGCACTATCCCTCAGACACACTCCAAAATTTTATGGAAAACCTTCGCAGAGGAATGGAGGATGGTATGGCTGCAAATGGCGTACCAACTCTATAGTAATACAAATGGTTTTGCAATCAAAGATTAGGTGTGGTGGCCCAAGTTCCACAAACTTTTAGCCAAGCAGTGTAATTCCAGATATGGGGTCCACTGTATACTTCCCCAGTCTCCCACAGTTTGGTGCCTGAGCAGTACAATAGGCAGATCCAAGCAGTATACAAATATCACATTTCAGAAAAAAGAACTATTGGGGGCTGTAATAGCCCATATGAAGCCTCTAATAGTGGTGAAGATAGGAGCATGCAGTAGTGCTTGCTGTACAGCATATGTCTTAGTTTAAAATTCAAGCATAAGGTACAAAGGAATGAGATGTGAATTAAATTCAGTGCAAAAACTCCTGTAAAAAAAAATGGCAATGAAAAAAAAAAAAGGTCGGGTGCTTTTTTTTTGCATTGCTTTCACACTTCCTGATAATGATCAGCTTGTGCAAAATTCTACAATGAAATGTTTTGGGAACAAAAATAACAAACAAAAGCCTTTTATGTAAGCGTGTGATTTTCAGCACGCTCTGGGCCACGCTTGGTAAGCAAAATTAAGAGTCACTAAAAAAAGAAATAATTCATTTTTTTAGGCAACAAGTAATTATTGCAGAGGCAGTTTAGCAAACAGCCACACTCTCATGAGAAAAAAATGGTAATCCAGAGTGAATATATTATTTAGCTCCGTTTCCAAGATGAAAATATGCCAGCCTTTTAATAAACCAAACTTGCAATTACTACAAATCAAATTATTAGGTTATCTCTGTGGCTGTTTTCCTTGTAATAATTGGCAACGTACCATTTTCATTGGTAAGATCTCTGCAGAAGCATTAAGATTTCTCTTAGGTAGATCCTAAAGTGTATGTATAGCCAAAACTTTTTTTTTGGATAGGGTAGGGAAGAGTTACAACCCCCAGTTATTTATTTATTTTTTTGGCTTTCTGTTTTCCCTTGAGGGCAAATCCCTATCCTTCCTTGACCTGACCCTGATGAAGTCACGTGACAGTGATGTAACGCGTAGGTCGGAGAGCGGAATGTGGTGACGTCATTTCCGACATGAACGGCCGCAGCCATATTGGTACACCCAGTACACCCATATCAGCACATGTGATTGATGCCTTGTTTGATCTGTTGCCATGTAAGTGCGCATTTGTCTTAATGCAATAAGTGCAATAAATTTGATTCATTTACAATATTACACTATGGAAGCACTTTTTCTAGTCTCCCTGGGAGTGCTGTGAGCTGGCTGTTTTTTCTGGTCCAACGAACCCCTGGCAGGAGTTCTGTGCGCTGGCTGATTTCCGTGTCCAAAGTGAAAGATATCTTTCCACCGCTGAACAGTATGGTCCACCAGTGAAGGGGATATCATCCCTACATCGCCATTTGGGATTCCACTTAAAGGGCCCCTGCAGTGAGTGTCCTGAAAACCTTTTGGCCCCTTAGGGTCTGGGCACAGAGGTGAGGAGGCATTTTAGCAGGTGTGGGATTCACTGATCATTTACCTATCCACGTTGGGTTTTTTTTTGGATGCGTCTTTGTTGGACGTTTTTTTTGCACATGGACTTTATGACGCATTTAGGATTTTTTTTTAGTCACATGTTATTCATTTCTTCATTGTGTTATTGTATTTTACAGTGCACAGTAATGCATTCATTTGGTTTCACTGTGCGTTTGTATCACCATTTTCTGTTTTATACTAGTTGCACTCTATATATGTTTGCCACATTTATTTATCGTATTTATATGGTCACTTATAAGTCGTTTTATCTCACATGGCCTTTTAATGCACATTGTATTATGACCAGGGGTGGACTGACCATTTGGAAACTCCCGGGGTCAGTAGGGGGCCCCATGAGATGCCCCTGGTACCTTTTTCATAGGCTTTTTTGAGTTTGGGCAAGGACACAGGGGCCCCATGATCCCCTATTGCCCGGGGACCCCATGAGTTGTCAGTCCGACCCTGATTATGACCCTTTAATCGCATGGTCACATTTTTTGGCCTTACTGTGCGTTGTTATTGCCATTCTTCTGTGATAAGTGGTTTGTCCACTTTTAATATTTAAACACTTCATTTTGTATTTTTCACATTTTACTCCACTTTCTCATCAGTTGTATTCACGTTATTTCATTTATGTTATGATGGACTCATATATCCCACTATTACTGTGATTTAGTTAATATTTTATTTATTTAAATTGTATTACAATAAAAAACATAAAAGCAACCCCTTCACCCTGCACACACATGTTAATGTAAGCTCCCAATTGGTTTGCACGCTATAGGTTGAATAAGCTGATGTGTAAAGCAGAGTGAACAGCTGATCAAGGCCGGCACTTGATCGGCTGAAGTGGAGGGCAGGTGAGAGAGACATCAGGGGACTAATAGACTCCTGATGTCTCAATAAAGGGAAACTTTTACCTGCCACTGCTATCAGTTAAGGAGCTTGTTAGCCCACTTGTGAAAGCTAAAAAGTTAATTTTATTATAAATAAATAATAAAAAAAAGTAAAAGCAACCCCATGACCCATGCACACACGTGAATATAAGCACCCATATAGGATGCATGTTAATGCACGTAATTAAAAAATTGCTTCAGAAGCAAAATTTCATTTTTGTGTGTTAGCTTCTGGCAAATAACACAGCAAGTACACATATGAGTGTTTCTAACCCTAAACTACAACTGTAAAGCACATCTTAACATCCTAAATGCTTCCCCTAACCAAACCCTCAACATTGAACATAACCCCTAAAACCCCTAAAAAATATTCAAATATTCTGGAAAAAAATAGTACATTTAATAGAGAACATCACTGAAATGAACATCGGGTTAGATCCAGGGATGTGCCTGTTACATAGCTCAGAGCTATCAGTTAGTAAATATAAGAAATTAGGTTTAGGGTGTTATTTGAACGCAGCAAAAAGCCTGATCCCCAAGTATTGGAAGAAAAAAGAAATACCGAAAGAGGAGGAGTGGATAGAAAGAGTAAATTGGACTAGTAAGATGGAGAAGATATACTATATGCAGGAAGATAAACTGGAGGTATATCTCGCGAAATGGGAAAAATGGGAAAACTTTGTAATAAATCGGAGAAAGTGAAAAATAGAACGCCATAGAGAATAGAAGAGGGGTAAGATATGCTTGCTGTTGATAAAAGATAAGGAAAATGCAGAGGGGGGGGGGGGTTAGGGGGGGGGGGAAGGGGTTAATGTTCCAAGAGGGAATAAATGAAGTAATAAGAAATAATTGTATATTTATGATGATTGAGATGAAAATGTTTTTTTATCTTTTTTTTCTAATGTTATTACTGTGAAAAATAATAAATATTTAAATTAAAAAAAAAAATAACCCCTAAAACCCCCAACTCTTATCCTGCCCCATTACAAAGAATCTGTGAACATAACACCTACACAGAACTCTGTGTATGTAAACCCTTATACTCCCTGTAGACATATAGATTGCAATAGGAGAAAGGGTCAGCCGCACTCCGGAGGTTATGATTAAGCACACGATCGTGTGAAACGCGTTAACAGGTCCTGTATTCATGTCCTGGTATTTTGTGTGTCCTATGGATCAATAAATACACACTATATTCATCTATCCTGCGGTGTGTGGCTGACCCTTCTTCCTATTGCATTGTGTGTGGTGGCGAGCCAGAGCCTGCACCTGTTGTAGATTGATCTGGATTGTTTACCTGAGAGATATACCTTTTGTTCTTTGGATTCAGACATATAGATTGGGCATAGATTGGTAAATCATCTTCAGATGTCAATTGCCTACCCAGATCAGCTCCAGTGGGCAGTTGGGATGCATAGAACAGAGCACGCCCAGGGGCAGACTGACCATATGGAAACTCGGGCACTGCCCGAGGGCCGAGGTCAGTAGGGGGCCCCATGAGATGCCCCTGGTGCCTTTTTCATAGGCTTTTTTTGAGTTTGGGCAAGGACACAGGGACCCCATGATCCCCTATTGCCCGGGGGCCCCATGAGTTGTCAGTCCGCCCCTGCGCACGCCATGCATAAACATACATGAGAGAACTGGGGAATATGCACAATGGTGGAAAATGGAGATGTAGAATTTTCTGGAAATTTTTGAAGCCATGGGAAAAAAATGTGTTTCCCCTGTTTTTTTCTGGAAAAATTTAATTTTTTAACAATTTAAAAATTCAGCTTGGAGTAATTTTACAAATTGAAAGTAATTTCTTTATTCTGGGAAAGTGAAATGCAGTGCATATGAAAGTATTATGCTTGAAATAAAAGTACAACTTATTCAGTAAATAAACTATTTGCTTTTTAAAATGTTATTTTAATTACAAATGGAATAACAAGAACATTATATGTAACCAGGCTGGTTTTCAGGCTGGTTGGCAAGCTGAGCTGGGAATTTTTCTCTTTTGTTGTTTCACATGTGTCACCCTTCCATGTGCTCCTTGCTGTGAAGGCCAATTATAAACTGGGGCATTGGCCATTTTTTGTACTGTTGAATTGTTGGTAAGGGGGCACAGTGGACACCTTATCTGCCATTGTGCTACATGCTGGGTGTCCAGTGCGCTCCAATACCTTTAGCTGCCTCCTGCCTGCCATATAGTACAATGACGGGCGCAAGGTGGTTCTCTCGTTCTCTCGGCTCAGGGAGCGCGCAGTGCGGCGATCGACGGTGCTCTGTGTCCCTCGGACACAGCGGATCACCAATCAACGGAAAGAGCTGAAGACGTCGGCTCAGTCATGTGATCAGCTGTGTCCAATCTCAGCTGATCACATGTAAATAGGGAAATGCCGTTTATCGGCATTTCTCTCCTCACGAGCCATCACACTGACAGAGGAGAAGAGAGCCGGTAATCGGCATCCGTCAGAGGGGACATGTACACTGATCATCAGGGCACTGATGATCAGTGTGCCCTGATGATCTGTGTAGCCCCAGCAGTGCCACCTATCAGTGTCCATTAGTGCCAGCTGTCAGTGCTCATCCATGCCACCTGCCAGTGCCCTTCAGTGCCACATCAATGCCAAATATCAGTGCCTACCAGTGCACATCAATGCCACATATCAGTGCCCATCTGAGCTGCCTTTCAGTGTCATCCATCAGTGCCAGTCAGTGACACCTATCAATGCCAGTCAGTGACACCTATCAATGCTGCCACTCAGTGCCGCCTATCAGTGCCAGTCAGTGCTGCATATCAGTGTGCATCAGTGCCACCTATCAGTGCTGCCTATCAGTGCCTCTTAACAGTGCCAGTCAGTGCCACCTATCAGCGCCAGTCAGTGCCACCTATCAGTGCCAGTCAGTGCCACCTATTAGTGCCATATATGAGTGCTGGCTTTTAGTGCCCATCAGTGATGCCTGTCAATGCCCATCAGTGCCACCTACCAGTGCCTCCACATTAGTGCCCATCAGTGCCACCTATCAGTGTTCATCAGTGCCACCTATCAGTGCCCATCACTGCAGCCTCATTAGCGCACATCAGTGAAGGAGAAAAATCACTTACTTACAAAATTTTATAACAAAAACTAAGAAAAAACTTTTTTTTTTTAATTTTCAGTGGTTTTTGGTTTGTTTAAGAAAAATAAAACCCCAGAGGTGATTAAATACCATCAAAATAAAGCTCTATCTGTCACACAAAAAATGCTAAAAATTTTGTATGGGTACAGTGTTGCATGACCGCGCAATTGGACACAACAGCGTTGAAAGCTGGAAATTGGCCTGGGCAGGAAGGGTTATAAGTGCCTTGTAGGCAAGTGGTTAAGGAGGGGTGGGCTCCCTCAGGTCCACCTGCCCTTGGTCTATCCATTCAATACATGTTCCTCTACTATGGGGGCTCTCAAAATTTGTAGAGTTAGGAATTACAGAATATTGGGGTGCCTTGGCGAGGCTCTGTAGCAGGTGCATGTATTTGAAAATGTGTGCTAACTAAACCCCTGTTTTTAACGCATACTGTTAGACAGGTTAATTCGGTTTGTTTGCAGGTTGGTTGGCAAGCTGAGCTGGGAATTTTTCTCTTTTGTTGTTTGACATGCGTTGCCATCCATGTGCTCCTTGCTGTGAAGGTCAGTTATAGACTGGGGTAGTGGCCATTTTTTGTACAGTATATGTAACCACCCACTTTCCATCATAATAATTTGAAAGCTCCCTGCCAATATACATTTTCAGTTATTGACAATGCTGTTCCAAAAGCATTTATTGCTCTCTGAAAAGCTTGATCAATGTTCTCCTGATTTTCAGGTGCCATTTTCTCTATAAATGAAAGGATTGTGTATTTTTGTGAGATTGTGGCTTGTAACACTTCCTTACTTGAAGATGTAGCTGGTGAAGAATAACTATGTAATGATCCAAAAGAAGCCGAAAGAATGCCTCTGGAATGAGAAGGGAAAAGCTACTTGCATGTTCATTGTTGTCCTCATCATTTCATTACATAAAGTACTTGCTAATGTCTTTAGAGCACCTCTGGCATGCCAGGATGCGTTTTCTCATCCTTGTAGCATTTGGAAAAGAATATTTCTTCTCACAATATTTGCAGCTTTGCTCACAGCAGATATTGCCCTTTGAAATGTTTCCAAACTCTAGAAGTTGTTCTCACCATTTTACTGAGAGGAGGCAAAGAAAAAACAATTTACTGGCCAGACTATAGGTAAACAATATTATTTGATGGTGGCAAACACTAACAGGAATCATTTAAAGGTTAGAAAAGATAAACTAATTTGTCAGACAAATTAACCCTCTTACATGTCAATTAAGGCCTGGGAGGACAGAAATGATCATCTACTGTATCCCAACAATCACCCAACTGTAGGAGGTACAAGATGAAGCCCACAAGCAAACTAAACCTTTCCCCTGCAGTGTCTCATAGTGTCAGAAATGCATATTGTGTGTGAACTGCATTGAGAAGTACAGTGTTACTTGAACTGTATTCCAGGCCTTGCTTGTCTTTAGCTAAGAGACTTTTCAATAATTTAAGGCCGTGCATAATCTCTCAGAAATCTTTCTTTAAGGTTTTTATGTTATATAGTTTGAATACCATGTCATAGATATATTACTTATCATTGTAAAAGAACATATTTAACAAGTAACAGTTCTTTCTATTTTTTCCAAATTTTCTGGATAAAAACAGAAAAAATGGCTTTGAAAAAAAAACAAAAAGGAAAATTTTTTTCCCCAATGTTTCAGTTTTTTTTCTGGGCATTCCCATCTCTATTGTCAATGCTGCAGAGGCTGGATCAGCTGGCATTGCATTGCCACTAGGATCAAGAAAGTTAAACTAACGGGCAAGATCAACAGATATTCTATGTTTACTGGAACAACATTAGATAAAACAACATGATTAGACAATTTTCATGTGGAGCCTTTAATGCAAAAAATATTTTAGGGTTTCCTCACAATTTAATTCCTCACCTAAACACTCAGACTACCCTTAAGGCCAACCCTTAGCACGTAAAGCCTTATACTAGTTTTTCTCTTTATAAATCTGTTTTCCAATTCATTATGGTTTTTAACTTTAGTGTGCAAATGTCATAAAATAATGGCAAAAATGTTTTTTTTGGATCTTAGTTCAAATATGCTTCCTGGCTACTCTAATGCTCTGTGAAGACATACTTTAGATGTGTAATGGCCAACCCTGCTCAGTAAAAGTCTCCCAATGAACAATTTGAGTGCTGGGGGGTGAAAAGGAGAGGGAATATGTCTTACCAGTGCACTGGGCACCACGGTCAAACGCTTGAGCCTATCTGCTTGATTGGAAAGTCCAGTAGACATGCTACGTATTTGCTATGACATGAAAGCAGAAGTAAAATTGTGAATATAAAGGTGGCTAGAACTATGTCTATCCGACTAAATATCTATCCCTGTGCCTTCAGTTGGGATTTAAACCTGTGCACAACATTTGAACCCTAACACTAACCTTAACCTTTACTATTTGCATTAAATAGGTCTAATAAAAACTCGTAGAAATTAAAATAATCGCTTCCATTTTTAATAGAAGCATGCTGTTTTTAGCCAGGCTAGCAAATTGTAAATATATTCACTTCTCTGGCTTAAACATTTTTATAACAGCTGCTAGGTTTCCAGAAATAAATAGAGATTCATTAATAATAGTTTCTTTAAATAATGATATCATATCATTCTCAATAGGAATTTAAACACTTGACAATTACAATAGAAAATGTAGTGTGCTGGGCTGTACACAGATTTCTTTCAGGTACCAAAAGCCTTGGGGAGAAGCGGAAAATCAAAATGAATTATTTAGAACATGTTTTTGTTAAGGCTTCCACAATTATGCAGTGGCATACTGCTAAAAAGCACCTCAAGGAATGAATACATTTAATTGAATACATACTGCAGGATACATAGTTGCTTACTAGAGGAACAAGGGAGGAAATTAGATGACTGGATGAGAAACTTTAAAATGCGCCAGTTGACTTGTCTCTATAGATTTGCATCTTCAGAGGCCCTGGGCAACACTTCCCTTTACATGCAAATTCACAAGCTGTGGGAACCAAGCATGAAGGGATGGGGCAAAGGTCAAGGTGGTCATGAACGTGTCATGTTGAGGTTCTCCAACTTCCATACTGGGAAACCCAAGTGTTAACAGTGTGGAACATCATCAAAAAGAAACTATGACAGTCACCTTCTTATTAATGAGGCAGATTCATCCTTAAAGAGAACATTTCTGGATAAATGCAATTTTGTTTAATTTTTTGTTTTAATGCTTTGTTTGTGTGCACACATTTAGCATGCAAGAAATGGATCCCACTGCTAAAGGAAATTGGTTTCTGATTGGTGGTTATAGGCAACCAAATAGGAACTTGACCATGAAGCTGTTTTTTTCATACAAGTAATTCTACTTTTAAGTTTTATGCTTACTAAAACTTTTTTCTTTCTTTTCCTTTGTTAGAATATGCCAGACAAATAAATCATATCACAGTGTCATAGGAAAATTAACAAAGCAGCTTGTGAAGGAAATGCCTTCACGCAATGATATAATTATTTATTACAGAAAATGGAAAATTCTGAAGAAAATCTGCTTATCCCATATGAATTTACTATATCATAAAAAAGGATATTGTGCATCACATCAGAATTATCTCATAAAGGACTTAATTTGTATCACTGTGATCTACAGTTCTCTCTGATGTAAATTATTCATGGCAGCCATTTTTGTTGCTATATTTGTCAAGCTACATGGAGAGGGGAGTGAGGAGTAAAAAGCAACATTCTGTTCTTGCTAACATGGTAAAGTTGGCTAAAAAATGTGGCATATCTTGACCTGAAAAGGATGCTTCTGTTGTGACATTGCTTACTTATGTAATGAAGATTTTTTGCATACACAATTCTCTAAAAAATGCAATTGTGGGCAACAAGAGAGTGAAAGACAAGTGTCTTTGTTGCCAGTAGCACTTATTTAGTTTCTCCAAATGCCTTTCTTTACAGGTACTAGCTGGGTTATACCTATGGGGAGTTCATATATGATGGAAATAGAAACTTGCCCTGGATGAGTGCAGTCTCATAGCCCCTTTGAAGCCCATCTCTGCACCCACTTATACTCAGCTTCAAAGCACTCCCCTGCCACCCCTTCCTTATCACAGCCACTGCAAAACACCTTGAGTAAGCTCCATGTTGGATGATACTTGTGCTGACTTGGGTGGGATGATATCACCTTCACTATCATGTATGAAGCAATGGAAAGAGAGCACCAAAGAGTGTTAAATTCCAGATATAGTTTGTTATTCATGGTATCTATTAAAAATCCAATGCATTCAAAGTTATGAGGGATTCCCCTCATCAGGGTTTAACAGTGTTGGGCAAAAATAAATGTGAATGATAGGAGGTACCATGAATGTGCATTTTCTGTAGGACCATAAAGCCCATTCTAATATACTAATATATTAGCCTTTTTTTTAATCTCTTTTATATAAGAAGACATTCTTCACTGGGACATCCAATTATGCCCAGTGCTCCAAAATTCTACTGCCCCCTTTGTCTCATGTGAAAGTATTTGGGCCTAGTCATTCAGAGGCGGTCACGTGTACCCAAAGCAAATATGCCATTGAAGGCTTCTGACTTTGCTGCAGCTTTCCTGATCTACATACTCATTACTCATTACTAGTCAGAGACTGAGAAAATATTGAAGCCAGAGAGTCCACATGATAACCTAGCCACTAGAGTTTATAAAGGGAAATCAACAATGACAGCTTCCATCTCTTCCTTTACTTAAAAATATACTGTAGTCGTCTTTGCAATACAGGACACTATACTGTGCTGAAAAGAAGAATTTTTTTCAGTGATGCAGATTATATTGTAGTATATTGTCAATATACTACATATATGACTATAGAAAAGTCAAGAACTGTCCAGCAGTCAATCAGAACATCAGTTTGGAGGGTGCGAGTGAGAAACTGAATCCAAAGTGAAGCCTAAATTTGCAATTTATTGTGAATCTTATGGTGTGAGATGTGCTCTGAGTGGGCAGCTCACATACACAAAAGTGCCTTTAGAGATGCACCACACAAGAGCCAGAACATATAGGAGAAGTAAAAGGGTTATACTGCGAGAGATCAAATATTTCTATTTTATTGGTAACGTACAAATCCAAGTAAATGAGCCAATGCTAAAACAACCAGCTGCTACTGAGCTAGTCCACTCTACATTTTTAACGACTTTCTTTAGCCCTGATAAAGAGGACATTTCAAAGCCCCTGAAATGTATTGGTCTTTTATTTGGTATTATTTTGTCGAAATAAATATTAATGGACTCGACTTTATGAGTATGGAGCCCCTGTTTCTTTATTTTTGAATCAGGGGAGGGATACAAAAGAGGTAGGTTGCAGGTGAAAAATCTACGAGAGTGACTTTAATTGCAAGAACAATACTAACCAACTGAAAGAAATTTTCCATAGGAAATAACAGAGGTCAAAATGTTGTGAATGGCAATAAAAGTCAGGATGAGAGGATGTAAATTGGGGGTTCTGCAGGATCTGTGAAAACAGGTTGTCAGCATTTCGACTTTAAACAATGTAGCGACTTCTATTCCTCTCTCTCGTTAAAATGTAGATCTCGCATCAGCAGTAATTGTAGGCCGAAATCTTTAATTACCTGCGCAAGGTTATTTAGAACGACCCCGAAATTGGACAAAAAATGTTTAATTGTACTTAACTGAAGAGTTTATTTGAAGGGCCGTACCTAAATCTGAATTAGCATCAAGATGGGTAGGTCTCGCGGGAGGAGATAATTACTGCTCCCAATTAGGCATGAATATCTATTAAGCATAAATAGCGTGCAGACTGCAAGGGGAAAAACTCCTGGGAATATATATGTACTCTTCATTGTTAAATGAATCTAATAAATTAAATGAGATTTATTCTATTGATGATGTCTGAAGGCAGAAGCCAGAGTGTGATTACTTTTGATACTATGATTTATATGTTTATTACTTATACTCTAGCATCAAAAATGACTGGTGATTGATAGCGAAGGGCTGCACACAGCCACACATGAGGAGTGCTCCTGATGAATCTGTGAAACTTAGCAAGTTTAAGATGATTAATGCAAATGCATTGATGGTTGTTACCCATAATTCACCAATATTGCCTTTCCTTTGCAGGCTGGAATTTTCGCAATTTGTAGCAAAACTAGTTTTGATGAAGAATAAAACACGTCAACTACATACATCATGAGGGTTTTTTAAATCTTTATTACTGATCAATACCCACTTTGGTTCTCTAGCTATTGAGACGGCTTATTTCAAAAGCTCTTGTGAGAAGTAAAGGGAAATAGGGACATAACTAGCACATTAGGGATACACACAGTAATAATAACCCAAAACAGGATCTTACACTCCCACGCTCTATGCATAATAAAATGTTTTGAATGGATTTGGGTTTTAACTCTCTAGGGTCTAGCAAAAGTGGAGATCTCAGTTTTATGGCTATTGGCTTTTTACTTATGTCTATACCAACTAATAAATTATCTATGATACCCCATAAAAAATGTTCGAAGGTTGCAGTGGGGTATTGTAGGCACAGCTTTCTAAAGTTGTGTACTCTTATCCATGTGCTAATCTCAGAAACATAGCATTCAGTTTATCCATAGTTTTTCTGTTTCAAGAAATAGAATTTGAACCCTTTCCAATAGAATAGGGAAAAAAAGAAGAAATAAAAAAAAATATACACTGCTCAAAAAAAATTAAAGGAACACTTTTTAATCAGAATATAGCATCAAGTCAATTAAACTCCTGGAATATTGATCTGGTCAGTTAAGTAGCAGAGGCGGTTGTTAATCAATATCAGCTGCTTTGGTGTTAATGAAATTAACAACAGGTGCACTAGATGGGTAACACAAGATGACCCCCAAACAGGAAAGGTTTCACAGGTGGAGGCCACTGACATTTTTTTCCCTTCTCATCTTTTCTGACTGTTTTTCACTAGTTTTGCATTTGGCTAGGGTCAGTGCAGGGGTGGACTGACAACTCATGGGGCCCCCGGGGAATAGGGGATCATGGGGCCCCTCTGTCCTTGCCCAAACTCAAAAAAGCCTATGAAAAAGGACCCGGGGCATCTCATGGGGCACTCGGGCAGTGCCTGAGTTTCCAAATGGTCAGTCCGCCCCTGGGTCAGTGTCACCTGGACCTTACAGAGGTTGCATAGGCAGTCCAACTCCTCCAGGATGGTACATCAATATGTGCCATTGCCAAAAGGTTTGCTGTTTCTTCCAGCACAGTCTCACGAGCATGGAGGAGATTCCAGGAGACAGGCAGTTACTCTAGGAGAGCTGGACAGGGCCGTAGAAGGTCCTTAACCCATCAGCAAGACTGGTATCTGCTGCTTTGTGCAAGGAGGTACAGGATGAGCACTGCCAGAGCCCTACAAAATTACCTCCAGCAGTCCACCGGTGTGAATTACTCTGACCAAACAATCAGAAACAGACTTCATGAGGGTGGCCTGAGGGCCCGACATCCTCTAGCGGGCCCTGTGCTCACTGCCTGGCACCATAGAGCTCAATTGGCATTTTCCATTGAAAACCAGAATTGAAAGGTCCACCACTGGCACCCTGTGCTTTTCACAGATGAGAGCAGTTTCACCCTAAGCACATGTGACAGATGTGAAAGGGTCTGGAGAAGCCATGGAGAATGTTCTGCTGCCTGTAACATCATTAAGCATGACCATTTTGGTGGTGGGTCAGTGATGGTCTAGGGAGGCATATCCATGGAGGGACGCACAGACCTCTACAGGCTAGACAATGCAACCCTGACTGCCATTATTCATCGAGATGAAATTGTCAGACCCTACGCTGGTGCAGTGGGTCCTGGGTTCCTCCTGGTGCACAACAATGCCTGGCCTAATGTGGCGAGAGTATGCAGGCAGTTCCTGAAGGATGAAGGAATTGATACCACTGAATGGCCCCCACGCTCACCTAATCTAAATCCAATAAAACACCTCTGGGATATCATGTTTTGGTCCATCTGACGCTGCCAGGTTGCACCTCAGACTGTCCAGGAGCTCAGTGATGCCCTGGTCCAGATCTGGGAGGAAATACCCCAGGACACCATCTGTTGTCTCATTAGGCGCATGCCCCAACATTGTCAGGCATGCATACAAGCATGTGGGGGCCATACAAACTACTGAGTACCATTTTGAGTTGCTGCAGTGAAATTTCAGCAAAATGGACTAGCCTGCTGCATGATTTTTTCATGATTTTCCGGTTGTCTTTGAATTGAGTGCTCTTTAGGTCGATAATTTTAATTTTCCATCAAACGATGGGGCATCCTTACATTCCTAACACATTACCCAGTCCATATCAGTATAGATATCCAACATAATACTTTTTCCCATTGAGATCTGATGTGTTTTCAAAGTGTTCCTTTACTTTTTTTGAGCAGTGTATATATATATATTGGGTATACAAAGTCTACACACCCCTGTTAAAATGTCAGGTTTCTGTGATGTAAAAAAAATAGATAAAGAAAAATTATTTCAGAACTTTCTCCACCTTTAATGTAACCTATAAACTGTGCAACTCAGTTGAAAAACAAACTGAAATCTTTTAGGGGGAAGTAAACATAAAAACTAAAATAATATGGTTGCATAAGTGTGGACACCCTCTTATAACTGGGGATGTAGCTGTGTTCAGAATTAAGCAATCAAAATCATCTGGGAGGCCGACAAGAGGCCTACAGTAACATTAAAGGAGCTGCAGGAATATCTGGCAAGTACTGGCTGCGTAGTACATGTGACAACAATCTCCCCGTATTCTTCATATTTCTGGGCCTTGGGGCCTTTCTTATAAAGAAAAATATCCAAGCCAGGCTAAATTTTGCAAAAACAGACTTTTTATATTCATGTATATATATATATATATATATAGACACACACACAGTACTGTCTTAAGAAAGGCAGGTTGTGCCCCGCCAAAACATTCACATATATTAAATGACCTTACTATCCCCACAAGTGTGTGCAGTGGCCCACCACCCACATGGAAGAAAAAAATATTTAGAATATATTTAAAAAATATTCTTCCCAAATATATTGACATATATTTGAAATGCTACAATTTTGGCCATATTCAATGTATTTCAAAATATATCTCAACAAATATATATATATACTGTATGTTGAAATGTGTTTTTATTACAAAATATATGAAAAATATTTTTAAAAATACATTTCCAAATATATTGTATGTCTTTAAAAATACTAATCTACATTTTTGGAATGCATTGACAAATATATGTAAAAATATATGTTAAAATGACTTTTTATATGTTAAAAAAAAATATTAAAAAATATATTTTTCATATATTTTGTAATATATTTACGTATTTCAACATACTATATATATATATACAATATATATATATATATATATATATATATATATATATATATAGGTCCTCTCTCTTATGAACCATCCCTCTGGTGCAGCTGTGGCAGGTCCAGCAACAAGTCAATTCAGCTAGGCTACCCCTCGGCAAAGAAATCTGATCTCCTCAGAATGCCCCAAAAAACTATCCTGTGTCTCTCCTCCTCTGTGTGTATGAATTTGTATCAATTGTTGTCCAAGCCCCCATTTCACCATTCACTTCTCTTGCACAGTGCTCCTTTAAGACTACATTTCCCATGATCCTCAGTGTTTGCAAAGCAAGCCCTCTCTCCATCTCTGATAGGTTCAGGTCCACTGTAGCCAGGGGGGAATAGAGGAAGGAGTGAGTGTGGGACCACACACAGCCACTCCAATGCTTACACAGAAGGGAAGCTCAGGGTGAAAGGCAGATGCTCCAGCACAGTGACGATGGGGTGAGGGAAGTGAAAGGAGAGAGGCACATGCAGCCGTCACCACACCAGGCTACACTATAAATATTTGATAAGTGCACAAAAATACATGTTGTTTCTGCCAAAAATCCTGTGAGCTTATGTCTTCCTGTACTCTTTGCCTGTGATCAGTTGCCAATTATCTCTGTTGATTACAGAACATGTCTATGTTATGGAGAAGATAAGAGTGGGAGATGATCTGTAGTAATGTCCTATGATGACAGCCGTGTTCCTCGATAGATACAGTTCAGTGACTTTGCTCTCTGGACCAGATGTGTGTTACAGGCAGGATTACCTGGTGAAAATAAAAGAACAAAAGGCCTGAACACAGAAATCTAATAGAGCCTTCATATCTAAGGACTGGTAAGGTACAATATATGACATTTTTGTTCTTGGGTTTCTATCTATGCTTGATTATTTCTCCCTAAAACGAAACATTTGAACCAAGTTAGGTGCCTAATAGCATTATAATTAATAGCAGTCATATTCTCCAGGAAAAAAAAAACATGTAGGAAAATTACATCTTCTTCGATTAACATGAAATATAAGTGTCATCACAGTGATAAAATCCTAATCAATATGAAAAAAATAACAATGTTGCTAAAAGGGGACACGGGAAGGTGTTGGCGGTAAGTTATTCTCAAGGTTAGAACCCCTTTTAAAATAAACGGATTTCATCTTTACTCTATGTCACCTAAATCACCACAATGTTTGTGTATACAATTATAATCAGACAATAAATTGAGGCGATTGAACGGATTATGTCTGCGCTGGCCGACCTTATAAATCTTGCTTTGTCGCACCTTGGGAAAATGCTTGTGTAACAATCAGTTGATTACATGTCATGCATGTTAGCTGGAATATATGAAAGGCTGAGGGTAATTCAGAGTTCACTTGTATGGGCTGAGAATATATACTGCCGTGCCTTGTATTGTCATCCTTCAGTGGGAGCTTTTATTCCGAGACACAATTAACTTTATTATAATTTTACATGTTCTCTTCCCCTATTAGACTTTGCTAAATTTGGGGCAGAGACCGTCTTTAATGTGAACTGGTAAAGATAAAAATGGGAGCTGCTACTGAACTAGAGCTGAACTCCAGGCAAATAAAAAGAGCATGAATTGATGCAGTTCTGTAATCATGAATACATCCTTTACATACATTATTGAAATGCAAGCGTTACCTGAATTCGACATGGTATCAGCCTCTTGCAACAGTGCTCAAAAAAGGGCTCAAAGTAAAAGGTAGAAGCAGAACAAAGAGCCAATCAGATTTGCTGCTGTACAAAAAGCAAGCTGATAAGAGGAGAGAGCACAATGAGAAAGAGATGAGATCATCTCATCCTCGTTTCACTGTCTAGTCACTGGGTGGGAGAAAAAAATCTGTAAGTGAAAGTGAAACTGCAGCAGACAAAGCTCAGGTCCCTTTCCCTGTTCTGCAGGAGTGTGCTGTGTGGCAGAGCTTTGTAAATCACAGGACTGAATTGATAGATAAAAAAAATACTTTGGCAGGTGAGACTGTTCCCATATATACATTTCATCTGTTTTAGCTGTTTGCCTGCAGTTTAGCTGTAAGGATGTAGGCTCAGAGGCAGCCATCCTATTGAGTCATTGATCTGGAAAAAGTGTGCAGACAGTGTTTGAACAGTATTATCACCTGTCATGTATGCTAATTCCTGGCCATTGACTCAGTATGTAGGAAAAATAGGTTCAGTATGACCTCACAAATGTGCTTCTGGAAGAATAGTCAAACCTTCCCATTGACACCCTCCTAAACCTTGTGGACGGCCTTCCCAGAAGAGTTGAAGCTGTTATAGCTGCAAAGGGCGGGGCCAACTCAATATTGAACCCTACGGACTAAGACTGGGATGCCATTAAATGTCATGTGCGTGTAAAGGCAGGAGTCCCAAGGCTGTACACAAGGTCTAAACCTAAAAGTGTGTCTATGGGAATGTTTGACCATTCTTCCAGAAGTGCATTTGTGAGGTCAGGCACTGATGTCAGACAAGGAGGCCTGGCTTGCATTCTCCACTTTAATTCATCCCAAAGGTGTTCTATGGGGTTGAGGTCAGGACTTTGTGCAGGCCAGTCAAGTTCCTTCACCCCATACTCACTCATCCATATCTTTATGGACCTTGCTTTGTGCACTGGTCATGTTGCAACAGGAAGGGGCCATCCCCAAACTGTACCCACAAAGTTGGGAGCATGAAATTGTCCAAAATGTCTTTGTCAGGAATGGACTCGCCAATGGTGGTGGGACTCACCTGCCTTGTGGGCTGCAGTACCAAGGCTGAATCTCACTCCTGCAATCAGGCCATCACCTGAGGCTGATTGCAGGAGGTGTATTTAAGCAGGACCAGGCCTGTGATCAGTGCCTTGGTGTATGTTTCCCATGAGATGTACCTGCATCCTGTCTGCTTCCTGCCTGATCCTGCTTTGATCCTGACTCTGAACCTGACTCTGAACGAACTCCGCCTGTCCTTACCTCGGCTATTCCTGACCACTCTTCCACTCACTCCTGGTACCCTGTTTGCCCGTTATCTACCGACCCGGCCCGCCTGACTACGTTGTGCTCCATATATATATACATATATATATATATATCAGTTTAGGTTTGGGTTTGTTTCACCTTGTTCTATGTATTTGTGTTAGTTTTGGGTTTGGTTTGTTGCACTGCGTTTATGTTTGTGTTGTCCTTAATAAATTATCTTGTTTACACGCTATACCTGAAGTCTGTGTTTCCCTGTGTCGGTCCACACACCTCTGGTCATTCCCGGAGCCCTGACAGTCTTGGTATGCTGATGCCTTAAGAGTTCCCTTCACTGGAACTAGGGGGCCAAGCCCAACCCCTGAAAAACAACCCCACACCATAATCCCCCCTCCACCAAACTTTACACTTGGCACATTTAAGTCAGGCAAGTACCGTTCTCCTGGCTTGGATGCAGCTTCTCAGCCATGGAAACTCATCCCATGAAGCTCTCTCTGAACTGTTGTTGTGCTAATCTGAAGGCCACATGAAGTTTGGAGGTCTTTAGCTATTGACTCTGCAGACAGTTGGTGACTTCTGCCCAATGTGCGCTTCAGCTTGTTCTGACTCCACTCTGTCATTTTACGTGGCCTACCACTTGGTGGCTGAGTTGCTGTTGTTGCCAGTTGCTTCCACTTTGTTATAATCCCACTAACAGTTGACCGTGGAATATTTAGTAGCCAGGAAATGTCACGGATGGACTTATTGCACAGGTGACAACCTATCACGGGACCACACTTGGAGTCACTGAGCTCCTGAGAGCGACCCATTCTTTCACAAATGTTTGTAGAAGCAGTCTGCATGAATGACTAGGTGCTTACTTTTATACACCTGTGGCAATGGGGGTGATTGGAACACCTGAATCCAATGATTTGGAGGGGTGTCCCAATACTATTGGCAATATAGTATATATATATGGTTTACGAATGCCTCGGTTAACATAATTTTCGGTTTATGAATGAAAATCCATTGAAAATAATGCCTCTGTTTACAAATTGTTTTTCGCAATACAAACGGATTAATTGGTTTTCAGTGCATTTATGAATTAATTTTTAACCACATCCCTGTACAGTATTTATGCGTTTAAAGTGCACTTTATAAAGAGTTTCGAACAGATAAAAACCTTTTTTTTTACTTTTTTCTGACCTCCGAAACGGATTAATTGGTTTTCAATGCATTCCTATGGGAAACCGCGTTTCGGTTTACGAATTTTTCGCAATACGAAAAGTCCCACAGAACACATTAAATTCGTAAACCGAGGTACACACACACACACACACACACACACACACACACACACACACACACACACATATATATAGATAGATAGATAGATAGATAGATAGATAGTATTTATTGTCTTGTAGAATAAGTGCCATTTCCCTAAAGAAAGCACACCCATATGAAACTTGAAACTTATCTTGAACAGTCATGTTTTAAGTTGAGAAAAGCCCTGTCACCTTTGCCATAGAAGTTCTACAAAGAATAACTTTAATGCTTGTGATAAACTTTCTCCGATACAACAATTTTTCTTCTGCTGAGCAATAGATCAGCCAACTGTATCCTGAACAAGTTCCCTGAGAGTCTTCTCATTAGTCTTGACAAACAAGGTCAAGGATAGGAACAGAAAGAACTAAGATATACATCTCAGCCTGTGGCACAGTGCCCCCTGAATTCTTAGCTAGACCTCGGTCTCTGCTCTTCGTGCACAATGGCTCATTTGCCATAGGTCTGCAATTAATTTGCCGGTGCGATTTTACTTTATTTAGTTAATGCGAGTAAACAAATTGCTGGTCAAATTATGAGAAAATGATAAAGTCTTTACTGTAATTTTTCAAGTGTTTCATGGATGTCTTCTTAATGTTAGTGTTTCTTAGTAAGCTGATTCAAAGTCTCTTTATCCTTTTCTTAACTGCATGCAGTGCAACCAACATGACTACCATAAGTCTAGACAACATAAGGGGCCCTATTTATATGTAAACAAAGTTACTTCTGTAGCATTTTCCCCCAACCCCAAAACATTTTTATAGGTCAAAGTGTGAGTACTAGACCTGCACACCAGAAAGTTTCCTTTCCTTTGGATGCATTTGTTCATTGAAGAATTACTTTTCATAATATTTGTTATGTTGAACCAATTTGTATTCAGAACTCATTTTGTATCTTCAGAATCCGTTTCATATGTTCATTAGATCAGGCAGTTTTTCCAGAAGATTGCAATATATTCGATATATTATCGAACTGGACAGATTCATTATTTTTGGACGCTAGCCCAACCCACCAAGAGAGATGGCATGAGCATCCGAATTAACAAATGGAATTAAATTCATAGTTACATAGTTAGTCTGGTTGAAAAAGACAAGAAGTCCATCCATTTCTTATGCAAATCCAAATTATCGAATGAATTTAAAAAATGTAATTCATTTCTCCATGGGCACGAACTACTATTGTATCATGTGACATCATCCAAATGAAACAAATGCATTTGTTAATTTTGTTATAACTTTTTTCGGATTCATTACCACTCGTTTCTGTGTCCATTCAGAGATTTGGATACATACAATACTCCAAAAGTGAAATTTTCATCTGAAATGTCTAAATGACATTTGTCTAAAGGAATCGCACATGTCTAGTAAGCACAGCCCAGTTTTTTTTTTGTTTGAACAGAATAGGAAAGGATTATAACCCCTGATAGGTTTTTACTGCTGCTCTTTTCCCTGCTATGTAGGTTCACCCTCTCCGATTGTCTTGGTGGTATGCCTTTTCTGATTAAACTGTCTAAAAGGGTATTTCACCTCACTTGATTTTTTTCCCACTTCCTATTATGTCTGCAGGATAGGAAGTGAAGAAAAATCTTCCCAACGAGAAGCAAAAAAATTGACAAGAGTTTTGTCCCTTCCCTCCCCAATCCAAAGCTGAAAAAAGAAGTTATGCCTTTACGTACACTTTCATGAGCTCCTGTAGAGACGATCGTTTGCAATCTCCTTTGGGCAGGGATTGATGAGTTCATGTGCCTTGTCTGTGCAATATAACTATAGTAAATTAATGAAATACATTGTTTTCATTTAGAAGTATTTTTATGTTTAGTAGTAATATGTGACAGTAGACATCAAGTGGCCCTTTTCAAGCCAACGTTAAATGGTTGTAAACCCTCACTATATGCAGTGAAGTGATACACAGAGATGAAACAAATCATCCTACATAAATATGTACCTGTCAGGCTGCTTGTACACTCTCACATACCAGTGCCAGCCACCCCAGTGTCCCTGATTACTGCCCATTGCCGTCAATAATAAACATGCATAAACATTCTTAGATTGTAAGCTCCAACGAGCAAGGTTGTCTGATCCCTCTGGTAAATTGTATTGTAATTATACTGTCTGCCATTATGTTGTAATGCATTGCGTAAACTGTTGGCAGTATATAAATCCTGTAGAATATAATAATAACATGTAGCCAATCCCTGTCACCTGTCCCAGTACTCACAATAACATGGCCGTATACCGTACCAATGTCCTGATTACTGTCATACCTGCGTCCTGATCACCGTCATACCCCATACCAGTGCTCTGATCACCAGCATACCCATTACCAGCACCCTGATCAACTCCATACCCCATACAAGTGCCCTGATCACCGGAATACCCTGTACCAGCATCCTGATTAACGCCATACTCCATACCAGTGCCCTGATCACCACCATACTCCCTACCAGCTCCCGGATCACCACCGTACCCCATACCAGTGCCCTGATCACCGCCATATCCCCCACCAGCATCCTGAGCAATGCCATGCCCACCATTAGCATCCTAATCACCCCATTTGTCATACTAGAGTCCATACCCTATACCAGCAGTCTTATCACCCCCATACCCCATATCAGTGTCCTGATCAACTCCATACCCCATACAAGCGCCCTGATCACCACCATACCCCATACCAGCACCCTGATAACCACCATACCCCATACCAGCACCCTGATCACCAACATACCCATACCAGTGCCCTGATTGTCGCCATACCCCATACCAGAATCCTGATCAACGCCATGCATACTATTAACATCCTAATCACCTCATTTGCCATACTAGGGTCCTGACCACTGCCATACTCCATACCAGCAGTCTTATCACCCCCATAACCCATATCAGTGTCCTGATCAACTCCATACCCCATACAAGTGCCCTGATCACCGAAATACCCCATACCAGCATCATGATCAACACCATGCCCACCAATAGCATTCTAATCACCCTATTTACCATACTAGGGTCCTGATCACCACCATAAACCATATCAGTGTCTTGATCACCACCTAACTTCATACCAGTGTTCTGAGCACCGCCATACCCCATGCCAGCATTCTGATTACCACCATACCCCATACCAGCATCCTGATCACAGCTATACCCCATACCAGTGTCCTGATTACCCAATAACAGCATACTGATCACTGCCATACCAGCGTCCTGATCACCACCATACCTCATGCTAATGTCTTGATCACTGCCATACCAGCATCCTGATCACTGCCATATGTCATAACAGCATTTTAGGGTCTCAAATGATCAATTTTCAAATATATATTCCACAGTTTGTAGACTCTATAGCTTTCACACAGACAAAAAAATCTACACTGTTTTAGCTTATTTTACCTCAAAAATGTAGCAGAATACATCTTGGCCTAAATTTATGAAAATAATTATTTATTTGCAAAATTGTAAAACAAAAACTAAGAAAACATTTTTTTGATCAAATTTTTGGTATTTTTTCATTTATATAGCAAAAAATAAAAAACGCAGCAGTGATCAAATACCACCAAAAGAAAACTTTGTCTGAAAACAATTATAAACATTTAGTGTTGCATGACTGAGCAATTGTCACTCAAAGTGTGATATTGCTGAAAGCTGAAAATTGTCCTGGACCGGAAGGGGGTGCAAGTGTCCAAACTTGAAGTGGTTAAAGCTCATTTACTGCTTGTTAAGCATATGTAAGTACTAGATTGTCTATATTCAACCAACAGGTTCCCTAGGTTGGCCAGGCAGCATTCAGGCAGTGTTACAATACAGGCTAAAGTCTGGGCAGGCTGTAGACAAATATAAGAATCTAGGAAACAAGCTAGAGTTATAACCATGATGGCTGGAAAAAGCACCAATAATAATTTTATGTTACCAATTATTGTATTTAAAGTATATTTTTATTTATTGAAATATTATTAGGAGATAATGTACAAAATTACAAAGACCTTTGGTGACCCACATATATTCTTTCAAAAAAAATGTATTTTAAAATGTGAATAACATAAATAAGCAATCTGGAAATATCTGTAATGCCACTACTACCCTTTAATGTGTTAAAATCTTACACATTGTACATTTTAAATTTGATTCTAGAACTCTAAAATATGCACACAAGTCATCTTCCATCTGTGCCCTTTTCTGCAAATATATTTATTTTTGTACAAAAAAAATCAGTATATATTTAAACTATTTATTTTTGTTCTCCTAAAAATGCCTATGGTTCCACATGCATGCATCTCATCTGGTCTGCAGCATCATAAATTAGTTAAGGAATTAACTTAAATGACCTTCAAAAACTTTCACTTTCTAACTTTCTACATATATTGAACTGAGGTGAACCTGCTGATTCAGTGTTTAGGTTTGTATTGGTATCATATTAAAATAATTAGGACATCCTGTGGTCTATGGAATGTCATTCTATCTTCAGAATACTCTGTGCCAGGCAGGTAATAAAATTTAACAAGACGTTCAAAAGAATGGTACACGCTAGTATTGTGAAGATGCAGCTAATTTTCTGGTGTCCTCATTTATTGAAACAAGATAGATGGAAAACTTGTGCTGCTCTTATCACCAGTTAGATGGACAGTCATCTTACACGAGCATCATAGGCCCCTGGGAAAAGTAATGCACTGGGCCCCTTACCAAGGAGATGATGACCTGTGGTGCACTTCATGCGCCACGGCAAGCAATGGGTGTGGCTAAAGTATGCTACATATTGGGTGTGACTTTTAAGTCTGATGAGAAAGTTTAGTCTGATTTTGTACAATTAGTTTTTTGTTTTTTTTTTACAATTTTAAAAAATATTTTTTACTTTTTTTCACAATGCTGTGGTGGTGGTAGCAAGGGTGGATCTTTGGTGAGACCTCTGAAATGTCAATTTTGAGACAGAAAGGGACTGAGGAAACACATTCCCCAGTTCCTTTCTGCAGCCTCAGCTGCACTGCAGAAGGATGAACAGGAGAGTGAGGTTCCTGTTATTCATAAACTGAAGCATAGCAAGCACAGTTTACTATGTTTCAGTTATGAATTAACACAATGAGTCGGTACCAATCACTCATTGTGTTCATTTAGAAAAGGAAGGGGGCAGTAACTTACATATTTACAGGCCCCATACCCAGCACTCAATCCTGAACACTTCCCTGTGTGCCTGGGTCCTGATGATGTCAAACATTTGCTGACATGTAGGGTGGGACTTCCGGGACACGTTACTTCTGCTTATTGGAATGCAGGTTGAGCGCAAACCGGTGTTCCTATGTTGCAACTATATGCCTATGTGCTTTTACTATATGTAAGTGCATTTTATTCGCTTTTCTTATTACACTGGCAGTACTACACTGTGAGAGGCTTCCTTGTCTCTCTTTCTATGTGAATGGCATATGCCAATGGGTTACTTAAAGATGCAGATACTAAGGTGTTTTGGCCACTCATTTACCATATGTACAAGATGCATAAGGAAATGGATTAGAGACTGATTGCAGAGCAGGAGCTGTATGTAGGAGATGTGTGCATTTATGGACCAAAAGATAAGAGTCCAAATTAATTTATTGATGTTGTGTTAAAATCCAACGCATTTTGGGGGTCAAAGGAACTCCCCCTTCATCAGGGCTACAATAAAACATAATATAATGTAAAAAGAATTGTGACAGATAAAATCACGAGCCTAACAACTGTAAAACATCATGGATAACATACATAGACATGTGCGTGCACATGCATGCATCTAAAAATGCCCACATATTCACAAACATGCATACATGCAATGAAATGAAGATGATGAGATAATATCAGATATTAAGTGACAAGGTGCAATGGATTCATTTTCAAAATCTATGATATGATATTCTACATGGTTAGTAGATGCTGATATCATTAATGAATACATTTTACGATTGTAAAGTTCATGATTTTATCAGTTACAATTATTTTTCATTATATTATGTTTTATTGTAGGCTTGATGAAGGGGGGAGGGGCTCCTTTGACCCCCGAAACACGTTGGCTGTCTTTTAACATAACATCAGTAAATACATTTAGGCTCTTATCTTTTGGTCTGGTGCTCCTTCCATATATGCACACTTTTTCCTGGTGATCTGGTGATCTGGTGGAGTGCCCACAGTAGAGCGGCCTTGCCTGACCTGGTCCAGTGAGCTCCTCAAATGTTTTTTGCCCTCTTACTACCTTGTAGTATCAAAGTCCCAGCATCTCTTGGATGCCCTTTTTTTCACTGCATTTGGGAGATGACCAGTTGGTACAAAACAATGCGGCTTTTGACTTCCTTTTAAGCTAAAGGGGTGAATAGTCTCAAGTGAGTGCGATGTGTTTCTACTTGGTGGCGAGGAAGAGCATGTTTATGGTGTCACAGATTCATCATTTTTTTGTGTGGATTGTGTTTTGCACTGAGCACTACATTTGGACTCAACTATGTATTATATAAACATTTTATTTGTGTATTTATAATTCCTTACTGATTTTGACATATTTGATAACACAATTTTTTCTGAAAAAGTTTATGAAAGCGAGGTCAAACCTTGAGGTTTTGTTATTTTTTATGTTTTCTGAACTTAGTTTCAAGGCTGTTGATGAAAAGCTATCTACCTTGTCACTTTATTAAATTTATTTTTAATTTTATTTTGGGCACTGCCTTATTTGTTTGTGGGAGTGGGGAAATTATATTGTGCTAGCTTTATATTTGTTCTTTCTTCTTATTTTCTTTTTGTGATATCCACAAGGCATGATGTTGAAAATATAAAATACATTTTAAGAATGGATATTAAAGTGGACCATGAACCCCCCAATTAAATAAAACAAGCAGAGGTAAACTAAGTTTGCTGTCTTTCTCTACTGAGTAAACATACTTATCGGTCTAGTGAGTCCACTGATGTCCTCCTTTGACCAGCTGCTCTCCTAATGTATAGTCCATCCCACACCACCATGTTTTTTTTTTAATGTCATTGGGAATCAGCTGTATCTTCTGCATTCTTGCAGCCAGCCCACAGATTGTGCACATGTAGAGCCACATGTGTGGAGATTACACTCTTTTTGGATATGTGACTTCAGGATCCTAGGAGGTAGCATCAGGACCTTTTACAGTAACACCATCTCACCTAGGAGAAGAATGGGGAAGTGGGCAATGAGAGAGTAGAAAATAAAGATATTTCAGAATTATAATTTATTAAACATGCTGCTATTTTCGTAAAGTGTTGGCAGGAGGAAGGGCATGACTCAAACCTATTATTTTGCTGAAAGGTCTACTTTAAGAATTAAACCATATAAATGAATTAATTCTTCTGCAGATTTTGATTCTCAATGTGGGAAATTAAAGTGTATTCCTGGCCCAAACATTTTCCTTTTTGGGATCAAGAATGAAAAATTCTAAACCTTTGTAAGGTTTCTGTTGATGTCTTTGTCTCAATTAAGAGCATCTACTCTTTTTATTTTCCCTGGTGACCATTTTACTTCTAACAAAAAAGCACTAGGAGATACAAAATTTTAGTCATCACCAAAACAAAAAGTGAAGGGAAATCTGTACATGAGGACACCTGTTCTGGTGTCAACTGTCAAGTTTTTATTGTGGTCTTTGTCCCTGTTGTGAAGATTCACCCCTATATTGGTACTGGTAATCATTGCCTTTAGGGCAGAATGTGAGGAGCAATCCTCAATTTTAGAGTTGGTATGAGACAGCCGTCTAAGATGGTAAGTCTAACTTCTAATTTCCTGTTGCTTTTCCCAGACCGGAAGTAAAAGGAAATCCGCTTAATAAGATGCAGACAGCAAAAGGTAACCTGAAAGGGGATTTAACCTGATAGTTTTTCCTTTTTTTATTTACCTTATCAAGCCCAAGGTGCAGTTATAAAAAAAACTAGAAACCCTAAATGAACAAAAAAGTGTATGCAACATACACAAAAAAATGCCCTTAGAATGTGTCAAGTGACTCCTCTTGAAGAAGAAGGATCCTTCCCTGTCTCCCTGGGTGCAATATTCCTGATGGGGGTAAGGCATACTCAGATTCACCTAGCAAAACGGCCAGGTGGACCCCTCTACTCAAGATCAGTCGAATAATGAGTAGTAGGTAAGGTGCTCTCCCGAAGAGAGTTGTTCTGAGAGCAAGAGATAAGAAGAAATCTTCCAATGGGGCCTTTATCTTGAGGAGAATTCCTCTAATTTCCGGTTGCATCTTACAGACTGGAAGTAAAGGGAAATCTCCTCAACAAGGCACAAACAGCAAAAAGTAACCCAATATATAAAATCCATCCATAAACTAACCAACATATCTTCTAACTGTTGCTGACTGACAGTGGATAGCTGCATAGACATCAAATAAATAGGATGGTAGTAAAGAATATTTACAGAATTCGTTGAAACATGTAGTTTGATGATGAAACAAACTTAAAGGATAAGTTCACCTTTTAAACAAAAATAATAAATAAACATTTTTTTGCAGATAAAAAAATCTGCATTTATTATTTTGTCTGCAGAAGCCTGGAAAGCATTTCACCAGCGATCAGTAGATCACTGGTGCCATGCAGGTCTCCTGCAGACCTGTCAGAATATCTGCGTACGGGATGTACGAGCAAGCAGATATTCTGACAGGAAACTTCAATGAACTACCACAGTGCTCCACAGCGCCGTGGAAGTTCATTGAAAACTACAAGCCAACAGCCACTAAGGCTGTCGGGACTTGCATTCACGGACTTGGAAGTCCGTGAATGGATGATGCGGCCTTGTGGGTGGAGCCTTGCACGGCTGTGCTGTTTTCAAGTTTCACAGATAGACTTCTCTCCGTAATATCTGTCAGAGGGAGGGGGGCAGGGGGCGGCAGTTGCGGCTATGGGAACATGTTGCAAGTTCCACCCTAAATATGGGTGGAACATGTAACATGTTACCAAAGGTGAACTTATCCTTTAAAATCAATTCAGCAGATAGGCATATATAGCAAATTGAAAGTAAAACATTTTGGAAATTTTACAAAGAATTTTATAAAAATCCCATAATAACTTTTTAAAAACTGTAAATATTCCTTCAGAATTGTTATATTTTGCTAATAATGTGTATTTTGCAGTTCATGCCAAGCAATAAAATAAAGCCTATAATTTTATGGAAAGTAACCATTCTCTAAAATTGCTTTGCTTTTTCATGTACTGAAATCACCAATTGATGTGTATATAATATATTCATATGATGTTTCTTTATTAATGCCCAAGGATATTTGTATAAATCAGATAATGTTACATATTTTTAAAAAGACCATTGAAACAATGTCTATTGTATCACAAACTCTTTGTTGAATATCTATAGATATCACGCAATGAGAAGATAAAAAAACATAATATATAGCCACAAACTATTCTTTTGAAATCATCTGTCTCTCAGGTGGGGGACTTCACTTACATCTCAGGAGAAAAATAATATAATGATGCTATTAAAGCTAAATATTTGATGACTATATTTACCTTTAAAAGAGTGTTATCATACAATGACAAATTATTTTTATTTTATTTTTTTCCTTCTTTCCTCCATTATTTAGAGCTGGAAAATTAACCTCACGGGGTGTCTGGATGACGCTACTCAAGTTTTAATAAACAATGCACGTTGCACTGCAAAGCACTTTCAAAAAATTATATCAAGCTCTAGCTTAGTCATTTAATTCCAATTTCAATACCGAACCTTCAAAAAAGATCCTACCTAAAAAAAGAAACTTTAAATTGCAACAAAAATAAAAAAAAAAATAATAAGAGAGAAAACTCAACCAGCAGATAGCTTTCCAGCAGTGAAAATATGCTTTAAAGAGGTTTCTTTTTCATTATAATGGGCCTAATTTAGGGGACATTTACTGTGAAATAATCACAGGCTTCCTGGTAATTGTACATTATTATATGATGTTTTCACCGCTTGATATAAATTCCAAGCGTACTATGGACTGTTCTGTAGGCATGTTTTTAGCATCACCACTCTGCTACCTGTTTGGTGAAGATCTGGGTTATCAAAAGAGTGTTAGCCCCCTACCTGGTTTAATACACCATTTCAATTAACACTTTGGATAAATAATTTGGATTTACCTGGAAAACAGAGGACCGTAATTGCACTGTTAATAATTGTTTCATGACTCAAATTAGTGCCATCTTATTTTCATTTAGATTAGACGAGAAGCTTTTAGAAATCATTTCATTTGCTCGGCGGTTAGCCTTTTTTACGCTAATCTTATCATTAACAAACACACAAAATGGTTGCTTATTTAAAGCAGAACTAAATTCTCTCAATCAACACGGTCTAACCCTTACCATTAGTAAAAAGATATATTTTCTTGTTTTAAACTTTTTTTTTCTTATTTCTTCAGTTGCTTCCTGGGTCAAAATGATGTCGTACATCCTGGGATTTTTCACGGGAGGAGGGGTTTTCTCAGCTAAGTCTGTGTCTGTCTGTGTGCCTGAGCTAAGGGAAGATGGTTTCCAGGAAGTAAAGGCTACACGAATCATCTGCCCTTACTCAAGATGGCTGTTGCTAGAAATACCAGGGAGGTGTTTTTCAAAGAGGTTTCTCAGCAACATAAAGCATGGAGACATGGGTGGATCGGGGAGTTTGCTTTAAAGTACTACTAAACCCACAACAGTGAAATCAGTCTGTATATGCAGTAAAGCATGCTTGTTATACTCACTGTGGAACTCAAGGGGTTATCCTCTGCATTGTGTAAAAAGGCTGTTTGATCCTGTCTTCTACTATCCCCAACCCATCTGCTGATAGGACAGAGCCTTAGGTGCAAGCTGCACATGTTCATTTTGGTGTGTATTGCTAGAGAGTTTTTTTTTCTTGGGTGAGTGCATGTGATCAGCACGGCCAAACAGCACTGTCCAGACAGAGGGTCAGGGGTCATGCAACCTCATAGGACAATCAGGGGAGAATAAAAACTCCTCCTACAAGCTTTAACCAATGCTCAGCTGGACACTGGTAGAAGTCATAAGACTGCTATATACAGCTGATGGAAAAAGGCATTTAGCAGTTTATATTTAATAAAATATTTGCATTTCCATGTTCTGTGTACCGTAGGAGACCAGATATAGTGAATGCAATGTCCTGGGTTTAGTAACATATTAAATAATACATTTTTTGTATTAAATAGCGCTTTCGGTTTGTGGTGGTCACATACAGTTGAGTTCCACTTTAAAGAGCATGCATCCTTTCATTGGAAACATAATAAGTGGAGTCTAGTGAAGGCAATTGAGGTCCTTTGGTCTTTTTTGTGACTAAGGCTTTGTGCGATTTCAGGGTGTGATGCTCAAGGATTGCCTCCTTTCTTGCTTGCTTGTTTTTGCAGTTCTAGGAGGTTAAAGTGTATGTCAAGCCAAAACATTTCTTAGTTTTGGATAGAGTGTAGAAGGATTTATAAAGCTATTTGGAGCTTCAATAGAGAGATTTCACTTCACCTCCTGTCATGGGCATTGCCAGGATTATGTTAAAAAAGCTCTGAAGCATATATTTAAAAAACATATTTATAAAAATATGTGTCATATATTTTGTAGTATATAAAAAATGCATTTCAACTTTTGAGAGTCTCCCCCCTTGATGTGACTCGCACTGGTCTTGCACTTTAATGCTCCTTTGAGGATCTTGCACGCTTGGTTTACTGTTTTGTTTGTGAGTATATATCTCATTTTAATAAAATCAAGTTTTGCATGGCAGTAATGCGCAAGGTTGGTGTGCTTTCTTTTTGTTTCACTTTGCAGTACTGGTCGGGCTTCCCCAGCCTTGTTAAGAGCTGCACAACCTTTGAACTATTGGTGGATGAACTTCCATAAGTAGTCCATCCACCCACCCACCCTTGATCTGGGTCCCTTAGCGCAGGTGTTGTTTCTATTTCCACTAGCTAATTGTGACTATCCTCATAAACAACGTTCCTCTTAGTGAAGTGCAGGGTAGCTCTGGTAACACAAGTGAATGGCTGGAGGGATCAAAGGTCTGAAAACAAAGTGGGGCATCCCACTGGAGCTGGAATATTTAACTGGTGGGTTGGGGTGCTCCTCAGGGTAGCTGTGTCTCTGGAGAAACTGCGAGATATTCGACCACTGGCACACCGGCTCTGACAGTGGAGAGCCGCTCACCTAGCTGAAGATCACATGCTACCTCTGCCTCATCAGGTGTGGCCTCTCTCAGCTGGTGAAGAAGGGAGTCAGGAAAACGTATCTTTATTAGGCATATCCAGGAACCCATGAAGTTGTGGACAGATAATTTAATGGGGCCTGCACCTGCATCTGGACACGATGAGTAACGTAGGCGATATAGGATAGATTGGGATAGAGCATTCCAGAGGATGGGGGAGGCTCTGGAGAAGTCCTGGAGACGGGCATGGGAGGCGGACACAAGGGAGCTATAGAGCAGGAAGTTGTGCGAGGAGTGGAGAGGACAGTTTGGGTGATATTTGGAGACAAGATTGGTGATGTAATTTGGGGCAGAGTTATAAATGGCTTTATATGTTAATGTTTTAAATTTTGTTCGTTGGGCAATGGGAAGCATACTCATTACTTTGCACGCAATGTCCAACAATTACACATGCTATAGTTTCCTCCTCAGTTCTTTTAGCAACTAATGCATTAAAGTTAATGTTTAGTTTTGTCTTTTACCTCATGCAAAAACCAAGAACCAAATCTTTCCAACTCTACAAGGCGCTTAAATTGGCAGTAAAGTCTTTTTTTTTACCTATAGGTGCCTACAGGTAAGCCTATAATAATGCTGATCCAGGAACTGTTGATCCGATTGCCTTGGGGGATCAGGAAAGAACTTTTTTTATGCCACTGGAACAAATTGGACCATGATTTATAGGAGTTTTTTTGGCCTTCATCTAGGGTTCTGGATATGGAGGTTATCAATTTATTTATTTATTATATTTGTTGAACTAGATGGACTTGTGTCTTTCTTCAAGTTGACTAACTATGCAACCATGGGGGGATCAGCTAATTGAGGACATTATCGCAGCGTAGAAAAGGCACTAGGATAAAACTAAAGGACCATTTTTGAAGCCCAATTCTGGATAAATAAAAAAGTTAACCCTTGCAGTGGGGCTGTGCCTGCACTACAAGGGTTAATAGCTTGGGCTGTCTAGGGGAGAGGAGAAACACTGTTACATACCTGATCCTCCGCTCCCCCTGGCAGAAGGTACTCCCCCAGGATGTGGCAGTAGACTGTCCCTTGGTGTCCTCATTTCCAGAGCAGGGCTTTGGACCCTGCTCTGGTCTTGATGAGGTCAGGACTCTAGACCATTGGAGCGTTGCAGGGCGGTCTTTCTGCTGGGGGGAGGGGAGCAATTAACCTTCATAGTGTGGGCACAGCTCTGCTGCAAGGGCTTATTTTTTACTTGTAATTTATATTGCTGCCTTTTATTGTGAAGCATCATAAATGTATTCATGCATACTGAAAAGATACGATAAAGAAAAATACTGAAAGGTCCAGTTTAAGGGAAGGTCAGGTGAGACAGGCACAGCTGGTATGCTGGGATGGGAGATGGCATTGCAAAAAAAAAATTAAAAGAGAGAAAAATGAAGACAAAGCTGAAAGACAGAAGGACCGAGCAATACTTGACATATCTCTCCTCAGCATTTCTATTCCCTTAAGTTTTCTCTCTTGAGATTGTTCTTTCTTTCACTTTTGATCATCAGTGTAAATGAAACCTAACCCACTACAAGGAAATCGCCAAGAACTGCCATTCGGAAACAGAGAAAAGCTCTTCTTAAGAGGGAAGAAGAGTCAGATTTGAAGAGTTGGGTCAGCAGAGTTTCATAAAGTCTTCATCAACTAAAAAAATAAGGGCAGCATCTGCTGTATTATCCCTTTACCCCGCACATTTTTTCCTGGCCTTCGAGCGCTATTACATCGGAATATATAGCTCCAATTTTAGTTAGAGACTGATGTTGCAAGTATGAATAAGGGCCCCTTCATACTACGAGGTGTATCTGAGCACGCATTTTTTGTGCATTCTCCTGCATCTCGTTTTGGATAGTCCATTCATTCCTATGCTTGTGAAACACGTGAAAATTGTGCAGGCATGACTTTTACAATTGTGCCATACCAACACCGCACAGTAGAGCTGTACCATGTGTTTTGGCGGCTGTAGCTGAGAACGTACCCACTTTTGGGGGTGCTATTAAGAATTAAATTAGAATTCCAGTTTACATCTATCTAGCCTTAAAAATGTCCCCTCCCCCCTACTGTCACACAAATAGCTATAGAAAAGAAAGAAAAAGAATATTAGTATGATAAAGGAGATGGTCAGAGGCTGCAAACATGACACAGGAGATGGTCAGAAGACTGCAGACATGATGTAAGAGGTGGTCAGAGGCTATGGACATAGTACAAGAGATGGTCAGAGATTGTGGACATGATACAGGAATTGGTCAGAGACTGTAGAGATGATCCAAGATATAATCAGAGACTGCAGACATGATACAAGAGATGGTCGGAGACTTCAGGCATGATGCAAGAGATGGTCAGAAAATGCAGACATACACAGGAGATGATCAGAGACTGTGGACATGATGCAAGAGATGGTCAGAAACTATGGACATGATACAGGAAATGGTCAGAGACTGCAAACATGATGTAAGAGATGGTCAGAGACTGTGGACATAATACAAGAGATCAGCTGCTGCACCTGCAGAGCTCTAATGAGGAAAGTGGCAGGGTCTGCATTCTTTTAGATGTGATTTTCCTTTGAGAGTATCACACCAAAAATGACATTTCAGGGGATGCTCAAAATCTGACTTGTATCTTGGTGCAGACTTCTGGGAAAATCAGCGAGCCAATCACACAAACAGGAAATTACATTTCTGGGGAGCATCCTGTACTCCATCTGTGTACAGTATGCCTTCAGGTAGTCATATTGCATTGTATTTTACAGAGCTGCAGATTGAAAAGTACTTTTTAATAAATTTCAATTACAATATGACTTGTGTCGCAATTGTATATGCTGTTTTCTTATTCTTTGCAAAATTTTTTCTCGCGAAAGTGAAGTTACCCTTTAAGACTGAGGTTGTTCTCTACACTACTGCCTTTGAAAATACAGCATCTCGTTAATATACATCTTGGAGATTCACCCCATTATAGAACAGGTTATTAAAAAAAGTTACAAATACACTCACATTCATATAAACATGCCCATAGGGATGTGTATAGGGTGTACCAATATGGCATCTTTCGTCGAACCGGAAATTACATCTCTATTCAGAAGACGCCATATTGGTACACCCCATATACATCTTTATGGTTCTTTTTATCTCTTAATGGAATGTGAGTGTATTTTTAACCTATAATCATGTAACAAAGAATATTACACCATGAGATGCCCCCCCCTTTAACATGACCTGAAATTTTAACTTGTTGCATACTGACATCACTAAAGCGCTTTTGACCTGTATGTTATATGGGTCTGAAAATAAGGTGAGCATGCATAACAGATGGTGGTGGAAAACTTTGGTGCACTACACACTTGAATTGAGAATTTTCATGCTGCATGTTTCCGAGGGACTTTTCTAGCACTCTTTTTTTGACATTCATATTTGTTTTGGACTTTACAGCAGGGGCGGACTGACAACTCATGGGGCCCCTGGGCAATAGGGGATCATGGGGCCCCTGTGTCCTTGCCCAAACTCAAAAAAGCCCTATGAAAAAGGTACCAGGGGCATCTCATTGGGCCTCCTACTGACCCCGGGCCCTCGGGCAGTGCCCGAGTTTCCAAATGGTCTGTCCGTCCCTGCTTTACAGTATATCTGTATAGAGTGGATGTTTACTTTTTTTAAAACTATTGTTTAGCCTTTTCTTTGTGATTTACACTTCTTGTGTGTTTTCAGCACAGTGGGGTATTTACTAGAATTTATAATTTATAATTATTTAATGTTTTGAGCATTCATCTAAATATTGGTTTCTTAATGTTTGCATGTGTATACTAGCAGTGCAGTTCATAATGTACACATTTTAAGCATTGCTGCCATTTTTTGTGAAAGAGGTACAAAACCATTTTTTGCTTAACTTGTGTTATTGTCAGAAGAGAGGCCCAGTATGTGCTAATTTTCAACATTTTATGTACAGAATGGTAGAAACCTGAAAAAGTGTGACCCCGTGATAGTGTATCTTAAAAATATGTCAATACTTTAATGTCCATCATCTGAACAGAGGTGGAATGTTTTTAACCAGAACTATAGTCTGCAATACTTTCTTCTTCGATGGTCTGATGCCCAAGAAGTCCTTTGCCATTGCCAGTGTCTTCTCCTTGGCTTCTTCTGGGTGCCGGTCTTCTGCCATCTTCATGGGCCAGTGTGGGATAATATCACTCCGGCACATACACAGGAGTCAGTCATTCTGGTAAACGGGTGTTATGCTGGAATGTAAATGGAGCTGCACACGTGTGTCTCAGTGTACATTCTACAGATAACTGCAAACTGACAAGTAAGTTTGATTTATTGCAGAAGAGACATAGCATGTCCCTTTTTCAATGAAGAGCGTGCCTGCTCAGTTTTTTAATTTGATAATTTAGTTCCACTTTAACTCCTGTACATCACCATACATTCTCAGATGCTCTAGGCTCAATTCACAATGTATAAGGGTCTTCACTTTTCATCACATGACCATAATTTTAAATGTCATTGGACTCTGCTAACATTCATGTCAGTATTGGGCTAGCAATGCTGACTGTCCAGCCACCTGTGACAGATATCCTCTTCATTACCCTGAACACAGATGGTTTAGAATATTATAGCCAGGGCCCATTCACACCATGCTTTTGCAGTAGTGCCTGCATTATTGCATGCTTTGCTGCCACATGCATTAAGTATGCTGTTGCAATGTGGTGCTATTCATTTTGAGTTACACCCCATATGCACCTTTAGATGATCGTGTGTAGCAGCACAATGTTGGCCAGCTTAACAACGCATTGCACTGTATGTTACCCAAGACCTCCCTTTTTTTACGCAAAGTTTGCTAGAAATGTGTAAAGGTGTAGAGTACTGTGGAAAGGGTTGATTCCGATTTTTTTTTTTCATGTGGTCACACCCCTTTAGCACCTGGTTAAAGTAGAGCAGTGTAGATTAGTGTAGTGTAGGGTAGAATGTGGTGCTACTCATTTTGAAACACCCCCCCAACACACCTTCAGATGATCGCATATAGCAGCACAATGTTGGCCAGCTGAAACATGTATTGCACTGTAAAAAAAACCCTGTGTTTGCAAAAACTTGGTAGAAATGAGCAAAAGTGTAGAGTAGTGTGGAGAGGATTGATTCAGATTTTTTGGTTTTCATGCGGTCACAGCCCTTTAGCACCTGGGTAAAGTAGAGTAGTACAGAAGAGTATAAAGTAGAGTAGGGTAATATAGTGTAGTGTAGCATAGTGTACAGTACTGTAGAGTAGTGTAGTGTAATATTGTGCAGAGTAGGGTAAAGTAGTGTATCATCATACAGTGTAGAGCAGAGTAGAGTAGTGTAGTGTAGAGTAGTTCAGTGTAGAGTACTGTAGAGTAGTGTACAGTAGTGTAGCAAAGTGTAGAGTAGAGTAGCGTAGTGTAGAGTACAGTAGTGTACAGTAGTGTAGAGTAGAGTAGCGTAGTGTAGAGTACAGTAGTGTACAGTAGTGTAGAGTAGAGTAGCGTAGTGTAGGGTACAGTAGTGTAGATTAGTGAAGTGTAGAATAGTGTAGTGTAGGATAGAGTAGTGTAGTGTAATGAGGTGTAATGTGGTACAGAGTAGAGTAGCGTAGAGTACTGTTGTGTAGAAAAGTATAGCATAGTGTAGAGCAGAGTAATGTAGCATAGTGTAGAGTAGTGCAGTGTAGAGTAGTGTAGATTAGTGTAGTGTATTGTAGTGTAGGGTAGAATGGCGTAGCATGGAGTAGTGTAGTGTAGGATAGAGTAGTGTAGTGTAATGAGGTGTAATGTGGTACAGAGTAGAGTAGCGTAGAGTACTGTTGTGTAGAATAGTGTAGCATAGTGTAGAGCAGAGTAATGTAGCATAGTGTAGTGTAGAGTAGTGCAGCGTAGAGTAGTGTAGATTAGTGTAGTGTATTGTAGTGTAGGGTAGAATGGCGTAGCATGGAGTAGTGTACTGTAGGATAGAGTAGTGTAGTGTAGGGTCTGGTCAGAGGGCCTTATTTTGACACAGCTGGCCAGCTTAAATATGCATTGTAATGTATGTGAACCAAAAAAACCTGTATTTGACCGAAGTTTGCTAGAAATGTGTAAAAGTATAGAATAGTGTGGAAAGGGTTGATTCAGATTTTGTTGGTTTTCATGTGGTCACACCCCTTTAGCACCTGGGTAAAGCAGATCAGTATAGAGTAGAGTAGCGTAGAGCAGAATAGTATAGAGTATTGAAGAGAGTTGTGCAGTGTATTGTAGAATACTGCAGTGTAGTGTAGAGCAATGTAATGTAGTGCAGAGAAGTGTAGTGTACTGAAGAGTATTGTAGTGTAGAGTAGAGCAGTGTGATATAGATTAGTGTAGTGTAATGTAGTGTATTTTAGTGGAAAATATTGAAGCAAAGTGTAGATAATTGTAGTGTAGTGTAGAATAGTGTAATGTAGAGTAGAGTAGTGTAGCACAGTGAAGAGTAGTGTAGAGTAGTGTAGCACAGTGAAGAGTAGTGTCGAGTAGTTTAGCACAGTGAAGAGTAGTGTAGTTTAGAGTAGAGCAGTGTGATGTAGATTAGTGTAGAGTAGTGTAATTTAGAGTAGTGCGATGTGTTGTAGATTAGTGTAGTGTAGAGTAGTATAGTGTAGTGTAGAGTATAGTAGTGTAGTGCAGTGTAGATAACAGTAGTGTAGTGTAGAGTAGTTTTACTGCAGTGTAGTATAGAGTAGAGTACTGTAGCATGGACATACCTACAGGAGTCGCAGGGGTTGTAATTGTGACCTGGCCCAGTTATCCTGCGTGCCCCCCCTGTACACCTGGATAGGAGGAGTGGCAGGGGCGACTGCATGCAGAGAAACTGACCTCTTCATTTTCCTTCTGTAGCCGCTGAATGCCTGCTTCTCCTCCTCTCCCTCCCGCAAGCATTCATCGGCTGCAGGAGGAAAATGGAGAGATCAGTTCCTCTGTATGCCGCCACTCACACCGTCAGGGATTTTGTCATCTTGGCTATTCATATCTCTGCATAGGGCAACTCCAAGCCCTTGTACTCACGTTGCCTGCTCTCCCTTGCTGCTTCTTAATCTATTGAAGCCAACACTTAAATCTGTGCTGTCAGTGATCTAGGGGAGCAGTTGCATCTCCCTCTTGGTGATGTGCAGTACTTGGGACTAGTGATTTAGAGCTGAGCACTGTCAGCAGCAGCAGGTTTCACACTCCCCAAACCCAAAAGCAATGAAGGTGGGGAGGGGGAACTTTGCAGACAATGTCACTTTAACCAGTGTAGCACTACCCTTTTAGGAGCCACTAGTAATAACTGGTTCTTCCCTAAAAGTTCAGCAACTGCCCGCCACCGCTAGCACCAGTCCATTCACACCACCCCTAATACCACAGTCCAGGGGATGTCTCTTTAGTATTTATTGCTTGAAGAAACTTTACCAGGAGAGGGGTTTAGGGTCACAGGATACTCCAGAATGATCCATAACAATAATGAGAGGACAAACCTCTCACTAGTCTTCTTTAGGGTCACAGGATACTCCAGAATGATCCATAACAATAATGAGAGGACAAACGTCTCACTAGTCTTCTTACAGCAGCCTTTCCTGGAGATAAGAGAGAATGGGCAGTATATCTAGAACTCTATCAGAGCAGTCCTAGTCCATGTAGTAGCATCTGGCACTTCTAGCGCCCAAGGTCCACAGCAAGGTCTTTACTCACAATGTCCCCAGAGCTGTCTGCCACTCAGCATCCACAGGTAGATCCTCAGTGAGGAAGATAAGAAGATTTTTCTCCAGACCCAGGACTTCTGAACAGTGCCCTCCAGCAAATACTCCTTCAGTATCCTTCTCCGGGCCCTCAGCACAGCTGCTGCTGAGACCCAGATTGCAATCTCCTGTTTCAGAAACTCTCTCCTAGGGGCAGTACCCTCCCCCTTCCCCTCCCAGGAAACTGGAACTCTTCCTGAAGGGGAAAGACACTCATCCAGATCATCCTGTGATCAGAGGATGGGGCCGAGCTGTGCTGTCTGTGCCTATAGACGTAGGCAGGGCATCTTGGGATTGAGCCTGCATGAGTGCCCCCCATAGGAAGTAGCTTTCTATGGGAGTACTCACCAAAGAAGAGGGGCCAGGAGCACTGGCAGGGGATCCCAGAAGAGGAAAATCAGGGCTGCTCTGTGCACAGAGCAGGTAAGTATAATATGTTTATTATTTACATTTTTTTTTTAAATGTTTACAATCACTTTAACCCTTTGAGGACCAAGGGACGTATTTGTCCCATGTTAAAGAAAGATACATCATAAACAATAACTCGTATTGTCACAGTTGTAACTAAACATTTTCATAAGTGTTGACCTCATTTTGCTTTGAGACCAAATGATACTCATTCTGCTTACATCATTTTAGGAGCCCTATCTAAAGTACAAAATTGGTTCTAACCGATCGTATATTAAACACATTTCACATGTCATTTATTTGGAAATGAGCAATGTCTTAGACATAAATTTTCTATAACTTGCGGATTTTGCTTGATAATTGTTTTTGGACCCTAAAAAAAAAAAATTTGGATCCATCTGATTGAGAACACACGTGCACTTGATGACATTAATACAATATTCGGAGTGAAATTATAGACGTAAAAAAATGACAATACTGTTACCTTCAATATAAAGTGCCCTTTGTGTACCTGCTGAGTGTCTAATCCGTTCCCGGCTACATTGTGCAGAAGTTAGATGGCCGTTAGGCTGTGTTGTGTCACCTCGGCCGCTTCCATAATTCTTTTTTATTTTCTTAATTTTCCCCTCAAGAACCACAGCAAAGGTTTTAAATAATTTGTTTAGCTATTACTTTCGCCTTAATCAACAGTCTGTTTTATGCCAGCCATGTGAATTTCTGCAGGATTCTTGTAAGATGTTGTGCATTATGACTTGGCCAGCTCGCAGCCTTTAAAAGTTAATGTAATGGTAATTTAATATCGGCAGCTTTCAGATACATCGCTCTCCCCAACACAATGCAGAGCTGATACAACATTTTGAAATAAATGCATTTAAAGAGAAACTAGATTGTTGTTTTCAGTTAGCACTTAAGGCTGAACTCCAGGGAACCACCTAAAAACACAGTTGAAATAAATACACCGATCAGCCATAATATTAAGATAACTGAGAGGTAAAGTAGATACCATTGATTATCTCATTACAATGGCATCTGCAAATTGGTGGGATATGATAGACAACAAGTATACAGGTTGTTCATGAGGTTGATGTGTTGAAAGCAGAAAAAATGGGCATCTCAGTTGGTTACATATGAGGCTGTGTCTCCACAGACCGGTCAGATTGCCCATGCTAATCCTTGCCCACAGCGAAAAGCACCTACAATGGTCATGTGAGCATCAGAACTGGACCACAGAGCAAAGGAAAAAGGTGGCCTGGTCTGCAGATTTACCCTTTCTATTACATAATGTAGATGGCTGGGTGCGAGACATACCTGGGGAAGAGATGGCGCCAGGATGCAGTTGGGAAGAAGGCAAGCCAACAGCGTGATGCTTAGGGCAATGTTCTGCTGGGAAACCTTGGGTCCTGCCACTCATGTGGATGTTACTTGACACGTACCACCTGCCTAAACACTGTCAAAAACCTTTTATTATTTTTTTCTGCCTCTGAATGCGCCTCTATGTTGGCCTATGTGTCCTGGCACACATAGGTGTTTACAAGCATTTAGAGGCAAAAAAATTCCACAGCCAGCATGTTCAGGAGAGGAGCGTTTTGCTGGGAAAAAAAAGCCTGATGCGTCTAACTGAATGTAAATATGTCAAAATGAGCTTAAAGTGGAGTTCCATCCAAAAGTGGAAGTTCTGATTTTCTGCCTCCCCTCCCCTCGGCTGCCACATTTGGCACCTTTTGAGGAAGAAAGGGGAGAAGGGAGCGGGTACCTGGTTTTGACAGGTACCCGCTCCCACTTCTAGCTCAATTCACCATTGCCAGAAGTTCGACCCCCCGCAGCCCTCTGGGACAAGAGGACTGAGGACCAGTCACAAAGAGCAGCTTGCTTCGTGCATGGGCAGTAGGAAACTGGTGGTGAAGCCTCAAGGATTCACTACCAGTTTTCCTTAGTCAAAATGGCGGAACCAGCACCCGAGAGCCGATTGAAGAATCCTCTCAAGGTGAGGACACCGCTGGATGCCTGGACAGGTAAACACCATAATATTAAGTCAGCAGCTTCAGTATTTGCAGCTGCTGACTTTTAATTTTTTTATTTTTGGAGGCGGCGGGGACCGAATCTCCACCTAAAACGTTGAAGCTTGAGTGTTCATTCATTCCAATGGCCAGAATAAATTAATATTCTGGCCAATGAATTGACTAAATTACCAAGTGCTTGACACGCCTAAAAGCACCTTAAAGCGGATCTTCTCCCTCAGGAAAAACTTCCCTCTTATCCACCCCCCTAATCTCCAGTATCAGAATAGGGCTGTCTTTTTTTTAAGTGCGACCCTTCCCCCTTGCATGTCATTTGCCTTGGCGAATGACATGCACTGTCCTTCCTTTGCCTCCTGGGATATGCATGTCACATATCCCAGGAGGCATTGTGCTTGATTCAGGAACAAGGAAGGAGGCATGCCTAGTGCCACATCATCAGGAGATGTACCAGCTAAACCAGGAAGAGAAGATGGGCCTCTTGATGATGTCAAAATTAACATGGCAGCGTGGAACGGAGAGGTGGCATAATACAAAAGGATCTCAGCAGGACAACACTGGATCCTCTGGATGGGTAAGCATTGAAAATATGCACAATGGGCCACCCAGTAAACAGGGAAAAAAAGGTGGGAGTGGGCGAAGATCCACTTTAACGCAGCTAAATACATTTGAGAATCGTGGCTTTGGGTGCATTTTAGCGCTGCTTTTTCTCCCATGGAGCATAGGTTTTCAAGGGGAGGAAAAAAACATCCTGTGTACATGAGGCCTAATTCTCTAGCATCTACAAAAAAATGGAATATAAGTTATGGGCTGACAGACCCTATAAACTGTTGTATTAGTACAGGAAACTAGTCTTTGTCATAAAAAGCTCAGTAATAGTAGCCTACATACTTCTGTTGTCACGGACATCCTTTAAATGCCATTTTTGACTGGGGTGTACCTTTAAAATAAATCTTTTGAAGAAAACAAACATGAAAAGTTGAAACCCAACGTACCAGTGAAAATCGAAAAACAAAAGCTTTGAAGAGATATTGCTTCTCCAGCCCTCTCACCTTGTCCTTTTATGACAGAACAAAAAAATACACACTGTACAGAATGGAACACGACGGTGCGTTTGCATTCATCTGTAAAACTTTTCCCAGCAAGGGCTTTTAACTAGATGTGGAGATTCTTGTTCTCCTGCTGGGCTGTATCCACCTGAATTCCTAACAATCCCCAAATGCTTCTGGTCAGTGTCTCGAATCTCAAGTGTGTTTTCATTATAGCTTGGAGCTGAGACGCTGGAGAAGCCGCTGTACACAACAATGACAGCACAGAAGAGCACCACAGGGGAAGAGGACTATTAAAGTACATCATACCACCGAACAGCAACCTAACTAACAAACAACAATGTCAGTCTATGGCAACTGTGTGTATTTACAGAAAATGACTCACTGGCCATCACTTAGGGGGATTAAGAGGAGCGCCCACTCTGGTCCATCGTGAGAGTCAATTGCTCAATGTCCTCATTACCAGGACTAAGCGAAACACATGAAATGCTGTGATTAAATCATTACACTCATGGCAGCCGCACAGATCCTGAAACAACCTGTATTAAGGGTTTTACAAGGATACATTTTATAACAGAAACCTAACACATAGCAAGTTAAACATGCACTTTTCCTGCGGGTATTTATTTTTGTTGGAATAATGAGATATATTGGAATGCATAATTAATTTTAAGCACTTTTAGGTCAAACATGAAACCTTTGTATTGAAACTAACTCAACCAGCTAAATGGCTGTAATCTTTATCCTGATATATATACAGTATGTGTCAGGGGCGGACTGACAACTCATGGGGCAATAGGGGATCATGGGGCCCCTGTGTCCTTGCCCACACTCAAAAAAGCCTATAAAAAGGTACCAGGGGCATTTCATGGGGCCCCCTACTGACCCCGGGCCCTCGGGCAGTGCCCGAGTGCTCGAATGGTCAGTCCGCCCCTGGTATGTGTAGCACCCTTCCTTGTGTACAGTTAGCTACTAGGTAATTTTTTTGGCTTTACTGTAATCAGAGGAGCAGGGGTTGATTATTTAGGAATTCTTAATGTTTTACAGGCTGTTGCTCTGATTGCTTCACCCTGTCTTCTAGAGGATTCTAGAATCATAATGGGAGGAAGAATAGAGTGGGCAGCCTGAATATGTACGGAACTCCACCCAATACTTGGGTGTGCCCAGTAGGTGGTGGGAGACTCCATAATTAGTTTGAGGCTTGAGCAACAGAGTGCAGTGTTCCTGGGTCCAGTCCTGCAGATGGTTACCCCTGTGTAGAGGATCTCACCCTGGTGCAAGACTTCAGAAGAAGCTTTCAAGAAGACACCAAGGTCCCAGCTATACTTAGCTGGGGGACCTATTCACAAGCCCAAATCCAGGAATCATGTTGGATCTGGAGAAGCTCACTGGAGAGAGCCAGGGGAAGTTAGCAGGAAAGAGTCCAGCTGTCCTATGGTGTGTGAATCTCTTTCACTAGGAAGAGTCTGGTGGATATCGTCAGTAGACAACCAATGATCATTTGGCTGTGTGAGTAAAGGACCTGCCTGCATCCCAGCAACCAAGGATGCTAGGTGGCAGGGGCCTATCAGTAGGATATAATCGATGGTACAGGCATGGCGCACTACATATTGTTCATATATACATGTCAGCCCTGAGCAGTGGCAGGGGTGAATGAGGTGCATTCATACAGTATGCTGTGCGCATGTAAACATTTGGACAATTGTTACATGTGTCCATTGTATGGACAATAATTTAGGTAAGGTCTTATTGGCAGTAAGATTATATGTAAATTCAAATGCTTTGTGTGCATGAGGATTCTAAAAGCTTAGAAAATCGTTCTGTTTTTTTTACATTTGAGGGCTGGCAAGCTACCATTGCAGCCACATTTTAGGAGTTCCTCTCTTCCTGATTTGCTTCTGAACAGGCTTCTAACCTCTGGTGAGGCTTTGGAGTATCTGTCCTGCATGTTTACATTGCTCAGCAGCTGGTTCCAGGAGAGTCAAATTGACAACAAGACTATTTCAAATTGCATGGCCTACAGCAGGCTTGTCCAACCAGCAGCCCACAGACCGCATGCGACCCAAGACATCTATTGCCCCGTACACACGATAAGGCCTTGAAAAAGTCATGTGATAGTGTGACGTAATGCGTAGTACTCGAGTGTGGTGACGTACTTCCAGCGCAGATGCCATCTTGCTGCACCCAATGAGTTCCCATGCAAGTACACCTTTAGCATGAGGTCTTTTGAAAAGCTTGTTATAATATTAACAAATATGAGTGGTCATTTGGCTGTGCTGTGATTTTAGAGTCCCTATTAAAATGGATTTACACTATGGGAGGTTTCTTTTTATCCTTATCCTGTGAGTTGGTGGCTGGTTGCTTTATACTGGAGGAGACCTGGCTGTTCCTAATGAGGGGGATATCATCTACCTGAGCAGGTGTCTATTACCAGTGAAGATTCCTGGCTTCAAATAACAAAAGCGTTTTGGCCCTTTGAGGGTCGCATCAAGGAGGTGAGGGGGCATTTTAGTCACATACGGATTATTTCCATCGGTGGTGATGCACATCCACAATATCACCTGCACTTAGGAGTAATTGGAAAGTTTTTGGTGTATATACCTATTTGGACTTTTTTAAGTTCTTTTATTTTTTCATTTTTCGTTTTTTTTTTATTTTTACGGACTGTTATATGTTCACTTATTTTTTTTTTTTTTATGTGTTTGCTCATAAATATACTTTTTGTATGTGTGTTTTTTGGCACCATCGTATTTAATTAATTCCACATTAAGGGATCCATTTTATGTCACTATTTACTTTTTGCTTAATTTATCCATTATTTGTCACGATCTGCATGATATTGTTGATCCCTGTTAGGGGTTCACTTTGTCATTTTCACCATCATTTGCATGAATTTATTGATCCCTATTTAGGGATTCACGCTTATTTGTGTTTTATTTTCTTTTGTGTATGATCCTATTTTGGATAGTGGGGGTATTGGTTCCAGGTTTTTTATACAAGGTGTGATCACTTTTTCACTTGAGATCCCAGAGAGGATCAATCCACTGATTTATTGGCATGTATATATATTTTATGTCACTTTATATTGAAATCCCCAGAGAGGATCAATCCACTGATTTTTTTGTTACATATATATATTTATGTCACTTTGTTTGTTTTTGCCATATTGTATTATTTTATTATTAGGGTAGCGCTGCATCATTTTGGTTTCGTTAGTTTTTATTTCCACATGGTATATGGTTAGGTGCTAGCAGCTCCCACTCACCTAATTTATCACGTAATAGTAGCGCAGGAGATCTTCATTATTTTTGTTGACTTAAAAATGTTGACTTTGTTTTTTTGGGGGGTATTTTTTGTTAAAATGGTTTTATGGACACGTGGCCAAAGAAAAATTTGACAGTCATTTTACTGAACTTTTATAGGTTTTATCTTCCCAAATTGTGAATGCAGAAGGTCAACGGTTTACAATCACGCCTTATTTCTGTCATTTGTTTTTGGCAGCACCTATATTTGTGAGCACTTATTTTTGAAGGATGAAGCATATGAAGAGCAAAATTAGAACCAAAATATCTGATGAGCACCTTGAGAATTGCTGCTACATCCATCGAACTAGATATTGATGTGTTAGTTTATCAAAAACAGTGTCAAATATTGCACTAGCTTTATGTTGCTCTCTTACTTTTATAATAAAAAAAAAAATTACAAAAAAATAAAGTTTTATTACTCAGCTAGGTACATTATCTATATTAGTGATTGTTAACGTGTTATCTGCCGGACCTTTTCTGCTCAGCAGCTATCCTTATTGTTAATGTAGTTTATATGTGGCCCAAAACAATTCCTCTTCTTCCAATGTCGCCCAGGAAAGTCAAAAGGTTGGAGAGCTCTGGCCTACAGTCTACTCATGCTGTTTGGTAAAAAGAAACAGGGCCTCTTTTATAAAAAAAAAGTGACTGTGCATTCAACCAGTTTGTTTCTTTAAATGCGATCTTATCATTGCCTTTCCAATAATGGAAAACACACAGTGCTTCGTTCTCAAGGGACAGTGGAAGGCAATGGTCTGACATTTTCCAAGGCGTCGTTCCACAGTTACATTTGTCTTAGTGTCATGGAAGAGACTGAGTGGAGGATAGTAGAGATGAACCCTTTGGAAAACATGCGTGTGTTGCTCCACTGTTACCTAGTGATAGAGCCGGCCTTGTATTACAAAGAATTCAGCTGTATAAATACGCCGTGCCATCTGCGTGTGGTGAGGGAATTGAGCTGGTAGAGGCTCAAGACCTGTGTCAGTGTTCTCACAGAAGGCCTGTTTATGAACAGATGTTATGTGGTGTTTTTCACACAAAATGGACTCTGGAGAGGCAAAATGTCTGTCAGTGACTATGATAGTAGGTTTTACTAGAATTTTTAACCTTGAAAAACGATACTTGAGCTTACTGATTTATTTATTTTTTTACTTGCTTGGCAAGTGGAATAAAGAACGAGGCTTCTTTCTTCTATTAGTGGCATAATTCCACTGAAATCTAATATTTTTTTCAAACAAATCTGTATTGCAACTTAAAGGACTGTGAAATGAGGCTGTTTTTTTGTAAGGGGACCATAAAACTGTTTTTTTTTTTTGTACAGAGCAATCAAGCGGTGAAAGGATCCATAACACGTCATGACAAATAAAACTAACAGGACAGCAAGTGGTAGGAAAAATCTCCTCACATTACGACTTCTGGTGGAATCCCAATAAGGATTCAATTCAAATTCAACCCAAATTTACAGAATTTGATTTCAAGTGAATTTTTCAAATTTGAGTTTTATTGAGTTTTATTGAGTTTTAAGTCAATAGGGAATTGTTATTGGTGGTCACATTCTCTTTGGAGGACCATTTTTTTGGTGTATTTTACTATCACATGTTAGGAAACATCAATGACTCAAATAACAATAAAATACTGTATCCCAAAGATATTCCCAACAAAGACCCAATTCCATATCTTTATGTTTTTTAAGGTTCTGTTTCCATACCTTTTTGTCAAACCTATTGTTTAAAGCATTTTATGTGACAACAAAACACACCCAAACCAAACATAAAAACATTCTCTGGGGAGTTGTGGGGGCTTCCTATGCCATTTGGGTAGCAGCAGCTTACCTAGAAGCCTTCCAAAGAAATTGGAGCTCATAATTTGGTGAGATGCTTAAAGTTGAATTCCAGGTATGACAATTTTGACATAGTTACATTGGCCAGGCTTGGACCAATATGAGTATGTATGTGCTATATCTGTAGGATTTTCAGAGAAGCTGGAAATCAATGTAGGAAGCACTGCTTTTCCAGTGATCTCAATTAGCTTCCTGGTCCTGTATTGTGTGGATGCCCTGCTGTATTGTGAATGCAGAAGGTCACTGGCTCAGCTTGGGCACCATTCAGGGAACACCTTCTCAATGAATGCAAAGCCTTTTCTGATTGGATGAGGAGAGGTGCAGAGGTATCATCACAATCTCCACCTTGTCCCATCAGCAAACACTGTGCATTCATTGAGAAAATGAAAAGTGCTCTCTGAATGTTGCCCATGCAGAGTGGACAACCTCCTGTATTCAGCAAACAGCAGGGCAACTGCTCAGCATAGAACCCAGGAGCTATTGAAGATAAATGTAATAGTGGTGCCTACTGCAGTGATTTGTATAATTACACATGGATCCCACAGGTACAGTGCATACATGATTACATTGATCCAAACTGAATCAATGTAACCATGTAAAAATTGACATATTAATAAATGTGCAGAATCCTGAAGCTGTAGGAATGCCATTACAATTAATGGAGTGTTTGAAAAAACAAAAATCTGGGTGGAGTCCTATCTAAGTCATGTAACCAATTCTCCACCAGTCACAGACTTTGTTGATTTGAATGGGATGTAAAATGCAGCCTGTAGTGTGAGATTTATCTTGGTGAGTATGTAGCCAGGTGCTGGACTACGGAAACATGTAGAAGGGGAAATTTCCCTCTTTACAGTCAGTTTATTTTGATTTTCTGCTGTTATTCTGAATGTTGTGTTGCACTATCCCCTCCAGTTAGTAGAGGGAGAACTATAGCCAGGAAAGCCTATGGATTTCTATGCAGAATGCTGAGGATCATGGAAATTGTAACCTGAAACATCAATCACAGAATGGGATTTATTAACCTTTAAAATACAGTTACCATAGGACATTGAGGAGGAAGGAGAGTGGTGGAACAGATTTCACCAAACTGCACTGGAAACCTCTTCCTCTTTGCAGCGTGGGAGCCGAGATGTGCATATTGGTCCTGATTCACAAGGATCATCTATGGCACGAGTGACCAGAGCCTGAGACTGAGACCTGGGGTCAGAGACACTGGGGGCAGCACAGCACAGACCACAGCAATCACATCTGCACAGTTGCCACAGAGAGAATGAAACATCTTCTCACCCTCTACTTTCCACCACAGATCACCAGAGGCATTCTGTGGAGAGATTTTTGGAGACCCCTTCTACAGTGAAAGTTCACAGCTGCACCACAGGGACTGGTGAGAGTGCTCACTGCCCATTGTTCACACTGCTAGTAGGGACTGAGTTATTGGAGGCTGCAGATTAAGTATACTGCACCTATACTGCACTTGCACCACACCTATACGGCACCTTTTTCTGCATCTTTGTCACACCTTTTCTGCATCTTTACCACACTCATGCTACATGCTGGTCTACTAAAACTGTCGTTAAGTGCATCAACATGTCTTAATGAACCCCAACGATAGCCGGCAGAAGAACAACATAAAGGACTGTCCCTTCTGTAAAATCATCCTGCAAGTCCCCTTGGTTCCCATCTCCCATTTCCTTAATTTCTATGGACAGTACACATCCAGCCGGTCTAGGCCTAGCATAGTTGTTATTAATGCATATTGGCAGTGACCTTGCTACTGTTTATGCTAACCTTGACACCAAGTGTCATCTTACCTCTAGTCCTTTTTACTAATCCCCCTGTATTCTAACTTATGTCAATTCATTTATTTGCTTATTTCCTTACCAACCATACCAGGTGACAAAATATATTATGTTTGCCTTTACTACATGGTTGGGTGCCTGTTTTCTTTAATATGGTACTACTACTTGGCGATAAGTATTACTTTAGTGATACTGCATGCTATGTACACTCAACTTAGTGTAGCAGAGGGGCTGAAGTGCTTAAAGAAGTTGAGGTGAAGAACAGAAGACCCATCCTAACCAGCAGCTCCTATAGGGGTAGCACTACATGAGTATAACAGAGACAGAATAGCTATACCTGCCCTGCATTACAAGTCAGCCTCAAAATCTATCCAAACTGATAAGAGAAGTTCAATGGGATGCTAGGAAGTGTAAGATTCAGAAATACTGCATTGTGAGCTTAGCAACTAATAAAATGCTGGTTTATATTTTATAATCCACACTACAACAGTGTAGAATATAAATCAGATACTCTTTTTTGTATCCTGCAGACTATATGCTAATATTCTGGTGAGCTATTGTTTGTGTAACATAGACAGTTTATACTATATATTGTAGCTTATCAATTCTTAGACGTCATGGCTGTATTAGTTTTCTTTTTTTCAGCTTTCTTTCCCTTATTTTCACCTGGTGATTTAGTCAATACATCTGTTGTTTTCTAAAAAACATATCAGTTAAGAGTGCTGAGACAAGTCGTTTACCACTGAAAGGGTACTTACAATGATCAGCTTCTATTTCTCCCCCAAAAAACGTTTGCTGTAACTGCAGTGTGAGGTGGAGTTTGGCTGAAGTTTGATAATGTATTTATTTAAATCTGCTAGCAAATCAAACACCCCCCCCCAACTTCACCCAAAGTGGAGGAACTCCAATAAAGAATGTATGTTACTGGCCAGATCACCAGGTGAAATCAGAGGGGAAAAAAGTCTAAGCCTGGGTTCACACTGATGCGGTGCAGAATTCGCACCAGTTTCTGTGTTATTTCAGCACCACATCATATTCGCACCCCGTTCATGTGAACCGCTACGGGTGTGTATGTTATCAACACCCCAAAATCGGTTCGCAAAACGCGGTGCAATGTGCAGAATCAGATCGCATGGGTGTGAATACCCATGCAGTCTGATTCTGGTGCGAACAAAAAAAATGGCCCTGCACTATTTTGGTGCGGATGTATGTATGTATGGCTCAAATTGCACCGCACAGAAATCGCATGTGATATGTAGAGAAACAAGTTGCAGTTCCTCTGTGAATCACATGCGATGTGCCGCACCACATCAGTGTGAACCTGGGCTAATAAAAAGAAAACTAATACAGCTGCCACATCTAATGATTGGCAAGTTGCAATATAATACATTTATGGTTTTGGATTTAATACAACTTTCATTATACTTCCTACACACAGTACATGGGGGCTAGCCACACTAATGACCATTGCACATCCATGTTAAAATCTGGAAAAGGTTCATTCAATGGCGCAAGCAGGGCTTTCAGGCACCAGACGGAATGGAAGAAAAAAAGGATGTAGATGGATGTAAACGGATTAAAAAAGATGTAAACAGATGTAAACGGACATACGGTCTATTTTTGCATTGGTAAATAATGTAAAAAAGGATGTAAAATGATGAAAAACAGATGTAAATAGATGAAAAATGGATGTACACTGATAAAAACGGATGTAAACTGATGAAAAAAAACATGAAAAATGGATGCAAACTGATAAGAACTGGATGCAAACTCACAAAAAACAGATGTAAACTCATGAAAAAACTAATGATAAACAGATGTAAACTGATAAAAAACGGATGTAAACTGATAAAAAACGGATTAAAATTGATGAAAAATGGATGTAAACTGATGTAAACTGAAAAAAAACTAACGAAAAACAGATGTAAACTAATGAAAAACGGATGTAAACGATGGAAAACAGATGGAAACTGATGGAAAAACGGATGGAAACTGATGTAAAACGGATGAAAAATGGATTTAAAGTAATGAAAAAACGGATGTAAACTGATAAAAAAACGGATGAAAAACAGATGTAAATTGATGAAAAATGGATGTAAACTAATAATAAAACAGATAAAAAAGTGGAAGAAAAACGGTTGTAAACTGATGAAAGTACAGATGAAAAATGGATGCAAACTGATGAAAAACGGATGTAAACTGATAAAAAAAAAAAAAAAAAAAAAAAAGATGTAAACTGATAATAAATTGGATGTAGTGTGATTTAAAACGGATGAAAAATGGATGTAAACTGATGAAAAAACAGATGTAAACTGATGAAAAACGTATGTAAACTGCTGAAAAACGTATGTAAACTGATGAAAAATGTATGTAAACTGATTAAAAAAACGGATGAAAAACAGATGTAAATTGATGAAAAATGGATGTAAACTAATAAAAAATTAATGAAAAAACGGATGTAAATTGGTGAAAAAACGGATGAAAAACCGATGTAAACTGATATAAAAAATGGATGTAAACTGATGTAAAAACGGATGAAAAACAGATGTAAACTGATATAAAAAACCGATGTAAACTGATGAAGAACGGATGTAAACTGATTAAAAAAATGGATGAAAAACAGATGTAAATTGATGAAAAATGGATGTAAACTGATAAAAAAAATGAATGAAAAACAGATGTAAACTGATGAAAAAAGGATGTAAACGATGGAAAACGGCTGTAAACTGATGGAAAAAATGGATGAAAAACAGATGTAAACTGATATAAAAAATGGATGTAAACTGATGAAAAAACGGATGAAAGACGGGTGTAAACTGATGAAAAAAAGATGTAAACTGATACAAAAAGATGTAAACTGATAAAAAAAGAGAATGAAAAACAGATGTAAACTGATGAAGAACGGATATAAACTGATAAAAAAACGGATGAAAAAAGTGGATGTAAACTGATGAGAAAATGGATGTAAACTGATGAAAAATGGATGTAAACTGATGAAAAAACGGATGAAAAACAGATGTAAACTGATAAAAAAAAAATGAAAAACAGATGTAAACTGGTAAAAAAATGGATGAAAACTGATGAAAAACGGATGTACACTGATGAAAAATGGATGAAGAGTGGATGAAAAAAATCCAGAACCCTTTATCTATTTGACTGTTTTGTCAGAGTTCAGCTTTAAGAAAATATGCAGACAACGCCTTTTACATCGCTGTGTCATAAACCATTAAATAGATTTCCAGTATAACAACCAGTTTTAAATACTTTATTTTTCAGTCTTGCCATGGAATAAAGCTAAAGCCTTGCTGTTATGTGTTTATTATGGATTATCATTTCATTTATTATTTATATGATGCATGTTTCTTATCATTTATGCATCAAAGTTACTTATTAAAGCACTCTGGTCCTGACAGACAAATCATACAAACATTTGCTTATGCAATTAAGCGTTCACAAAGAGCAAGAATAATAAACTAGGTGCAATATCCCACAGCAACAAGTCAAATTGGGTATGTGTAATCAGGCAAGTGAAAGATGAATTGTGATTGGCTGTTTATTTAAATAAAAGAAACAAAGAAAAAACATTTATTTTTTACCACCCAATCATCTCTTTTCCACGTTCAAACATTAGGAATGCTGGACATGCTGCTGTTGAAGGTACAGTTTATTCTGCCTAAATTTTGGTTTCCCTCATCCCCCCAACATGCTAATGACATTTTTATATAGTACATTTCACATTTTTACATTTTCATTACATGCCTTATTTTAGGTCCAGTGACATAATCAGAGTCTCTGTTCTTCTCTATGCAATGCAGGTGTACATTATAAAATCAGATTCTCTTTTTTTTTTATATCTTGCAGGCTTTATGCTAATATTCAGCTGGTTACCAAAATCTGGAGCTATTGTCTATGTAACATTAGATTGCTAGCTGTAACAATTGATGATTTGACTGATGCTGGATTTACACTGTAGGGCACTTTTGAGTAACAAGGAGCACTCATAGGTGTGCACAGCCTATAGCAAACACACATGCATATATATATATATATATATATATATATATATATATATATAAAAAAATATATATATACACAATCAGCCTTACGGCACTCTGCCCCGCTGGTACATTATATCCCTGCCTGAAGATTCAAAGTGAGGGAGAAATTCTTCCACACGTATGAGCAGAGCCGCTCAGTAGGAGATCTTTTCCATCTGCCCATCAGCACACAGAGCAATAATGGTAATGCGAACAGGGTGATTAGGGTGTGCCCAAGCACATCCAGCGAATGGGGTGATTAGGGCGTGCCCAAGCACATCCAGGAAACGGGGTGATTAGGGCGTGCCCAAGCACATCCAGCGAACGGGGTGATTAGGGCGTGCCCAAGCACATCCAGGGAACGGGGTGATTAGGGCGTGCCCAAACACATCCAGGGAACGGGGTGATTAGGGCATGCCCGAGCACATCCAGCGAACGGGGTGATTAGGGCGTGCCCAAGCACATCCAGGGAACGCGGTGATTAGGGTGTGCCCAAGCACATCCAGGGAACGCGGTGATTAGGGTGTGCCCAAGCACATCCAGGGAACGGGGTGATTAAGGCGTGCCCAAGCACATCCAGGGAACAGGGTGATTAGGGTGTGCCCAAGCACATCCAGGGAACGGGGTGATTAGGGTGTGCCCAAGCACATCCAGGGAACGGGGTGATTAGGGTGTGCCCAAGCACATCCAGGGAACGGGGTGATTAGGGTGTGCCCAAGCACATCCAGGGAACGGGGTGATTAGGGTGTGCCGAAGCACATCCAGCGAATGGGGTGGTTAGGGTGTGCCCAAGCACATCCAGCAAATGGGGTGATTAGGGTCTGCCCAAGCACATCCAGCAAATGGGGTGATTAGGGTCTGCCCAAGCACATCTGGTGCACCATGTGCGCATGCCTATGGGAGTCCTAATATATCCTGTACTCAGTCCTCTGGGGCAGGCCTTGTATATGGGGCTCCCTTCCAGATTCCAATAGATCCCGTCTTCTGTGCTGTGACATACATATGTACATATGGCCAGTTAATTGATACACAGCTGCATTGATTAATATGTTTTCTATTTGCTAGCAGTTCACGTTTAAGGGCCTGCTCACCGTGGCTAATATTGCCTCCCCTCTGAAATGCATTCCACGTTGGATTCATTTTCAGAGGGCATTTGACAGGCCTTAAGGAGGCGATATATATTGCCTTTCTAAAAGTGCCCGCCCACTGAGCTGCAACCACGTGAATTGCAGTCATTGCTTTCGGTGGCAGTATAACCTGCCAAATAGGACATGTCATTTAAGTTTGGAACACTCCAATCTGGCTCTTTTATTTTCCTGTGTCAGCAGTGGGGTTCTCCTGGGTCTCCTACCATAGTGTCCCTTTTTATTCAGAAGAATATAGCGCGAGCTGACACAGTTGTACCCTGTGCCTGAGGGTCAGCTTGAATTTATCTGGAAGTTGATCGAAGTTCTTTATCCACCATTCGAACAATCCTTTGTTACAAACTTTGATCAATTTTTCTCTTTTATCAGCGTCTCGGGAGATAACCTACAGTGCCATGGGCTGTAAACTTCTTGAGATTGCCCATGTTTTTAGAAACATAGAAAAGTGATGGCAAAAAAAGATTGGGTGGTCCATCAAGTATGCCCTTTTCTTTTTTTTGGGGGGGGGGGGTTGTTGTTTTTTTGTTTTGTTTAGCTTTTTTGTTTGTTTTTGTTAACTTTTTTGTATAGATCCAAAGCTATTTTCTGTTGACTGGCTCACTACCTCTGCTCGAAGTTTATTCCAAGCATCAACTACTCTTTCAGTAAAATAATACTTTCTGAGATTAGTTTTGAACTTTCCTCCAACTAGTTTAAGGTCCTGTCCCCGTGTTCTTGATTTTGATTTCATGTTGAAAATACTGACCTCCTGAATTTTTTCCACTTACGGCTGTACATATGCCACGGCTGTGATGCTGTGCATTGTGGCCACGGCACGTGTACAGCCCTGAGCAGTTTCATTTCTTTATTTATGTAGGCGGTTGGGGGGGATGGTAAAATCATAACTCAACTGCCTGTTTTACTGCCCAATGGCTGCTGCATGAATGATCCCTAAAACTGAATATCCAGGTTCATATATACGTCCAAAGCTGACTGGTTATCTTTAAACTGATATAAAACAAGACCCCCTTCCCCATCTAAGCCTTAGTTCACACTCCATATGTTTTTACCACATGCCCATGCATCACATGTAGGGCAATCCAATCATTTCAATGGACTGCCCTACATGCAAAAAACATGGAAAAGAAGTCCATGAAGCAGCCCATAGATCATGCAGGGAAACAAAGTTGCTTGATTCCCCCATAAACACCAATCAGGTAATCAGGAAGGAAGATAATCCTTCCCTGCCAGCAGAATACAATGATCACTGCTGGTGACTATAGCCACTGGCTGTGATTGCATGAAAGAAATCCAACAGGCTGGATGGATCGACTTCAGTACAACCAACCTGCCCATTGATGGATCGAATCTCAGCCCATTAATGGGCTGAACCAACCAAGATCAATCCATCTACGGCCAGCTTAAGGCTAGGTTCACATATGCAGGTTGCGTTTGAGGCGTTTCTGCGTTGCGTTTTGATTTGCGTTTTTGCCATGTTTTTGATGCATTTATTTTTTAATTTTTTTGCTAGGCAGATTTAAAAAGCATCAAAAACACAGAAAAATGCACTACATGCCTTTCTGCAGTGTTGCCATTGAAATCTATAGAGCCAAAAACACAACTTTTTGCATTCAAATAAAGTCCCTGACCCCTTTCCAAAAAACGCACCGGGTGAAAATGTGCAGATGTGAACATGTCCCATAGGAAATCATGTTAAATGGACTGTACTGCATTTCTGCAAAACGCTGAAAAAAACGCCTAGGTGTGAACCTAGGGTGAGTCTTTTCCAAATATGCAGTGCACCGAAATGCATGGTCCTGCAGCATCATGAGTTTAGCGTGCACGTTTGCAGATATGCGGGGGTGCAATTAACAATTAATTCCACCCACCCCTGTGTTTGCTAAAGTGCAGTGCAGTTCTCAGCATGTCGGGAACGCTCCCGATTTTGTGCGCATACCCGGCACGCATAGATATGAACCTAGCCTGAGCCCGGGTTCACATATGCTGTACGGTACATCGCATGTGATTCGTACAGGAACCACACTGCATTCCTGTGCAAATCACATGCGATTTGTGTGCAGTGCAATCAGAGCCGTACATTTTGCATGGCTCTAATTGCACCGCACCCGCACCAAAAACGTGCAGGACCTTTTTTTTGGTCCACACTAAAATCGGATCGAATGGATATAGACACTTATGCGATCCGATTCTGTACATCACACCGTGTTTTGAGGACTGCTTTCAGGGTGTTGTTAAGTTCAGTCTCCGCCCGTATGACCTGCCTACTGAACGACATATCAGACTGGATGTCACTCCACTTCTTCAAATTAAACCTTTCCAAAACCGAGCTCCTAGTTTTCCCCCCAGCCTGCGATCCCCCCCCCCCAACCTCTCCATCACGACCAACGCCACCATCAGCCCCACCTCGCAAGCCAAAGTCCTAGGTGTCACTCTAGACTCCAATCTATCCTTCCAGCCCCATGTCCAAGCGCTGGCAAACTCATGCAGGCTCCACCTCCGCAACATCTCCAAAATACGTTCCTTCCTAACCTCAGACACTACTAAACAACTCGTTCTCTCCCTTATTATCTCACGACTCGACTACTGCAACTCCGTCCTCACCGGCCTACCTCATCACAGGCTATCCCCACTTCAATCTATCCTGAACTCAGCGGCCAGACTCATCCACCTTACCAACCGCTCTGCTTCTGCCACCCCCCTCTGTCATTCCCTCCACTGGCTTCCAATTGCCCAACGCATAAAATTCAAACTACTAACATTGACGTACAAAGCCATTCATAATACTGCCCCAAACTATCTCACCGACCTGATTTCCATATACCACCCAACACGTACTCTTCGCTCCTCACAAGACCTCCTACTCTCCAGTTCCCTGGTCTCCTCCTCCCATGCCCGACTCCAGGACTTCTCCAGGTCTTCCCCCAACCTCTGGAACTCCCTACCCCATTCCATCAGACTGTCACCTACCCTCCTCACCTTTTGGCGCAACCTGAAAACCCACCTCTTCAGGGAAGCCTACCCCGCCCTCACCTAACTGCCGATCTCCTCCACTCCTCCTACCACTCCATCCCCCACAGCCACTTCCTCCTGTACCACTATCCCCTCCCTCCTAGATTGTAAGCTCCAAGGAGCAGGGCCCTCGAACCCCTCTTGTATTGTATTGTTACTGTATTGTCTCATGTACTGTCCCCCACTATAATGTACAGCGCTGAACAAACTTTTTGGCGCTATATAAATACTGTATTATAATAATAATAATAACATACACACCCGCACGGGGTACGATTATGATGCGTTGCGGAATTCGCACAGAAAACGCTGTGAATTCCGCACCGTATCAGTGTGAATCAGAGCTAAAGACTTTTTTCAGTAACGCTTACATCACTCTGCAAATCCATCCCATTCACCACAATATTTGCAAACAATAGGAGACGCCACCTCTATATAGTACATTAAATGCAAACAACGAAAAAAATCAACACAAACACACTTTTCTATTGGAAGCATAATACTTCTCCCGTGAAACTCTTTATCGCGGGAGATTAAAATATTCAGTAAATAGTGTTTAATGACCTGAAATGACCTGTTGAAAGACACTACATTTTGCATAATACGTACATATACTTTTTCATCTTCTCTTAATGCCTCTATTATTTATTCAATAAATCCCTTTTTTTTTCTTCTTGACAGCCGTTGTATTTATAAAGACAAATCCAGCGTTGAGACATGTTCATCGCTCTATAAACGAAATGCTAATGTATTATTTATGTGCATTGGAGAGGGAAAATGAACCAATCCGATGTTTACCTAACAAGCCACAAAAAAAATTGCCGCAACAGAATAGGATGGATCGTAAGCATTCTGGCTGCTAATTTTCGATGTCAACATTTGAATTGCAGAGGCTCCTTCAGTAGACACAGCACGTATACAAGTCCCTGTTTCTGATCCGCGGCAATAAAAAAGTAACATCTGCTTAAGCATACATTACTTTTAAAAATAACTATACAGTGATCAGCTGGTTAAGTACAGTCTGCCAGATGTCGTATTAGCACGCCAGATGGAATAATGAATCTAAAATTGAAAATTGAAAAAAAAAAAATATATATATATACATATATATACCGCAAAAGGTCAAATCAATTAAACAACCTGTTTTGTTGGCATTTAACATAAAAAAGGAAATGTGATCGCCGCAAGAAGTGGAAAAATTCTGTACATAGAGATAACGTAAATGTGGCATGGTCACTGATGGGCACCGGAGATGGTGTAGGCGGGTGACGTTTCGGGTCGGTGTAGGTGAGCCTCTGAAATGTTTAATTATCACCAACCTAAAGGGCAATTATTGCATACATTTGAATTGTTCTTTTATTAAAGAGGAACTCTGATTTAATTGGAAAGGCTGGCTTGTGCAGGTTGTTTTAAAAACAAGAGCTGTCGAGCTAAATACAACCAGAGACGTTAAAGGGAACCAGTCAATGAAAACACATAGGAGTTTCTGTTTATGACTTGTTTTTTAAAGTTGGGGACACTTGAGGTCAAGCCAATAGAGCTGGGGGGGGGGTTACACAGAGAGTGTGATGTTTTGGAGTGCGCTACATACATAATGCAGAGTTCAGGGGTGCACAACATGCAGAGTGCAGGGGTGAACTGCATACATAATGCAGAGTTCAGGGGTGCACTGCATACAGTGCAGCGTTCAGGGGTGCACTGCATACATAATGCAGAGTTCAGGGGTGCACTGCATACAGTGCAGCGTTCAGGGGTGCACTGCATACATAATGCAGAGTTCAAGAGTGCACTGCATACAGAGTGCATAGTTCAGGAGTGCACTGCATACAGAGTGCAGAGTTCAGAGGTGCACTGCATACACAGGGCAGAGTTCAGGGGTGCACTACATACATAATGCAGAGTTCAGGGGTACACTGCATACAGAGTGCAGAGTTCAGGGGTGTACTGCATACAGAGTGCAGAGTTCAGGGGTTTGCTACATACATAATGCAGAGTTCAGGGGTGCACTGCATACAGAGTGCAGAGTTCAGGGGTGCACTGCATACAGACAGGGCTGTCTTTAATGCGAGGCAAAAGGCACAGCTGCCCTGGGCCCTGTCATTGTTGTGGGGCCCAGAGCAGTTGCCGCTTCAGCCAGTGCTGCCTGGGAATGTCTGGAGCAGGGATGGGTGGGGGTATAATTCTGGCACCATGCTACAGAGAGCACATGCGGTGTGTCAGCGTGGTCGGGCTGACAAGGTGGAGGCCAGCTCGATCCTCTGATCTGCCTGTTAACATAATCCTGCTCCGGAGTCTGCCTTGTCCTGTACTTCTCGTTTGCTGCAATTCCTACCTTGTCCTGTGGGTGCAGAAGGTGGTAGCACTGCTGAAGAACACAGCCCCGACTGAGAGCTTTTCCAGCCATGTGGAGGCGGGTCTGAAAAGCTCCATGATATGGGGGACCAGCAGCAAAATAAGTTCCTTGCTGACAGTGCTTTGTCTCCCCTCTCCCAGCCCTGCAAAATATCTCTGTTCTCATGTGATTCTCTGCAGGGCTGGGAGGAGGTAGGTGGGTGTGATGCTCTGCAGAGCTGGGAGGAGGGAGGCAGGTGTGATGCTCTGCAGGGCTGGGAGGAGGTAGGCAGATGTGATGCTCTGAAGGGCAGGGAGGAGGGAGGCAGGGGTGGGAGGAGGGAGACAGGTGTGATGCTCTGCAGGGCTGGGAGGAAGGAGACAGGTGTGATGCTCTGCAGGGCTGGGAGGCACCAGACAGGTGTGATGTTCTGCAGGGCTGGGAGGAGGGAGGCAGGGGTGGGTGGAGGGAGACATATGTGATGCTCTACAGGGCTGGGAGGAGGGAGACAGGTGTGATGCTCTGCAGGGCTCGGAGAGGGAAAACAGGTGTGATGTTCTGCAGGGTGAAGACAGGTGTGATGTTCTGCAGGGTTGGGAGAGGGAAGAAAGGTGTCATGCTCTTCAGGGCTGGGGACAAATGTAATGTTCTGCAGGGTAGGAAGACAGGAGACAGGTGTGATGGTCTGCAGGGAGAGAGGAGAGAGGTGTGATGTTCTGCAGGACAGGGAGAGGGGAGACTGTTTTGACTCAACTATGAGGCCATAAACTTTATCTCCAGGGATGTATACAGCTATACAACGTGGTGTTGAATTTATCGCTTCCATCTGGTCAGACAGTTTAACTCACATGTTGAGGAAGTCAGATGAGGAAACCCATTTGAATGTTCTGTTTAATGGAGGATAATCATAGGTAGAAAAACATTAACGTCGTAAGCCTCATGGAAAGATGTATACAGGTAGACAGGTATGGAATGACTACAGAGAGAGACAGGGAGAGGGGTATACACAGGTACAGTGAGAGAAAGAGCTCAGCTTAGGCAGGAAAAGACAGCTTAAAGATACAGAGCAATGATAAAAAAGTGATGGTCACAGAGAAATAATAATAAATCAAATAATGTAACACAACAGTCCCTGTCTGAAATCTTTAGATTTCATAACTTCAAAATATATATTCAATAAGTCCAATTCTGATGAATGTCTTGGAACTTGTAACAAGAAACATGCAAAAAGCAAACATAAACATAAGTTCAAATGGATGGAAGAACATGTAGTAATATAACATGGGACATCTTCAGAGAATACCAATGTTTCAAGTAAAAAAAAAAACTATGGTTAGCAGCAATGTACTCCCTGCCATGCCAATAGCATGGCAGAGTGGTTGCATAAATCAGTCACCTGGCAAAGGAAGTACTAACTCTGTAATTGGTCGAGAAAACGTTTGTGTTAATCCTCCCTAGGTTACCTTGACCTCTACCTTCTGGACCTTGTCATCATCACTGGGCATAGCTTTAGTAATAAGACTCATAGGCCATTAATTCCGACAAACTTCCTTGTCCTTTAGGAGAATGAGATCTCCAACCTTGAGATTAGGCTTAGATTTCCCTTTACAACCACCAACTCTCAGTAGCTGATTGGCATCAACTACAGGGTTTAGATTGAAGAGTGAACGGTTTTTGGACAATTCAGTTTTTGGACAATTCAGTTGGACAATTTTTGGACAATTCTCTCAAATGCCTCCTGATACACCTCTTGTTGCACACAATGGATAATTACCTCTTCTGATCGTACAATATCTTCTGCTTTGGAGCATCCAGAGCAATTGTACCAGCCATGACACTGATGTAGAGTTCTTTACAAAGCAACAAGCAATGTGAATCAGGCAAACAATAGCTCTGTCAGCAGATGACCAGGTAGAAAAACACTCAAAATGGTTTGACCGCAGTTTCCGTTTTGTACTCAGAAGGAAGTGTGGAGTGAGATGTTCACAGTTCTTATTTCCTTATCATCTTCAGGACTTACTAGTCCATAGGTGTCGTCAGTAAGGAGTGAGTAGGAGTTCTCACACAAAAACCTTGGAGGCGAAAGCCATAAGCTGTTCTGAAGAACTGCTGATGACACAGTTCTGGTCCCACAGTCAGCTGAGTTGAGTTCAGTGGGAATGTAATGCCATTGACTTGGTAGAGAGAACCTCTTCACATGTTCTACCCTGTTGCTGACGTACATGTAAAAGTGTTTTGTTCGGTTGTATATATAACCAAGTACTACCTTACTGTCTGTATAAAAGGTGAAAGAATCAATTCTAGTGTCCATATCACTTCATATGACTTTGGCAATTTCTACCACTAGCACAGCCACAACGAATTCAAGTCTTGGTATGGTATGTGCAGGTTTGGAAGTGAGTTTTGCCTTGCCTAGAACAAAACTACAGTGTGATTCTCCATTAATTCCAGAGGTCTTTAAATAGGCTACTGCAGCAATAGCTTCAACTGATGCATCGGAGCAAATATGAATCTCTCTATGATCAGCAGTTGAAATGGAAATTGGAACATAGCAACGTGAAATCTGAAGTTTTTCTAATGACCTGAAAGAACATCTCCACCTTTCCCACTTGTGTTGCTTCTCACTAGGTAAAGGAGTATCCCAGTCTATGTTCTTAGTAAATAACTGTCTTAGCAGGATCTTACCTTGAATGGTCACTGGAGCAATGAAACCCAGTGGATCATAGATGCTGTTCACCACCAACAAGACTCCTCTCTTAGGGAAGGGTTTGTCACAAGTTGACACTTGGAAGGTGAATGTGTCTTGATTGATGTTCCACAGCAAACCCAAACTTCATTGTATGGAAGGCACATCTGTACCTAAATCAAGTTTTTTTAGACTAGTGGCATAGTAGCATTCATAAATTCCTGGCTGTTAGATATAATCTTGTGAAGTCTACGATTTGCTACAGACAGCATTTCCTTTGTTCTGGTGAAAAGATTGATTGCTTCTTTAGCAGATGGAAAGGATTTGAGTGCGTCGTCAAAATAGAGGTTTCTTTCAACAAATTGGCAGGCATCAGATCCATATTCCTTTTCTTCAGCCTGAGCCATTCTTCTTAGTCCATAAGTTGCCACTGCAGGGAAAGGACTGTTACATAAGACCTGTACCTTCATTCGATAATCTATTACTTCCTTGTTGATGTCATTGTCTTTGCGCCATAGAAACCTGAGGTAGTCTCTGTTGTCTTCTTTGATAAGGAAGCAGTGAAACATTTGTTGAATGTCAGCCATTACTGCCATGGGGTCTTCTCTGAAGCGGATCAGGACTCCTATTAGACTGTTTTTCAAGTTGGGTCCAGTAAGAAGCATGTTGTTAAGAGAAACATATTTATGCTGAGCACTGGATTCAAAGATAACTGACCTGGTCTGGTTTGCGTGGGTGATACACACCAAAGGATGGAAGGTACCAGCATTCTTCTCCCTCCTTTAATGGGGGGTACAGGCTCTGCATGATCTCTGTCAAATATATTTTGCATAAAGTCCACAAAGTGCCTTTGCATCTCTGGTTTCCTGCTTAAGTTGCGCTTTAAGGAGGAGAATCTACTGATGGCCTGCTGCACGTTGTTGGGCAATCTCTCTCTTGGGAGAAGAAAAGGTAGGGGTGCTACTCAGTTATTGGAGCCGTCTTGAAATAACTCATTGTCCATTACTCTGATAAATTCTTTGTCTTCCATTGAAGGAGCCAGTATATAATCTTCACTGATTGTATTAAACACTGTAGAGTCGAGGTTGTCGTCATGGGGAGAGAAAGGGCTTGTGTTACCTGAGACACTATGTCGCCATTTGCAGCTGGCTATCTTCTCTTTCACCCAGTAGTGATGTGGGCATGGCTCAAAGTAAGTATGTTGGCCATTTGGCAGAATATTTGTCTTTAATGCTGAAACGTTGTTAGGTCTCTTCCTTTTGCCTATACATACAGTACATTGCCTATGATCACCCAACCTCTGTAACCTCTAGCAACCAATCAGTGAGTGGTAATGATGTGCTGTAACCTCTAGCAATCAATCAGTGAGCGATATTTATAAGCAGTAACCTCTAGCAACCAATGGGTTAGCAGTAATGTCTAGCAACCAATGGGTGAGTGGTAATCATGTATAGTAACGTCTAGCAACCAATCAGTGAGCGGTAAGGATATGATGTAATCTTTAGCAACCAGTCAGTGAGCCTGGACCAATTAGTGAGTGTGCACCAGTTCTTTATATTTACATTATTAAAGTTTTTTGAGACAAGTCTATGTGTGTGTATGTTTGTTTTTTGGGATGTTGGGGTGGAATGCAAAATTGCATGAGGGGGGCCCAAGAATATGCTTGCCCAGGATACAATCAATATTAAAGACGGCTCTGCATATAGAGTGAAGAGTTCAAGGGTGGGCACAGAGAGTGCAGAGTTCAGCCTTCTTCCACAGCTGCTTATCTCTGCATGCATCTCATTTCCACCCCTCTTCAGCTCTGACCTCTGCATGCACTCTCCCCTCCCCTTTCCCCCCCTCTACTGCCCCCATCTTCTCCCAACCTCCATAAAAGTTCCATTGTCTTCCATTTACTTACTTTTGTTGCTGTATTAAGTTGATGCACTCAGCCAGCTCTAGTACCTCCCTGCACACTATAGTTTGTTCCGCCGCTCTAACTTGCAGGGAGATCATACAGCGGAGGTGTTGACATCAGCACTGCACCCCGGGCACCTGCATCTCCTTTGTCCCCATCCTGCACTCAGGGGGAGCTACTCAGGATATCCAATCTGTGGGAAACATTGGGAGACAAGCTGTCACTTGAAAACAGAGAAGCCAGACTTCTGTGTTTACAAGTGATAAAGTCCTGGTACCGCGTATTTTGTGAGTCAACACCCTCTTATGGCCGAAGGCTTACTTGCTACTCTGGGTCCCACTTCAGAAGGATAAGGTCTTTTTCTCACAATTGATACCTATCCCAGCACTGTCTACAAAGCTATTGTGAGGGAACTTTAAAGTGTTACTAAACCCCGGGCCCTGCATTCATTATATCTGGTCTCCCACAGTACACAGAACATGGAAATGCAATTATTTTAGTAAATATAAATTGCTAAATACCTTTTCTCATAAGCAGTTACAGCAGTCATGTGACTTCTATCAGTGTTTAGCAGAGCACTGGTTACAGCTTGTAGGAGGAGTTTTCATTCTCCTGTAGCAGCAAGCAGGACCCCTGACCCTCTGTCTGGAAAATTCTGATTGGCCCTGTGCTGACACATGCATTTTTCCAAGGAAAAAAAAACTCTCTAGCTGTACACACCAAACTGAGCATGTGTAGCTTGCCCCTAGCCTCTATTTTATCAGGAGATATTTGAGAGACATTGGAAGAAGGGGAGGATTAGAGAAGAGAGGATCAAACATCCTTTTTACACAATGTGGAGGATTAACCCCTTAGTTTCCACAGTGAGTATAACAAGCATGTTTTACTGCATATACAGACTGATTGTACTGTTGTCGGTTTAGTAACACTTTAACACATGCTAAGCATTTTGGATTACTAAAGCCTTTGTATTTTTATATATGGCATTGAGATTGGTGCCTAAAATATCCCCAAAAACAAATTATCCTTCCATTTTATATATATTGGGTATGTGGCACCGGTTATGAATCGGACTACTTTGTTATTATTACTATACTTCCAGAGTGCATTAATGCAGTTATGCTAGGCCTAGAATGACTGGTATACACTGTCCATGGGAAGCTAGTGGCAATGGAAAGGGAAAGGAGGAATGTGTAGGGTGATTCAATGGGAGCGGCAGTCCCTTAAGTGGTTCTTCTGCCAGCTATCATTGGGGCTACTTATTTGTAATAAACCAGCTTGCAGTGCAGGGTGGTAAAGATTATACAGGTAAGGCACAGAAGCAATATCCAAAAGAGGGGGGTATAAATGCAGAGTGTGTAAGACACAGATGCAATGTGGTGTGCCTAATGTCCAGCCTCAAATATCTCAGGTCCTGCTAACAAGGCATATAGTGGGTGATGAGCCCTCTCACTGGTCCCTGCGATACAACTGGAACTTGCAGTAGAAAAGAGGCACCACACAATCTCTCTCTCCTCTGAGGTCCTTCCGAAGACTAGCAGTGGGAAGCTGTGGGTGAGAGGTCTCTCCAGTCCCTCTACGGCAATGGCATGGCTTAATCACAGCGGTCTGTATTGTGCAACAAGGGCATCTGTTTCTCTCTTCTCTGAGACCTCCTGACAGATCTCTCCAGGCCTGGCAACAGCTGACCCTGTTTACAGATGTGTGCTCCCTGACGCAAAGAGACCGAAATTTTCCTGGGCAGTTCAGTAAAAGCCATCTTGCCCCTCCCCCTTCTGCTCATTGTAAATTGGGAACTCTAGTGTTGTGTTCACCAGCCCATTGCATGGCTACAGTCTCGAGCTACAACTCCCATAATTTACCATTGTCTGCATAGGATTCTATGGGCTTGTTTGACTTTGCTCTCCCCTAGTTGGTTGGAGGGTATAACGCAGCATAATATCAGCATTACACTAGAAAGTAGAGCAACAGAGGGCATTGTCTCCTTCTCCCTGTTGCTGTAGCCTTAAAGCAGAACTCTGGGCAAAAACTTCTTTACATGCCCTTGTTGCTGATTTCTTATCTTCACTGAATATGTCATCCATCTTCTGGTCCACTCAGTAGTTGCTCTGAAATAGCCTATTTATTTTTTAATCAAACCATTAATTCTCTTTATTTTCCAGTTTGTAAGCATCCTATTCCCCCAGCCACAGGTCTTGGCTCATCCCTTCTATAGTTCTTTCTCCAGGAAGCTGTGATCTAATTCAATCCCACTTGGGTGGACCAAGACTCTCAGACACATTCAACATATACAGGCCTTTTGTACCCATCCATATTAACTACAATTACCTGTAGTTGATGGGAACTGTAGTTTCCTTTTTTCTGTAGAGAGGAGAGGATATGATGTAATCGCTGCTGTTACACTGCCTCCTTGGCAGAGCAGATGCTGTTATCTTTGGAACTACAGAGATGAGGTCATGAAAATTCAATTAGACTTTTCTCTGAAATGATAAGGATTTTCAAAATGTTAATAACTGGAGCTCTTCTTTAACCACTTCAAGTCCGGACACTTTTACCCCCTTCCTGTCCAGGCCAATTTTCAGCTTTCAGCGCTATCACACTTTGAATGACAATTGCGCGGTCGTGCAACACTGTACCCATATGAATTATTTAGCATTTTTTTTAATCAGATAAAGCTTTATTTTGGTGGTATTTATTCACCACTGGGATTTTTATTTTTTTTTGCTGTATAAATGAAAAAGTCCAAAAATTTTGAAAAAAAAGTGTTTTTCTTATAACATTTTGCAAATAAATAATATTTCATCATAAATCTTGGACAAAATGTATTCAGTTATCTTTTTAGTGAAAAAAAATAACCCAAATTAGTTTATAACCAAAAATTATAATTTAAAAAAATCTTTTTACATTTTTATTTACATTTTTTGTATTATTATTTATGTTTTTTTTTTAACATACTGTCACCCTACCAGTACAGTGTCACTACTTGTGGGGGGTGATGAAGATTTTTTTTTTTTTAACACTGATTGCTTTTACACCCATAAAGGCTGTAAAAGCAATCATTTCTCCTTCTCTCTGGCTGCATTCTTGCAGCCATTGAGAAATACTGTGTGAGCTGTAATTGGTCACAGCTTGTCACATGGTACATGTTGTGAATAGCCTTGTACCATGTGGCCTCTGTGATCATTCACAGATTTCACACATAGTAAGCAATGAAGTCACAAGTGACATCTTGCTTACTACCCTGCATGTGATCACTGATTGGCCAATCAGTGATCACATTATCGGGACCTCGCACAGAGGTCCCGTACAACGATCGGTGTTCCACTGCGTCCGGAGGACACAGCGGGCACCGCATCGCGGTGCTGCGCACTCCCAGAGAGCGCGCACAAGCAGGGAGCGGGGAGGCCATTTATAAACGGCCACCCGCCCCTGCACTGCCACCATCTGGCCGTTTATATACATGGGCCGGAAGGGAGGTGGTTAAGTTAATTTTTTTTTTTTTTGCAACTATGCTACATTAACGTACAAATAAATGTATAGAGTAAAAATGTTAAATACAAATACAAATGCAAAAAAATTTTAATAAATTAAAAAATAAGAAAAAAAAGCAAATAAAACAAATAAAAGAAAATATTTAGAAAACAACATTTTTCTTTCCTTGAAAAGATAATATGTAGTTTATTAAATTTACTTTTACCTTGTGAATTAGAACAGAGGGGTTACTACATTTGCACAGATGTGTTCTGTATTTTTATTAATTATTTTTATTTATTTAAAATTTTTGAACAATTTCATTAAAAGTCACTTTTTAGTTATTTTCTTCTAATATACAGTATAGTTCAACTGACAAGCAAAGGTTGACGTAAGCAACCTATTCTAAAATCTATTTTACAAATATAAGTAAATAAATATATGAGGGTCATTTAAGTCAAACCAGGACTTTTAATTTTCCAGGTATAAAAAGGGATGCTAGCGTGTCGGTACTACACACAGTAGAAAGGGGCAAGTGTGTCCTATTACTCATAGACACAATATATACCTGTGCTCAAATCCCAGTAACTTGTACATGCATTTATCTATCAGGTGCTAAAGTGGTGTAACCACATATTAACACCAGAAACTCTGGAAGAACCCTCTGCACACTGCTACATACCCTTTCAAGCAAACTGTGCAGGCCAGTCAAGTTCCTCCACCCCAAACTCACTCATCCATGTCTTTATTTACTTTGCTTTGTGCACTGGTGTGCAGTCATGTTGGAACAGAAAGGGGCAATCCCCAAACTGTTCCCAAAAAGTTGGGAGCATTAAATTGTCCAAACTGTCTTAGTATGCTGCCGCCTTAAAAGTTCCCTTCATTGGAACTAGGGGGCCAAGCCCAAACCCTGAAAAACAACCCCACACCATAATCCCCCCTCCACCAAACTTTACACTTGGCACAATGCAGACAGGTAAGTACCGTTCTCCTGGCAACCGCCAAACCCAGACACGTCCATCAGATTGCCAGACAGAGAAGCGTGATTGGTCACTCCAGAGAACACGTCTCCACTACTCTAGAGTCCAGTGGCAGCATGCTTTACACCACTGCATCCGACACTTTGCATTGCACTTGGTGATGTAAGGCTTGGATGCAGCTGCTTGGCCATGGAAACCCATTCAATGAAGCTCTCTATGCTCTGTTGGGCTAATCTGAAGACCACATGAAGTTTGGAGATCTTTAGCTATTGACTCTGCAGACAGTTGGCGACTTCTGCGCACTGTGGGCTTCAGCATGCGCTGACCCCGCTCTGTCATTTTACGTGGCCTACCACTTGGTGGCTGAGATGCTGTTGTTCCCAGTTGCTTCCACTTTGTTATAATCCCACTAACAGTTGACTGTGGAATATTTAGTAGCCAGGAAATGTCACAGATGGACTTATTGCACAGGTGACAACCTATCACGGGACCACGCTTGGAGTCACTGAGCTCCTGAGAGTGACCCATTCTTTCACCAATGTTTGTAGAAGCAGTCTGCACGCCTAGGGGCTTGATTTTATACACCTGTGGCCATGGAGGTTATTGGAACCACTTGAATCAAATGACTTGGAGTGGGTGTTCCAATACTTTTGGCAATATAGTGTATGTACAGTGTGTGTGTGTATATATATATATATATATATTGCATAATACTAAAATATTGTTTAATTTTAAAATGTTAACCAAAGTTGAACTTTGTGTTCTTGTGTATGTCACAGCACTTAGTACATCTAATTCATACTAAGTGCTCTAAGCTACTGTGTGCAATAAAATATAGCTATATTATGTGAACTTTTACCAAGTGTAATGAATGATTATATAGCCTCATCCTGCTTAAGCACACCTTATCATTCACTGTATCTATCTGCAACTCCTTCATTAAAAAAAAAAAAAAAAAAATACATTACCTAGAAACTATATTTTCAATTATATCATTTCAATTTTCTCTGGAAAGTGCCACTAAAATTTTGCAATTTATTAAGAGCAATTAAATTTAAACAGTCCTGATTTATTTTGCGTGTATGTCACAGCAAGCAGATAGGATTGTGAGAAAATATTACAGGTTGTTTAACCTGTGTTATTAAACTTTTACTTCCTTATTTCCTTGTTCTTAGAGCAGTTATCAAGGTTTTGGCAAGATCTGTGACAACAAGAATAAAGTATTTTTTTATCTTTGCTTTTGAATCAATTTACCATCGCACCTGTGGGGTTTTTTTTTTTTCAATTACATACGTTATTGATTTTTTCCTAATATTAAAGTATGAATAAATCACATAAAATATATTGTTTTTCTTAAAAAATTATTCAAGAAGCAACTTTGAGCCATATATCACAAGGGAAAGGTAGGCAAGGGGGACAACTGTTCTCTGTACAATACTTGTTTTAAAGCTGAACTCCAGGCAGATATAAAAGAGAGAAATGAATGCGGCTCTGCTTTGAATACAGCAATAATGTGGTCTTAACCCTCTGCAAAGAAAAATGAACAAAGCATGTTCTTGTATAGTGTGTACTTGCCTCAATCCAAAGCACCTAGTGTGATTTCTATCTGCCATATCCTTTCTCTGAGGTCTGCATGAGTCACTTCTGACAGGTAATGCCAACTCCAGGCAATCCTGGCATAAAGTGGAGGGGGCCTACAGTGCACAGCCTGTGATTGACAGTCTCACCTGTGCATGTTTCCCTATGAGATTGTGTAGAGATGGGTGTTTCCCTTTCCTCCACTCAGGACTCTTCAAGGAAAGAGATAATTGCTATCCACATTTTTGTACATAGTTGCTAAGAAGGTTGTCTTGAAGGTCTTCGGGCATCCCATATACTCCTAGAACCCATCCAAGTTTTTAACCCCTTAATAAAATCACAAAACCAAGATTTTTTTTTACTCTAGTGTGCAAAGTGTGAAAATTTGTGTTTCCTGGCAGAGCATAGGGTAATTAAACCAGAAACAGACTCTCCTGCGCTCTGAGACCCAGATAGGTGGCGGATAGATGGAACCAGAACTGGAAAAATTCGACCACCAGTGCATATAGGGTAGTGCAGCTCCAAACAAGGCTGGGGAAGCCCGACCAGTACTGCAAAGGGTTAGACACTCAGAGTACAACTGACGCATTTTGAAGGGCATCCCTTCTTCATCAGAGCTCTGATGAAGAAGGGATGCCCTTCAAAACACGTCAGCTGTACTCTGAGTGTCTAACCCTATGATGGAACTCGTGCAGGCTGCCTAATGTTCAAGTTCCTCTGAGGGCTTACATGCTTGAATTATTTCGCTGTTTGTGAGTATCATTTTGAATTTAATAAAATTTGGTTACTGAGGTAATGCGCAAGGTTGGTGCGCTTTTTGTTTTGTTTTGCTTTGCAGAGCATAGGGTAACCCATTCAAATCCAATGGCCCCTAAGGGGTAGTGCTGCATAAAAAAACAAAAAACAAAACATTTATTAGGTATTCTGTGTGAATGGGAACACATAAGAGAAATATAGTGCAGTTTTCTTATATTTTACTGCAAAAGATTTGAATACGCTTTGAAACCAAAAGTAGGTAGCTTTAGAAAAAAAATCCCATACTCTTGCTGAATATTTTGCCAACATATAATCTATTAAAACGTTAAGTGACATACCTATCAACAGATCTCCTGCAGTGGAAGACTATCGGTATCTGTTTAACATACGAGCACCATTTTATTTACAACTAGCCATTACACACAATACAATTTGATTTACCTTGTACTGAAGAAAGTAAGGAGGTTTCTGTTCTTAATCTTTTTTTTTCTGTAAACGCTAGTTGTTTGGTTGTCATGCTGATCCAGCGTCTTCTGAGTAACCAACCCTCAGCTAGTCAGGGGCTCTAAAGTATTCAGGTCAGGAAAAGCCAAGCAGGTACCAAGAAGGTCGGCAGTGGCAGTCTCCATATTGTTGTCCATACAGGCTTCCGTTAACCCCTTCCCAACCAGCCCCAGTGCCCCTTTAATAGGGTCTGTACATCTGGGGGGGAGGACTTTTTTGGACTTTTTCATTTATATAGCAAAAAACAATAAAAATCCCAGCGGTGAATAAATACCACCAAAATAATATTTTATCTGTCTCAAAAAAAATGCTAAAAAATTCATATGGGTACAGTGTTGCATAACCACGCAATTGTCATTCAAAGTGTGATAGCGCTGAAAACTGAAAATTGGCCTGGACAGGAAGGGGGTAAAAGTGTCCGGACATGAAGTGGTAAAACATCAGCACCTAATCTGTGCTTTGGACTATAGAGGGAAATTTTGCAGTGCTTTGAGTGGCGCTCAAAGCTTTTAATATGGATCACAGGGAGTTTAGTGTAATCTGAGACCTGAGTGGTGGGAAAGGACACACCCCCCTCTACAGAGTCTCATGAGGAAACATGCACAACTGATATTTTGAATTACCTTAGGTACTTAGCACCATCAATTTACACAGTCCTTTACATATATATATGGTACATTCATATCAGTCCCTAAACCTCAAGGGGTGTACAATCGAGGTCCCTAACTTACATTCATACATACACATACTAGGGACAATTAACCTACCAGCATGTCTTTAGAGTGTGGGAAGAAACCCACGCAGGCACAGGAAGAACATGCAAACTCCAGGCAGGTGGTGCCATGATTGGGATTCAAATCAACGACCCTGGTGCTGCTAGGCCATCTTTTGAGCCATCGCCTGAGATTTTGTGGTGGGATAACTTGTCAGAAATGACAAAATCAGATAGAAGAGAGAAGACAGAATCATACAAGGTGCATTGGATTGAGGCAAGTACACACTATAGAGGGATTTTCTCTGATCATGTTTCATTTCAGAGGTTTACAACCATTTTAAGGCATGTATGGGTGCAGCTCACTAAATCATGGTCCACTTACTGGTGAATTTTGGGTAGATCAAGGAAGAACTTGATGTGTCTATTTTTTTTCCAATTTACCTATTTACCTCTGTACTATTTCATTTCCTTCTCAGTTAAATGTCCCCTGGAAATATAGGTGGCTTTTCAAAATACCGAAATTAACAGAAACAAAAGGAGAACAAAAGACGTGAAGACAGAACACACGCTTGGTTCAGAAACGTAATTATTTTATCTCCTAGAATAATGTGCCCTTCAGAAATTATTTTGGACTAGATGTTTCAAACCAATGATCCGTAGTTAATTATCTCTAATAACTGTTGCATATTATGGTTAGATCTATGTTTTTGCTAAACTAATTAATAATATCTTCATTAGTGGAAAGACAAGGTAGATGGGTATTTTCATTTTTCACACTGAAAGGGTAGATATTTTAAGTGCTGTAATTTGCTGAAGCCAAGCATCCCAAATACTGTTATTAATTAATGAACGCTGAAAGAAAGACGTTTGTTAAAGCCAGGTTTTTAAATGTTTCAAGCGTTTTTTTTTCTCTTCATACTTTTAAACCGTTACAGAAGCACTCCTGACAGATTTTAGCAAGTAACATTTAATTAGGGCTGTGGTAACAAAAGAGCGAATGTTAGGATAGAAGCTCCAGAGGTAAGCTTTAAAGGCTGCTTATGGATGCGCCAGTGAGGGGATCTACTGTTAGACATCAAAGTTCTAACAAGGAAATCCCATATTTCTTAAAACAGATCTTCAGCCAAAAATAGCAAGATAAAAAAATAATATCCCATTAAAAGATAAAATAAAATAACAGATTTTGAGAGTGCCAGCTGCTGGAAAACGAGCAATAAGGTAAGTAAAACTGCTCTTTAATGGTACCCTAGACAAAAAGAACATTTAAACCTTGCAGTGTAGGGGGAAACCCACTGCAAGGTTAACTTTGAAATTTCCATACACTTCAGCTTTCAAGGCATAAAAAAACAGTGTATTAAATCTGAAAGATCTAAGAGAGAAAGGCTGTAACTTCAGACAACAGCATTCTCAAGGATCCAAGGAATTGCTTGTCGGCCCACTCTGAATTTTACCCTCAACTTTTCAGGTTGGGCCTAAGATTAAAAGGCAGAAAAAATGTGCTCCAACTTAACGCATTAGTGTATTCTCCATTTTAAAAACCCAGATTTCTCAGGAGGTAGCAATTAGGTCTGGTGACATCATGGGGTTTATTTACTAAAGCTGGAGAGTCCAAAATCAGACTCCCTTCTGCATAGAAACCAATCAGCTTCCAGGTTTCATTGCCAAAGCTTCATTGAACAAGCTGAGATTAGAAGCTGATTGGTTTCTATGCAGAAGGGAGTCTGATTTTGGACTCTCCAGCTTTAGTAAATAAACCCCCATCAGTCACTGGACTTCAGTCATCTGAAAGTTGGGGTTTTTTCTTCAGGTAGTTTCCTTTTTGTTCAGATTTTCTTTATGTAGGGTAGCTTCCAGATAAGCGGCCCTTGCATTTTCATGCTATGCAACTAATAATTACATACATATAAGTAACAAAGAAGTAAATAGGATTTTCCAGAGCTAAAGAAACTCCAGCTGAAACCCAATCTTCCCCAGGAAAATTCCTGTTAATTATTGGAATATGAGTGTAGAGCAACATGAATGTTCCAGGGTATTTCTCTTTCACCAACCCTTAAATGTGTGTGCTTTAATTAAAAAAAAAACACATTTCCTTTGAAAGACTGGACTTCATCTGGTGTTGTGCCAGTGTAGTTTGTATTTCAATGGTTTTTATTAATTTTAAACAGTATAAAACAGAGGCAACAAAACACACCCACGCAGGGGCTATCAATTGCACCAATAAAAAAGGCATAATAGAGCAGACAACGCTCTAATTCCAATAAGGCAAAACGTATGCCCACGCAGGGGCTATCAATGGCACATAGGTTACAATAACATCAGTAAGACTCTGACTATCGCAACTAAAGACAGTTGTCCACTGTCACATCAAAACAAACAGAAAAGGAGATAAGAAGAACAGAGAAGAAAGGGGAAAAAAAAACAAAAAAAACCAAAGAGCAGGGGTCCACGAGCGCCAATACCAAACTCCATTACCTCCCCACACTGGCCGGGGGGAGCATGGGAAAGGCGTATTGCAACCACGGCTCCCATACTTTCAAAAATTTATGTTGAGAGTCGTTGCATATACTCAACATCTGTTCGTTGAGCATCATAGTAGTCATACGATCCCGCACCCCCTGGAAAAGTACAAACGGACTCTTCCAGGCCTGAGCAATTGTCCTAGTAGCCGATAAAAACAAATAGGAAGCCAACCGCTGCTGACGAGCCAAGAGGCCCGGTATGGGGCAATGAAGCAAAGCATACCGAGCATCCCGGCGTATGGAGAGATGGAACAAAGTGAAAAGGAGGCCAAACACACGAGACCAAAAACGAACCAACCTCGGGCATGACCACCAGATATGCAGTACATCGCCACGATGGCCACAACCCCGAAAACATCGATCACTACAGGCAGGGTTAGCCTGGGCCAGACGGGCCGGAACCCAGTACCAACGGAACAATACCTTGTAGGCTGCTTCCAGCGTGGTCGTATTAAATGAACATTTAGCTATGAGTGACCAGGCCCTACTCCAGTCCTCCGGATCCACAGCCACTCCCAGGTCGCGTTCCCACTGAACAACATATGAAAGAGAAGTGTGAGACGAGCGTCTGTTCAAAGCTGCGTAAAGAAGGGAGATAAGGCCCGGGGCGCCCGGGTGCTGCTGGCAAAGCCGTTCAAAGGCAGATTTCTGATATGGGAAAGCAGAAGTGGCTCTCAGCAAAAGTAGCCAGTGCCGCAATTGAAGGTACCGAAAAAATTCCGCCGGGGGGAACATCCCGAGACTCCCGAAGGACATTCCAGGCGGGAAAGGACCGAAAAGTCAAAAAGTGTTGCACCTGTGAGAAACCATGAGCCACCCACCAAGAAAATGCCCTCGGGTGATCTAGACCCGGTGGGAAAAGAGGGTTGTTAACGATTGGAAGCAAGGGCAAAAAGGGTGACATCAGGCCACTGGAGTAACGTACCGAGTCCCAGACTTGTAGGCCATGGAGCAACATCGGACTCAGCGCCATAGGGCGCAGGGCAGGGGGAAGCCATAGGAGTGTCGACAGTGCAATAGGGGCACAATTAGGTAGTTCCAGCAGGACCCAGAGAGGAACATCGGAGGAAGCGTGCAACATAGACAGTGGGGCAATCTGGCTCGCCTGATAATACTTAGCTACATTGGGTACCCCAAGACCACCCTGGAGTCTATGAGCAAAGAGCGTATTTCTAGAGACTCTGGGGTGTTTATCGGCCCAGATAAAACGCATAAACTTCGCCTGAAGCAACCGAAGAAAGTGAGGGGGAACCCGCACCGGGAGGGTGCGAAAATAATATAACAATTTCGGCAAGATGGTCATTTTCACTGAATGAACCCGTCCTATCCAAGACAGGTGCGGAAATTGCCAGGAATGCATAAGAGAAGATAAAGAGCTAAGCTAAGGATAATAATTTGCAGCAAAAAGGGAGTCATAGGTGGGGGTCAAGCGAATGCCTAAGTATTCCAGAAAAGAGGAAGCCCACCGGTAAGGGAAGTGGGATTGTAGGCGCGAAACCAAATCTGAAGCCAAAGTAATATTGAGAGCGACGGTTTTATCCAAGTTGATACGTAGACCCGAAATCAAGGAGAAGCGCTCAAGAACTCGTTGCAAGTTAGGAAGCGTCGTCAGAGGATTAGTAAGGGTCAAGAGGGCATCGTCCGCAAAGAGGCTCAGCTTAAACTCCTGTCCCGCGTATGGAACCCCCGATATATTGCAATCGGTCCGGAGCGCTAAAGCCAGTGGCTCGAGCGCCAGGACAAAGAGCGCCGGGGACAGCGGGCAACCCTGCCTCGTCCCTCGCTCAACAGGAAAGGGATCTGAGAAATACCCAGCGTATTTAACGGAAGCCGAAGGAAAGGAATACAAGGCCTGAATCCAAGAGAGAATAGAATCCCCGAAACCCCAACGAGACAGCACAAGCCGCAGATATTCCCAAGATAGAGAATCAAAAGCTTTATATAAGTCCAAGGACAGTAGGAATCCTGGGATTTTCCGTTGTTGCAGAAAATGTATAAGATGGACCACCTTACGGACGTTATCACCCGCCTGCCTCCCGGGGACGAACCCTACTTGGTCCCGGTGGACCAGGCTACACAAATATTTATTGATGCGAAAACTAAGGATCTTGCCCAATATCTTCAGGTCTTCATTAAGAAGAGAAATGGGCCGGAAGGCTTGCGGTTCCTGGACATCGTCGGTCGTCTTAGGAATCATAGAGATATGTGCCCTAAGTGCGTCCGGAGAGGGCAAAGAGCCCTGTCGTAACTCATTGAAATAGGCCGCTAAAAAGGGCGCCAATAGGGCTGAGAATTTTTTATAATAGAGACCGGAGAAGCCGTCGGGACCTGGGGCCACCGTGGACCGTAAAGATTTGATCGCTTGGAGCACTTCCGGTACGGTGACACCAGCGTTGAGGGCCGCCTGTGCTGCCTCGGTTAATCCAGGAAGATGGAGGTCTTGAAAGAATGCCTCTGCCTGGGCCACAGGGAAAGGATCTGGGGCAGCATAGAGGTGCGAAAGGAAGTCCGAAAATCGGGAAACAATCTGCTGGGGATTAGAAGTACAGCCACCTGTGGAAAGTCGAAGTCGAATCGGTTTATGGGGTTTCCCCACAGAATTGAGTTTGTGCCAGTGTAGTTTAAAGCAACCCTGTCATTAAATCAAAACCTCCTCAAACAGCCATACCTGTAAAAGAAAACCTACCTTTTCCATTGCCCATGATGTCAGAATGCTGCTCAATTCATGAGAAATCTTCATGTGAAGTTTCCAGGAAAACCAGCTCCAGTAGCATTGAATGCCTTGCAGCTCCTAACTGGTTCCTTCTGTTGATCCCCACATCATGTCCCCCACAGATCTCACTGATTCCTACTGTTGACTACCATGTCATTTCCTGCACACGTCTCACTGGTTCTTCATGTTAACATCCTGGTCATGTCTCTCATGTTTCCCTGGATCCTTCTATTGACCTCCATGTAATGTCCCCCACATCTCTCACTGATTCCTCCCATTTACTTCTATGTCACATCCACTACAGCTCTCACTGGTTCCTCCTGTTGATCTACACATCGTGCTTGTCCCCCCTACCCCCAACATCTCTCATTGGTTCCTCCTGATGATCTCCATGTCAAGCCCCCCACAGCTGTGACTGGTTACTTCTGTTGCCATCCATGTCATGTCCCTCACAGTTCTCACTAAGTCCTGCTACTTATCTCCACGTCACATTCCCCACAGCTATCATTGCTTTTTCCTGCAGATCTCCACGTCAGGTCCCACACAGCTTTCACTGGTTTCTCCTGCTGACCTCCATGTCACATCCCACACAGCTCTCATTGTTTTTTCCCGCTGATCTCCATGCCACGGCCTCTGCAACTGTCACTGGTTCCTCCTGTTGACCTCCACATCATGTCCCCCACAACTCTCACTGATTCCTCTTGCTGACCTACATGTCATGCCCCCGATATAGCTTCCACTGGTTCCTCCTGCTCCTCTACAGGATACAAGGAGGTAAGCAAGAAGTACTATTGAGCACGAGGGGGTGGGGGGGATCAACACTCCCAGAAGTGTTGGTTCCCCTGCGGTGATTTCTTGTGAACTCCTCAGGGCCTGAGCAGCAGGATAGATGAGCACTGGCAATCTTCTTTTACAGAAGACTAATAATGGCATCGCTTTAAAGCCTCTTCCTTCAGACCATATGATCTCATCTGGGACTTTTTCTATTTGAAACTGGATTGTTCAGAGCCTACACAGTGCTTTCCACCCAATGGCTGAGCCAAGCAAAAGAAAAAAGAAGTTTGCACTGCTGGGGAAGGCATTATAGTGAACCTGTTGCTTTGTCCTGCATTGGTTTAAAAATACACTCTAGTCAAGCATGGATATTTTAAACTTCCAGACACACAGACAACAACCTACCTGCTCAATACATCTTGCATTTACAGCTCCAATTGCCAAAAAGTTGGGACAGAGCCATATTAACAGTGGTGTAGCATTCCCTCCTATTTAACAACACTCTGTAAGCATCTGGGAACTCAGGAGACCAGTTGCTGGAGTTTTGCATTTAATGTATATATGTATATATATATATATATATATATATACTATATTGCCAAAAGTATTTACACGCACATGAACTTTAATGGCATCCCACTCTTAGTCCGTAGGGTTCAATATTGAGTTGACACACTCTTAGCAGCTATAACAGCTTCAGCTCTTCTGGGAAGGCCGTCCACAAGGTTTAGGAAGGTGTCTATGGGAAGGTTGGACCATTCTTCCAGAAGCACATTTGTGAAGTCAGGCACTGATGTCGGACGAGAAGGCCTGGCTTGCAGTCTCCGCTCTAATTCATCCCAAAGATGTTCTATCGGGTTGAGGTCAGGTCTCTCTGCAGGCCAGTCAGGTTCCTCCACCCCGAACTCACATGTGCACTAGTGCCATTTCTGTTGGAACAGGAAGGGGCCATACCCAAACTGTTCCCAGAAAGTTGGGAGCATGAAATTGTTCAAAATGTCTTGGTATGCTGACACCTTAAGAGTTCCCTTCACTGGAACTAGGAGGCCAAGCCCAATCCTTGAAGAACAACACCATAATCCCCCCTCAACCAAACCCCCCTGCTTGTGCATGCTCCCTGGGAGTGCACAGCACCGCGATCCGGTGCCCGCTGTGTCCTCCGGACACAGTGGAACACCGATCGTCGGACGGGACCTATGTGCGAGGTCCCAAGCATGTGATCACTGATTGGCCAATCAGTGATCACATGCAGAGTAGTAAGCAAGATGTCACTTCTGACATCATTGCTTACTACATGTGAAATCTGTGAATGATCACAGAAGTCACATGGTACAAGGCTAATCACAACAGCCTTGTACCATGTGACAAGCTGTGACCAATCACAGCTCACACAGTAGTTCTCAAAGGCTGCAAGAATGCAGCCAAAGAGAAGGAGAAATGATTGCTTTTACAGCCTTTATGGGTGTAAAAGCAATCAGTGTAAAAAATCCAAAAAAATCTTCATCACCCCCCACAAGTAGTACAGTGTCACCATGGTGACACTGTTCTGCTAGGGTGACAGTATGTTTAAAAAAACCACATAAATAATAATATAAAAAAATAAAATAAAAATGTAAAAAAAATATTTAAAAATTATCATTTTTAGTTATAAACTAATTTGGGTTATTTTTTTTTTACTAAAAAGATAACGGAATAAATTTTGGCCAAGATTTATGATGAAATATTATTTATTTGCAAAATTTTATAAGAAAAACACTTTTTTTCAAAATTTTTGGACTTTTTCATTTACATAGCAAAAAAATAAAAATCCCAGTGGTGAATAAATACCACCAAAATAAAGCTTTATCTGTCTCAAAAAAAATGCTAAAAAATTCATATGGGTACAGTGTTGCATGACCGCGCAATTGTCATTAAAAGTGTGATAGCGTTGAAAGCTGAAAATTGGCCTGGACAGGAAGGAGGTAAAAGTGCCCGGACTAGAAGTGGTTAATACAGTGCTCTCTGAGGGTCAGAAGATCACGGGCATTCAACATTATGTTTTGGCCTAGCACAGAGATTTCTCCAGATTCTCAAAATCTTTTGATGATATTATGTGCTGTAGATGATGATATATCGAGCCACGGTTCACACGGATGCGACTTGTCTTACGATTTGACCGTTCCTGCACTACTTTTGCTGATTTGGGGTGCAACTTGCATAGACTTCTGTACATGAAGTCACACAGATGTCTATCAAGTTGCACCCGAAGTCGCCATCCAACTTTGAAATCGTGCGATTTCAAGTGAAGTCGCGCAATTTCAGTGAAGTCAGATCCAATGTGAACTGGGGCTTAAAGTCTTTGAAATTTTACATTGAGGAACATTATTCTGAAATTGTTCAACATTTATTAGATGCACAGATTAGTGAACCTCTTCTCATCTTCTCATCTTGTCTGAGACTGCTGAAGATCAGTACATAAGATTGAGACATATTGTACAGCAAATAATTGCCTAACAAAGCAGCAAACCTATCCAGAAGCTTTGTAATGAACTTGCTAAATCTATCTGCATGTATTATTTTTTTACAATTCAGATTAGGGTCAATTAAGTGATCCTATTGACTTAAATTATTGCGTTGCCAGTTTTCGTATTGCCTTTTCTTTTGCCTGCAGTTGGTTCTTTTAGCTACTGCATATTTACTGATAGTACCTGCAGAAACAGTAAATTTCTCTCTAGTTACGGTTAGTAGTTGAAAGCCTTTTGAGCTGCAAGACAACTTGTTATTGACCCCAATTCACTTTTACTTGGCTAGAAATCCATAAGGAAAAAAAAAACTTCATTAAGAAAAAGAAGGAAAGGTAATTTTTCAATATAATGTCCCTTTAAGTCTACATTATTTTCATGGGCATAGTGCCTCTTTAAACATTTAACAAATCCTCATATTCAACAAATGTACGTTAAATCCAGAAAGATTAAATTGGCAAGGTGAAATAAATTCTGTGTATGTTTTATGATGATTAAATTATTAATATTTCAAATTCTCCATTGCTAAAGTTCGTTTTATAATTTTGTGAATATGAATGAGATATAAGCTTCTTTTACCAAAAAAGTGTAAAAAAAAAAAATCAAAGTTGAACTTTATAGAATATTATTTCTTATACATTTTTGTTTCTACTTAAAGCTCAACTGATCGTTCAGCTTAAATCAGCTAAATACATTCCAGGTACATTAACACAATAGATGTGCAAATTCTTACAATTCTTCTCCTTTACACTAGGTTCATACATTTGAAAGTTCCGAAACCAAAGTGAGTAAACACATAGGGGTTTATTTACTAAACCTGGAGAGTGCAAAGTCAGGCTCACGTCTGGATAGAAACCAATCAGCTTCTAACCTCAGCTTGTTCAATTAAGCTTTGGCAATGAAACCTGGAAGCTGATTGGTTTCTATGCAGAAGTGAGCCTGACTTTGTACTCTCCAGGTTTAGTAAATAAACCCCATACAGTCTCCTGCGCTTGAAAGTGGACCCCAAAGATGGAGTTGGCTATATTTCCCTCTTGGCTCTGCTGGACATGCCTTGCCTTGCTGCCCTCTCTGGGGACATCTAAGAACACAGAAAGCATAAAATTTAATGGAGGGCACTCCAGCCTAGTGCATTGTCCTCAAAACTAAACTTTATTATTAAAACCCTGGTAAGTATTATACTTATCTTGCTCAGACATTTCTTTGGCCCTTCCCCCTTTCCCTCTTCCACATACTCTATATACTTCTCATGTTGCAGCTGTTTATTATTCACAAGTTGTTTTATTATTGTTTACTAATCCGCTTGTATTATCTGATCCATTAGCCTGCCCCTTTTAGTCGCCCCACGCCCCCTCCATTCCCCTATATATTGGCCCATTCTAGTGGCCAACCAGGTCTGATGAAAAGGCTGGTTGCCTAGAAACGCGTCACCACCCCCTTTGGACGATTCCTAACAACGTCTTGACGTCACTTCCGCTAAGCGGCCATCTTGGATGCGTCTCAAGCTGGCCCCATCAACTATGCTGATGTGAGAGACCAGCAGCGCCCGCACTGAGCACGGTTCCCTTCTGCACCGCGACTCCCGGTCACTGCGCCTGCCATCCTCGCTCCTTCTGTTGGGATCCGCCTAGAACATCAGCCATTGGATACACCCTGGCACTGCAGCCATCCGCCTGTGATGTGCAGTTCAGATGACGTCCTCCTTCTTATACTTGATGCCTGATGTATACCCACGTCTTGTGAGTTTTTAATATCTTGTGTGCAATAAACTGTTTTTATCCTACTGCACTTAGTCTGGCGCATCTCTCTCTCTTCTCTATTCAAGTATTATACATACAAGCCAACAGGTGTATACAGACTTGTCATAATAACACTGCAAATTACAATCCACGTTGCATCACATCACATGGTAGAACATGCAAAGATCCAACCGGCTCATGCGATTTGAGGCCTTGCCTCTTCCTCAGAGCCAACTGGGCTCATTTAATTCATTTCAATGGGATGCCGTGCCTCACAAAATGCAGAAAAAAAGTCCCTGCACCTTTCCAGAAATTGCAGCCCATATTGGAGTGCGGTTTCCAGTGCAGGTATGATTTCCAGTGTGGGCGGGGTGCTATTAAGATTAATGTGCGTGTGGTTGCAGCTGCGGGATGAGGTGTAGGTCCCGCCGTGGCTTCCACTTGAACTAGTATAAACTGAGCCTTGGAAAGCAAAAGTAGAAATGCCTGTTCTCTGCCAGCATGCTGTAGAGAAGGACTCCAGCTCTCTGTGTGAAAGCAGTGGTCTCTCTGCAGAGGTCCCCCTACTGAGTCAGAGCTAGACCTATCCAATCATCAGGAAGCATGAGCTTTGCTGATTACAAAGTTATTTGCCTGACTCAGCAGGAAGGGTGTCGGTATGAAGTTTTTTTTTAATTCAGTGCCCAATGCGGCAATGCGTTGATGTGAACTGGATTTTTGCTATGCCTTGCAACTGGTGTGAAGGAGCCCTTAAAGGGTTGGTCTCAACATGTTCCTATGAAGGGAAGGGCTGGAAGAAGGAGGGTAGTACCATTTCTACCTCCTACAGTTGCAAGTAACTAGTATGATATTGATTTTCAGAACAATAAGGGTCTGCTCATACCATCACCTTTTATGTGTACTACAACACAGGATCACCACCCACTAGAAGTGCATGGAAACTAGTTACCATGTTTGTTACATCTAGTGAAGCTTTTCATATCAGTGAGGTGCAATAGAGGGTGATGCATGAAAATCCTGCTTGCTGCATCTTTTGTACATTTTTGTAAAAACTTGTGTTAAATTATTGTCAATGGCTTTGCATGGAAAACACATTAAAGATGCTACAGTCTTCAAATATTATGCAAAAGTCACCATCCTAGTCTCAGAATATCACCCAAACCGTCCTGTTTGCTTCTCCCCAGACTTTTGCTTTCTAGGTCCCTCCTCATCTTCTCCCATGCTCACCTCCAGGACTTTTCCAGAGCCTCTCCCATCCTCTGGAACTCCTTACCCCAGCCTGTCTGTCTTTCTCCTACTTTGTTCACCTTTAAGTGGTCCCTGAAAACTTATCTAGTATATAGTGCCAACAGTTTACACAGTACGTTACAAAATGAGGGCAGACAGTACAGTTATGATACAGTCAGGGTCGGGACAAGGGTGGGCAGGAGGGGCAGCCGCTCAGGGCACAACAGTAGGGGAGGGGCCTTTACTGCACCAAAGCTCTAGAACAGTGGTTAGCAAACATGGCCAGGCTCCCCCCACTCACCTCTGAGTAAACATGGCCAGGCTATAGCTTTTTATGCCTGCTTTGGCAGGTAAATGGCCACGAATGTGCAGTGCACACTTCATGCAAATCATGGACAGCTTGTGAAATGGACAGTGAATGGGCACAAGGCAGTACACCCATTCTGCAGCATGCACTAGGAGTGGGGGAGAGGGTGTAGTTTTGTATCCTTGCCCAGGGCTCTAAGCAAATCTGTCCTGGTACTGGATACAAGTCAATACAAGAGCAACCAGAGTGATCTGTTCATCAGAGCTTACACTCTAATGACCAAATCCTCCAGGTTCCATTAAACAGTATTGAAGATGAAACCTAAATAATCAGGATGATCTTATTCAGGCAGTCTGTTTATTAGTGGACGCTACTATACAAAGTATATATAAAGTCATTGTTGTCTATGCTCTTATACATTGCATGCAGGTCACTTACAACTGTTACAATTTGATACGTGCTGGTTAAATGCGTTCATTTTTATAATTTGGGTGAGTGCGCTAATACTTTTTGAATTAAACTGATCAATGTTTCTCATTTGTTTCCTAATAAAGAAAACAATATACGGTTAATGCTGCCTGCCTGATGGAATGTTTCGACCAGCACAAAGCTCCACTAGGCGGCAGTGTAACATCTGACATGATCGACTCCATCGCTGAAGCTGTTCCCTGGCGCAGACATTCTCTTTAAAATACAGAATATATTAAGGGTGTCATATATTTTATTGAAGACTGCTCTGCATTAACATTTTTCTGTTAATAGTTATAAATACGTCTGATGATTCTCTGTGCTTAGAAAGCATTGATTCCATAAAGCTTTAATTTGCCTAGTTTTATTGTTATCATTTAACCATTTGGGGCCACAAGAAGAAAAGTTTTTGATGGCTCCCGAGCATTCGTGAGTTTTCCAAAAAAGTTAAAGGAAGGCCGCCCATCAGAAAGGAGCACTTGAACTTGCAGTGATAATTAAAGTAACTGTCATGTTATAAATTTGATAGAGAAAGCAACCATTTTGAATAGTCTGTATCTTGACAAGGAGATGGGTCTCAAGAGCTTTCAAATATATGTATTTTTTTGTGATAAAATAGAGATTTAAATAGAATGTGCCAAAGCATGAGCTTTCAACAGCTGATTACTTTGTAATGGCAGTGCAAATTGAACACAACTTCTGTGTGGTTTTATTCTGTTTAAAAACACTCAAAATTCAGTAAAACTGCTTCACCACTTTTCTGGCATTAATCCCTCCTGTTAATGTGATTCTAAAGGCTCACTTTTTTTTTTCAAAATGACCAAACATGTCACACTTGTAGTCAGGTGCAGCCTCTTTTCTTCACTGCAGGTGGCGCTCAGCTGCAGCGGCATTGCAGGGGGAGAGGAAGTGAAGAGAAGCATACTCCTCTATGGTTTGCTATGATTGGATACTGCTGCCCCATGTGACTCTGACAGCCATTTTGGGCCAGACATATATGAATGTGTTTAAAACATAGAAGACAGTGACAAAAAAATAAGTTCTCTGTGTTGTTGATTTCTAAAAATGAGCGAATCTGTCCAATTTCCCCTAAAATTCCACCCAGACTCTTCCCCAGGTATGCAGCCTGGGATGATATGCAGCACCCCTACCCTTACTGGAAAAGGAAAAAGTCCTGGAAGTCACACATTTCTGCAAAACCCTGTAAGAAGGTGTATGACAGCCTCAGCCAAGGCTCCAGATTGATGAATACTTTAGTCATGTAACTGCCACTATCTGGCAATGATAGGGATCATTGATGCAGGAACCACTCTTATCAACTCCTGCTTGCAGAAATGCCAGTCAAACTGGCAGTCAGTCCTGGTGGAAGCACATGTAGAAAGAGCACATAAAGCAGAGGTGATTGTATATATGTGCATATACTGTATAACCCAGGGGTGAACTGACAACTCATGGTGTACCCTGGGCAATAGGGGATCATGGGGCCCCTGTGTCCTTGCCCAAACTAAAAAAAGCCTATGAAAAAGGTACCAAGGGAATCTCATGGGGCCCCCTACTGACCCTGGGCCCTCGGGCAGTGCCCGAGTTTCCAAATGGTCAGTCCGTCCCTGGTATAACCCCTCTGGAGGCTTAAAACATCTGCATGTCTTCTTGCCCCAACACTGTCCCCTTCATGTACCCTCATGTTCCACGAATCTTCAACATATTCCCTCTTCTTTCTCTTTAGTATTGGCCGTGGCCAGTTCTATGTTGCATTAACAAGATCTCACATTATGATGAGCATGCCTTGGACTATGCCAGTTAGGGTTGGAGACAGCACTGGACTTAATCAGTGAAACTCAGAAAAGCCTTCAAAGGCCTTCAAACTCATCTTCCAATTTTCACACTAGGTGCTCCTTTCTACCTACTCTTTTGGTCTATGACAGGCTTTCATCAAAATTTTAACATAAAAAAAAACATTTAAATAGCTTTCAGGTCTCAGGGAACCTCAGCTAACAATTTATGCTCAGATATTAAAAATAAAAAAAAAATAGGGAATGTGATGTATGTAGCATGAGACACCCACTTTTATATGACAAAAATAAAGTTTAGTAATGAAATTAAATAAAAAATAATAATGGATAAACACAGACAGCAAAAATTGTATTGTTCCCCATATGCCCACTTACATTAATAGTTTGTGGAAATTCTCCATTGGTGGTCAATGGAGAATCCTCCCTTTGATTGGTGGTCTGTCCCAGAAGAACACCTTAAATTGGTGACCCTGTTACACTGTTGGTCAGTGAGAAAAATACTCTATCACGTTAGTAGGCAGTGGGAAGAATGCTCCTTACATTGGTGATCAGTGGGAAGAACACCCAATTACAGGTAGCTAAAATGAGTCAATAGTTCTTTTTCTGATAGGCAGAAATTGCTCATTGCTCAAAAAACCCTACCAACCTCTAGAGGAACCCTGGTTGAGAAAGGCTGGTCTAAGCAGTTTTCCAATTTGAGCTGAGGCTGTGTGATGATGCACCCTCAGGCATCCTACATGACACCCTGGGATCATGAGACATGGGTTGAATGACACTGGTCATCATGTAACATGGAAGAGGTCCAGCACCAGATAACAGAGGACTTGGAAAGCAGCGTGACGAGGGGGAGTTATGATTTGGGAACTTTTTTCTTGAACCAGGGAAGAGAAAAGGAATTCAAATTCAAATTTGCATTGAACAAATTCCTCCACTACTAAGTGTTTATAAGCAGGCACTTACATGATCAAAGAGTACATTCATTTATGAAATAGATTTAATTCAACAGGAAAAAAAGGACTCTCATGGCTTAACCATTCAGTGCTAATAACCAGGTTGTATGGGAACACTCTTTAAGATTTTCAGCTATTCTTGGAAACCACTAGCAGGTCTAAAAATAGGTGCAAATAAAGAGAGTGAGGAAGGTGGGTGGGTACTGAGAGCACCTGAAAATTCACTCAAATGCAGCCTAGTGGACCTCCAACCATCAACCTATTCATACAAAGAAAAAAAAGGGGGCTGGCCTGCCTTGGATGAAGTTGAGTTTGCCCAAAATTCTCATCAGATATAATCTTGACATCTTTAGAGAAGCATTGGTTTTTTCCTGCAAATAACGTCAAACTAGTGTGGCAAATAAGCTGATCACTATGTTTTTGGGGTTTGGGGGGAAATTGGAACTCTCTTAGGAAGCCCTGACAAACATGAGAAGAGTCTAGAAATTCATGCAGATATCTGTGTTCTAGTAGTTACTGAGTCTTGGACCCCCAACAATGCTACAAGTGAGTGACGCAGAGTCTGCACTTTCTTCACTTGCCCAATTTTCACCAGCAACAGGTTCACCAATACGATAAAGACTTTAGCTTGCACAAGGACTACAGGGTGAAAGCTGACGCTGCAGTGCCATTTAAGGTGGTTGTAAACCTCTACAATGAAAAATGGACATGAAATGTGTACTTGTCTCTATCCAAAGCACTTGGTGTGATTTCCTCCTCTCTTACTCCTCTACTATCCGTATAAGTTACTTCTAACAGTCTATGTCAGACATCAGACCAGGGGCGGACTGACAACTCATGGGGCCCCTGGGCAATAGGGGATCGTGGGGCCCCTGTGTCCTTGCACAAACTCAAAAAAGCCTATGAAAAAGGTACCAGGTGCATCTCATGGGGCCCCCTACTGACCCCGGGCCCTCGGGCAGTGCCCGAGTTTCCAAATGGTCAGTCCGCCCCTGCATCAGACAATCCCTGCAGTGAGCCCTTCCCTCCAGCCCACAGCAACTGATTGACAGCCTCAGCTGTGCATGTTTCCTATGAGAATGTATAGAGAAGGGGCGGTGTTCATTACCTCCACTCAGGTCTCAGATTACACTCAGCTCCCTGCTCTGTGCTGTGCAGTGTGTGACATCAGATCGATCTCCACCTCCTGCCTTCTGAAGCTAAGAAATGCTATGTAAATTATGTACTTTGAACAGCTTTGGAGAACACAGAGCTACAGATAAACAGCTACAACCTATGAAGAGGATGTGTTTCATCTCACCTAATGCTAGTCACTTCGCTCTGTATATGTAAGGATTTACAACCTCTTTAACTTTTATTGCTCACCCCAGCATTCCCCTAACACATACAGCATTACTTGAGAGTACCTGCCAGAATGTACCATGAAACCTGGATATGCATCATGTACAGCAATCTTGTGTACTCAGCCTCAATGATTTGATAACAAGTTACATTTGTTTATATGAACGTCTTTTCCCATCAGCTACCAGCAAACAATTCATGATGTGTCTGCCGATGACAGGGATCTGACAGTCATTTTGCTCTGCAGCTTGCACATCCATCCCTCATTCCGAGGCATTATTACCTATTACAACCTGATGTCATCTCGTACACAGAACTGTTCTTGTGTTGCCTAACATTCATCATTTTCACTGTCATGATTTATTTTCCAAGTTCATTGACACGAAATTGGACTTTATTGTATGCAGGTGGAAAAGAGATGTGATGGGGGGGAACTCTGTGCAACCCCCCAGCCAAAAAGTATGCAAATAAAGTGGATAACTATTTACAGTTATCTACATTTTTATATATTTCACCTACCGTAAATTTAAAAAAATAAAGTTTTGTATCATCTTTGACCTGTCTCTGGTTTCTGGACAAGTGGAAGAAGTCAGCTGCAGGTCCCCTGTGTTTTTGCCCATTTGCACATTATGGAAGACTTACCTTACAAAGCACTCTCTTCCAGCGAAGTGACAGCCTCCTTTTCCCTCGTTGCACCATTGCTGACGCTGACATCTTCACCCAGCTTTCTTCTGGGGTTAGTGTCTTTAGCCATCTTGATTGGCTAGGTGATGTAACACCTACACATGTGCAGGTGAGTTAATTCATTCTGGAACCCAAAGCATGCCAAGAGTGTATACTGCACAGCCTAATATACATTTTTAGAAAATTTTGTCAGGCAAAAAATACATAGACAGGATCTTTTGCATAAAGCCTTGCTACCAACAAATCTTCATTAGGACTTCATTGTTTTCCCACTCTTTAACTTCACTTATTCCCCGCTCTCTTACCTCACTGACTCCCTACTATCTGACCTCATTGTCGCCTCACTGTCTGATCTTACTAATTCTCCACTCTCTGACTTTACTGATCTCCCACTCTCTAACTCTCACTGACTTCCCAATCTCTGACCTCATTGTCCCCCCACTCTCTGACCTCGCTAACTCTCCACTGTCTGATCTCACTAAAAAGTCCCCACTCTCTGACTTTACTGATCTCCCACTCTCTCACCTCACTGCCTTCGCATTCTCTGACCTCGTTGACTCCCCACTCTCTGACCTCACTAGCTCTCCACTGTCTGATGTTACTGACCTCCCACTCTCTAGCCTCAATAACTTCCCACTTTCTGACCTCATGTATTCCTCACTTTCTGACCACACTTACTCCCTACTATCTGACCTCACCAACTGTCCACTCTCTGGCCTCACTGTGTATTCCTGCTCTCTATCCACACTGACTTTCCACTCTCTAACCACACTGACTTTCCACTCTCTGATCCCACTGATTCCCCACTCCCTGAACTCACTGAATCCCCACTCTTTGACCTCCCCAACTCTTTACGCTCTGACCTCATTGACTCTCCACTCTCTGACCCCACTGACAACCCACTTTCTGACTTCAAGATTTCCTACTCTCTGACCACACTGATTCCCCATTTTCTAGTCTCACTGACTCTTCACTCTCTGACTGCACTAACACCCCATGTTCTGGCCTCACTGACTACTCACTCTCCAATCCCACTGACTCCCCAGTTTCTGACCCCACTGACACCCATTTTCTGACTCCACAGATTCCACACTCTCTGACCACACTGACTCCCCTCTCTCTTACCTTCCTGGCTTCCCACTCTCTGACCCCACTGATTCCCCATTTTCTGGCCTCACTGACTCTTCACTCTCTGACTACACTAATACCCCACTTTCTGGCCTCCCTGACCCCCTATTCTTTAATGCCCCATTCTCAGAACCCACTGACTCCACACTCTCTGACCCCAGTGACATCCCATTATCTAAATTCACTGACTCCCCACTCTCTGACCTCACCAACTCCCTGATTTCTGACCCCATTAACTCTCTAAACCTCACTGACTCCACACTCTGACCTCACTGACACCCCACTCTCTCACCCAACTCCCCCCCCCTATGATATGACCAATAACCCACTCCTGTTAACAACAAGGCAATACACCTGAGCTCATGCTCAAGCAACTCATATATGGTCTACAGGATCACAGGAGCAAAATGTTAAAGTTTACCAGTTAAATTCTAGGAATGGGCTGACCATTTGGTTCACCCAATAAATAAAGAAATACTCCCTGGTATTCTGAATTAGCATACACCAAGAATTTCAGTCAAGGTCAAATCTTGATGCTGTGTTTGGAAAAAATCATAGAATATTAAGTTCTCCCTTTTATTATAGAAATTAAAAAATAAAATATCCTTTTTTAAAAAGAAAAATCCATTGCAATTGCATCTCCTTACTAGGTGTTTGCAGTAATTACAAGTATACTGCTGATGAGATTAAAAGCTGCATAGGGTTACTTTACCAATAAAAAATAAATGTATTTGTTGGCTGTGTCACATTTCTAGTTTGTGATTTACTTTGTGATTAGTCATAATTTTCACCTTGCTTTATAGCATTTCGAATGACTTCAAGCGTCTTGTGGAATCTTTTGCCAAAGGATTTGACGCCAGTCTGCATCCGAGTCAACTGATGTACAGAAGGATTGTATGAGAAACTTGGAACACGCACTTTATGATTCATATTCAGTTAGACGAGTTATATTTAAAAGAACCACATCAACGAAAATGTGTCCTCTGCATACTTGTTCCAGGTCAGCATCTCAAAAGGTATTGAACTCATTGGATCAACATGACAGCCAGGCAACTAGTCTTTTCAGATTAGCAATTCAACCTTCATGTTTTTCCCAATACAGGTGTAAAAAATACAGGTGGGTGATTTTTGATTTATAAATGCATTTTGTGAATGTATTTTAGTGTATAAAATTGTTTTTTCTACCTCATCGGGTGCCTGATGGACAGTTTTTTTTTCTCAAGATCTATATAATGTTATGATGTTTGTATTATTTTAAATCAATTGATATGATCTTTACTAGATGGATCTTGACCACTCTGTTTAAATATGTAAGAAAGCCCATTCAAGTGAATGGACAGTCTTATGCATTATGAGAGGAAATGCTCCCCAAAAAAAGCCTGCAAGAACGCGAGTTCCCACTACGCTGAGATATCAATGGGGCCCTAAGGCCCAACGCCAATAAGTTTTGGATATAATGCAGAAGAGTTAGCATTTCTGTTGAGTTTTATCCTTGTCTGTGATGCCAGTGGGGAGATTGTCCCTCACTTCTTGACCATGAGACACTAGGACAAAAAACAAATTGAGGTAGCTAGTTTGGATCCCCATGCAAGAGACTTCCAATCTCGTCCTTTCCTGACAAGACTCCGGGGGACATCTGCCTAGGCTGGAGACAGAAAGCAATAACAACAAAAGGTAAAGAAGAAAAAGGAGAGACAAAATTGATTAGGAAGTTAAGTTGCAATTGATTGTCTGCCATCATCAGTCATCATTCAATGTGCATATGCGTCTTCTTTATGAAGACTCAATCTAGTGAGATGTCAAGTAAGCAAACCAACGTAGGTCTTTGACCCTTCTTCACACTCCCTAAAACAAGATATAACAGTTTGGTTGTTTTGGTTAGGTATGTTTATAAACATCCTGGTATTCGAGGGGTTAAAACTGATTGTATTGATTTTTTTCAGCTGGTGTGTAAGCCATGTACTGGGGTGGGCTCCCCAGGATACAGTGAAGTCACGAATGAGGAAAGCAACCTCAACACCAGCTTTTACCCCAACAGAATTTTACTTAGATGTGGCAAATAAGCACAACCACAAATGCTGGGAACATACAATAAATTTACATACACCCAGCCCAAAGGCTGAGACCCTTGTGCTGCACAGCACGGCGCCTTCTGATGGATGAAGGTAGAAAGTGTAGTAATTTACCTACTGGTGGGCACAACTAAGCTGCCACACCTTACCTGTTATTACCCTAAAAGAGCAGGAATCAGTGTATGGGTGTATGGTATGGGCTAGCCTGCGGTGCAGTACAACAGCTTACAATCTTACACAAATTTACAGTATTCCCCATCCCATAACTGGTCCTGTAACCTGAGTATTCCTTCTGAGCAAAACGCCAGTCTGGCTTGAGTTTGTGGGATTTCATCAGCTCTCCAATGTGAAATGTCACTTTAAGCTGTGGAGTCCTTCCAATAATCAGTAACAACACTTGTGGCCTGACACAGACAGAGACCCTAACTAACTAACTATAGGCCTGGACTCAGTCTATAGGCGCCAACACTGAAATGAGGTGCGTGCACAATCTTACCGACCCGGGTCTGCTTTGTATCCGCTGGTGACTCTGAACAGAACAACTGTCTCTCCAACAAGCATGCGGTTTTGCCGTATATGTTGCTTAGTTCCTCTGCTCTCATCAGCCTTCCTGGCAGCAATCTCATCAGCCTTCCTGGCAGCAATCTCATCAGCATTCCTGGCAGCAATCTCATCAGCTTCCTGGCAGCAACCTCATCAGCATTCCTGGCAGCAAACTCTGGTTACTGAGGGACGCATTCACACCTGGATGTCATCGGATTCTCAGCTCACAGGGCCCCTTCATTCAGCATCGTCCCAAAACATGGCTGCAGTCTCCTCTTCCTGTTTACTAAACTCCAACTCTGAGTGCAAAAACCCCACCTCTTCATGAATATACAAATATCTATGCAGCCTGAGCCTGTGTTAAAAAAACAGTGACATCTTGTGGCAAAACCACAGAATGTCAATCAAAACATTAATTTACTTCCACACTGTTCAAACAATGAGAGCTGTTTCCCCATCTCACAGGTGATTGGCTTTCAAGTTAAAGTTATCTGGACTCTAGAGCCACCAAATCCTTTTTACGGTATCGGGAATGTTACTGGCACTCCTGTCCCAATCAACAACACTGCTCAGGGAGTGCTATTGACCAAAGCACTGAGCAAGTGCTTGTGTTGGACCACTGGAGACCCAGAGCAATGTTCCAGATCTTCGGAGTGCTGCCAGTACCAGGGATTTTAAAGTGGAATTCCAGGAGAAAAACTAATATCTTTGGAAAGCCTGCAAGTTAAATAAGTTACCTCTAAGTGTATGCTAAGAGTGGAGTGCCTGGATACTGTAGAAATGACAGTTTCATTCACGCTGCATTACACACATTGCCCTTCTTCTGGAGCTGCAACTGACAAATCTGGCTCTAGTACAATGCAGGGATTGCATTGTCCGCTCTCCCCTTCCAAGTCTTGTATCCTTTTCACATAATGCAAAGTGCTCTGCAAATGGACAAGGGAAGAGGATGGGCGGGTAAATGGCAGGATCTCCACTTGTCTATTCATAGAACACCTTGCATTATGTGAAAAGGATACAAGACTTTTTGTGAATGGAAGAGGAGAGTGAATGTAAAAATTCCTTTGCTGTACTAAATCTGGAACTGAGTGTGATCTGGCATAAATGTAACTGTTCTTTCCATAGTAACCAGAAGTACTGAGGTCCTAGCACACACTTCATTAGATGTAACTTATTGCATGTGTGGGCTTTCCAAAAAAGATTTCTTTTTCATTCCACCTTTAGTTATGCTGCAGCAGACCATGAAAAATGTCCAATGCATCTATTACTGTTTTTGCAGCCTGACCAGTAAGAAAAATGGAGGCTTCAACTGAGCTTTAATAAGTTTCCTTTCAGACATGATTTGCAACACAATGAAGTGTTACCCATAGCCCATTGTTGCCTAAAATGGACAAAACAGAGCTATGAATACCTTATTTATGGCTACTCTAAGACAGCCTCCATTGCCCAAGTCAACACACCAGACCTTTTAGACCACATGTGTGATTTAGAGCAGCCCATGCCAGATCAGTATTTGTGGATGTGAAGATAAGTTGTGCGTTTGGTGGCTTGCATTGACATAGGAATGTATGAGCAGGTTGGCATCCTTTATATGGCAACGGCAACTCTACCAATATGCAGGATAAGGTCTCTTATTTTTTTTATACAATTTTATTTTATATGGAATTTTTTTCCTTGCTAAGGATTGGAGTCAATGTACTCCTGACCATATGAGCTGACAATTAATTGTACCTTTTTTAGACCACATGTGTGAATCAAATAGAGCCGCCGATGCCATATCAGTATTGGTGGATGTGAAGATAATTTATGTGTTTGATTGGTGGCTTGCATTGGCACCAATGTAAGTTGGCATCCTTTATGTGCCAAAACTAACCCTACCAATATGCGGAATGAGGTCTTTATTTTTTGGTATACAGTTTTATTTTATTTATACAGTATATGGAATCTTTTGCTTGCCAGAATTGGAGTTCATGTACACCTGGCCATATAAGCTAACAATTAATTGTAGCTGTTAGTGCAACCGTGATTGGAATTAATGCACTCCTCACCATATGAGCTGACAATAAATGTTTATCTTTTAAACTATATGTGCGATTGAAGTAGAGCAGCCCATGTCAGAACAATATTTGGGGATGTGAAGATGATTTGTGTGCTTGTTGGCTTGCATTGACATAGCAATGTACCTTCAGACTGCCTCCACTGCCCAAGTCAACACGCCAGCCTCTCACTTCATTCTTCCATAGAACTACAAGCACGCTTTTCAATTAATGGTTTGCATTGACATAGCAATGTACCTTCAGACTGCCTCCATTGCCCAAGTCAACACGCCAGCCTCTCACTTCATTCTTCCATAGAACTACAAGCACGCTCTTCAATTAATGGCTTGCATTGATATAGCAATGTGAAATGGCAACAATGCAAGTTGGCATCCTCTATATGCCAAAACTAACCCTACCAATATGCAGAATAAGGTTTTTATTTTTTGGTATAAAATTTTATAAATATAAATGGAATCTTTTCCATGCCAAAATTGGAGTTCATGTACACCTTGTCTTGGCAACTAATTGTACCTTTTAGACCGCTTGCTTGATTCAGGTAGAGCAGCCGAAGCCAGAACAATATTTGTAGATGTGAAGATAATTTGCGTGTTTGATCGGTGGTTTGCATTGACATAGCAATGTATAATAGTACCAGTGCAGGTTGGCATCTTTTATATGCCAAACCCAACCCTACCAATGTGTGGAAGAAGGCCTTTATTTTTTTGGTATACAGTTGTATTTTATGTGGAATCTTTTCCTTGCCAGGGATTGGAGTTCATGTACACCTCACCATATAAGCTGACAATTAATTGTACATTTTTAACGATCTGTGTGATTCAGGTAGAGCAGCCAATGCCACAACAATATATACGGATGGGAAGATAATTTGTACATTTGATTGGTGCCTTACATTGGCACCAGCGCAGGTTGGCATCCTTTATATGCCAAAACCAACCCTACCAATATGCAGGATAATGCCTTTATTTTTTAGTATACAATTTTATTTTATATGTTATCTTTTCCTTGCCAGGGAGTGGAGTTAATGTACTCCTCACCATATGAGCTGACAATTAATTGTACCTTTTAGACCGCGTATGTGATTCAGGTAGAGCAGCCGATGCCAGAACAATATTTGTGAATGTGAAGATAATTTGTGTGTGCTTACAGCTCATAAACACTGTCAGTATGATCTGCCCAGGAGAGCCAACGGAGCACCGGGGAACAAACTGAGCCGTGTTGTAATTACTGCTTCGCCAGCCAGTGACTAAGACATAACACAAGCTCTTTAATTCAGCAAAACAAAATGTATAATTTCCTTGTTTATGATGACTTGTTACACGCAATTTAAATGTAAGTGATGGGTTTTATTTCAGAGGTTTTCTTTTCCAGCGTTTTGTTATTAGGAGCCAGCGCTGACTGCCGCCCATTGGACGATAAAAGCATTTAATTGTACTCTTTGTTTTTTTTTTTTGGTTTTTTATTCTTTCCATTATATCAGATGAACCAAGGAATTGTCAACACCAGCGGGGAGAAAGTACTGTATGTTTTTTCTTTGTAAATTCATCCTATTTAGGATGGGGAAAAACAAAGGCGGTGAATTATCTTAATACATAATTGTTGATTCAAGAAAAAAACATGTATTGTTCTCCGATAAATACATCCGTATGATACACAATATTTATAGAAGAAAGAAAAATTATTCTTTATGTAAATGTCCTTGTTCCACAAACTCCGCCAAGGTTTCATGGAAAAAAGGAAGGATTCTGAAGTTTAAAAAGAAAATGGATTGGCAACTTTTATGTAACTTATTATTATGTGTAAAGGCTCAATCACATTATCACGTTAATGAGCGTGTTATTGAAAAATGCCATATGCTCTACAAAACAATAGATATATTATAGACATTGCCATAACATGAATTCAATGCTGGAGGTGCCAGAATTACGCTCCCTCCCCCCCACATTTTCGCTGAAAGAAAAAAAGCCCTGGATACAGTATTACAACAGATATGATTGGTACCAACATTTTGGTAAATTGCACCAAAAAATTAAGAATTGGGACTTTAAGGATACAGAGACATATAAATTATAAAAATATAATTTATTTCAAAACCAAGCTTTAAAAACACCATTTACTGTAGAATTAAGGCTGGTAATGTATACACGATATGTTGGTACATCCAACTGTGACATAAACCTTTATACATATATTTTTTATCACTTTTGAGTTATACTCTTAATAGATTTCCAACATTCATGTTTAAGGTAGATATACATAGATTTTTCCATTTCTGATCACTTGTGAACTAATTTTTCTCTACGCGTTTCATGAACAAGGTTCACTTCTCCAGGAGAATATTTATTCATTATTATAATATTCATAGTATTTATTCATTCATATTTATTACTTAGTAGATACAGTATGTGCACGAAAAAATTCATTTTGTTTAGTTTCAGATTCATTAATTAGGTAAATCATTTCAAATATCACAATTTGTTTTGTTTATATTATTTGTTCCAAATCGATTCAAAGTCGTTCCTGATAGTCCATCCAGCTGATTGGATGACTTTGACTGGAGTCACGTGCATCCAAATGAACATATCAAACAAAGTTAATTTCAGATTCATTTATTATGTTATGATTCAGAGATTTTGATGGATCCACCTCCATCCAACCCAAACACAATAAGTAGGAATCATCTTATTTAACTTTTATACCTTACTAGATTTATTGCAATATGCTTCCATTTCATATGTAGTGCATTTTTTTTGTAAATAATGAAAAATGTTAATGCAAAATAAAAACAAAACAGATCCGAATTAATTTGGATCATTTGTTATGCTGTTACGTTATTCCAGATACTTCAGACATTAACCAGTTCCCTGCTGCTCTATAGCAGAACTACTGCAACAGGGCAGCAGGACTGCGCAAAATCACATATATATATACATGATTTTGAATTTCCGGGTAGGGGGCATGCACACGCTGCCCTACCCACGCCGCCATTAGCGGCCACATATGTCAATCCCCGGGTCTGGGCTGGAGGTTCCCTGCCGGCACCCGGCGATCGCAGAGGAACAGTGAAAGGGAGAGGTCTGTGTGTAAACAACACAGATCTCTTCCCTGTCAGCACCAGCATGCTGCTTTGTGTTGCTCTGTATAGCAGAGAGATACAAAGCAGCATGTTTCCCTAGTAAAACACACGCAGCACACAGTTAACAATTTGATCGCCCCAGATGTTAACCCCTTCCTGCCCAGTGTCATTATTACAGTGTCAGTGTTTTTTATTAGCATTGATCACTATATTAGTGTAATTGGGTTGTCCTTGGCAGTTAGTCAGTTCCCCCCAGTGTCAGAATGCCCCACAGTCCCGCTATAAGTCGCTGATCGCCGCCATTACTAGCATTAAAAAAAAAAATCCAGTATATGTACCACCATTTGTAGACGCTATAATTTTCACGCAAACCAATTAATTTACACGTATTGGGTTTTTTTTTAGCAAAGACATGTAGCAGAATACATTTTGGCCTAAATTTATGAAGAAATTAGATTTTTTTTTTAATTTTTGTATCGGTTATGATTTATAGCAAAAAGTCAAAAAGATTGTTTTGGTTTTTTTTTATCAAAATTGTCGGTCTTGTTTTGTTTATAGCGCAAAAAAATTAAAATTGCAGAGGTGATCAAATACCACCGAAAGAAAGCTCTATTTGTGGAAAAAAAAAAAGGACAGAAATTCCATTTATGTACAGCGTTGCATGACTGCACAATTGTCAGCTAAAGTAACGCAGTGACATATCACAAAAAAAGGCCTGGTCAGGAGGGGGGGGGGGGTAAATCCCCTGGAGGGCAAGTGGTTAGCATAAGGCAAAAACTATTGCATCATGTCATCCAAACAAAACAAATGCATACAAATTAATTTGTTGTTTCTGTATAATTTATTTTGGATTCGTTGAAATTAATTTCTATTGTGATTCAGAGATTCGTATACATCTGAATCTCAGAATAACAATACATTTGCCCGAATTTTGATTTGTAACGAAACAAGTTGCACATGTCTATTACTTACACAAACATACAACAAGACCAGGCAGTAGACCTTTAACCCCCTCCACCTGACAGACGGAAGGTGGTTCTCTCGTTCTGACGTCCTCCCATTCTCACCACGCATGCGTGGCTCAGGAAGCGCACATGCGCGGTGATCGGCAATGCACTGTGTCCCTCAGACAGAGCGGATCACCAATCACAGAAAGTGCCTCCTCATCAGTGCCACCTATCAGTGTCCATCAGTGCAGCCTCATTAGCGCACATCAATGAAGGAGAAAAATCACTTATTTACAAAATTTTATAACAAAAACTAAGAAAGAACGTTTTTTTTTTTCAAAATTTTCAGTGGATTTTTGTTTAAGAAAAAATAAAAAACCCAGAGGTGATTAAATACCACCAAAATAAAGCACTATGTGTCACAAAAAAATTATAAAAAATTATTTCATATGGGTACAGTGTTGCATGAATGCGCAATTGTCATTCAAAATGTGACAGCGCTGAAAGCTGGAAATTGGCCTGGGCAGGAAGGGGGTATAAGTGCCCGGTAGGCTAGTGTTTAAAAAAACCTATTGGAGACCACTTGTTAGTCGGACGTCACTTAAATGAGGATGCTTTGTACAGGCCGAATGGGGTATTACCCCGATCCTGCCAAGATATTTTTAATATGTATAAAGCAGCTTTATCACATTTTCCACAAAGGTAAGTACAGTACATCATAGAACTAGGTAGGTAATAAAATTGGCCATCTATATCCCCATAGTGCTTGACTTTACCTACTCCCTATGGACTTCAATATAAAATACCAAGAACCGCTATGTGCCGCAGCACAATTTATTTTGAAAAGCACTTCACAACGCACCTCCACAACGCACCTCCACAACGCACCTCCACAACGCACCTCCAGCACATTGCTACGGTTTGGCATGCTGTGGCGCAAAAAAAGGTGCTTGTCTGCTTTTTAATCTCCCTGGCGGTATTCCCGAGTGTAGTTCGGGGTAAAGTTTACACTCGGGCTTACCATGCGGCGTTGCATAGGGAGTCCCTACTGCGCTTACCTTGTCCTTCGCTCCCGCGATGCGTCCCCTGCAGCGTCCCCGGCCATCTCCTCTGGCTGATGCCGGCATCTGGCTTCCGTGTTCCGGTCCCTGTGACGTCGGGACGTACAGGCGCCGGAACCGGCGGCAAATTTGAAGATTAAAATGACATTTCACATACATTTTGTCCCTACTGCTGTGTCCTGTGCCCTGCCTGCATTTTGACTGTTCTTTCTGCCTGGAAACTTAGAAAAGTCCACGGCGTCCAAAAAGCGCCCCTTTAGGTCAAAATCGGTTTTAGACCGGCTAGAGAACAGCGATAGTAAATCAGAACCACTTGCAGAATTGAGTGATAATGATTCGTGGGGAAATTCCTCGTCAGACACTGAAAACGATTTTGCGACTTTGCTCAGTGATGTGCGAACGTGGCGCTATATTTCACATTTCAGTGTTTTTGGGTTGATTATATTATTGAATTAAATTTATTATTATTATATTATTATTTTTATGAGTATTGATTAAGTAAGTAATTACTAAGAATTGCAGGCCTACAATACATAACACCAAATTTCCATGCAAAAAAATGGTACTGCTTTTGGTACAAAATTCCTGACATAATCACACCGCCAGGGAGGTTAACTGGTCTGGTACATTGGCAGCCTATTTATTTGAATTTTAGTAAATTAAAAGTTCTGCCCATAGAAGCTAATCAATTTTAATTTTGTGTTATAAAAATGTTATCTATAACCCGATTGGTTGGTACAAACAGCACAGATGTTTCTTTCTTCCAGTTTTTTAGATATCGGGCTTAATGTATTCAAAATAACAAGAATGGATCGCGTCATCCAGGAAAATCTGCTAAAAAATAATGATTTGGCACTGGTGCATTATGTGTGAACATGATCACCTGGGTTTCATTACATTTGCACATAACCACATTTTGTATGGTCATTACTTTTTATTATATTTAGATTTCTTATTTTAAAAGGTTACCTGACTCTCTGATTGATGTGTTGAATTCATTTGACGTTCAAAAATAACTCCATGGACAGGAAGGGGGGCTTGCATGTTTTTTTCATTAAATGGAAACAATTGATAGTAATTTGCCTTAAAGAAAAAAAAAAACCACAACTGGAACAAAGTGGTCTTGCATCTCTGGGCCTTAAAGCCAAACTCTAAGGTTTGTTTTTTAATAATCACACAAGAGGTCTGAAAAAAATAACTCATTGGCTGCAGTATTCACCTCTTCTCCTCTATTGTCTTCTGCAGTAATTGCTTTTTGCCACTAGATGTCCTCAGTCTTCCAAGCAGGGGCGGGCTTGAACCACACCCAAAAAAGCCTATGAAAGGTATCAGGGGCATCTCATGGGGCCCCCTACTGACCCTGGGCCCTTGGGCAGTGCCTGAGTTCCCAAATGGTAAGTCCGTCTCTGCTTCCAAGTTGAACCCAGAAGACTGAGGGCATTCTGTGAGTGCAGAGCATCAAGGAGCTTGCGGTGAGTGTGTTTGGAAAATGGTCTTCTGTATTAGGGGTAGGGTGGACTAGTGCAGTACAGCAATGCCGGGTATTGAGCAAGTAAGCTGTGCTCCCAGTATGCATTTCTGTTGGAATATAATGTTCATGTATTTTGTACTACACATCAGTATTCAGTAGAGATATATTCTTCAACCAGTAGATGGCAGTGTTTATAAGATTGTAGCTGCATCTATAGTTAAACTCTATGTCTTTTCTCTAAATAAAGTTCCTGTTTCCTGTTTGCAGAAAAGCAGCAGATAAACACATGTGGACTGTGGACTGTCTGTTCTGTAGGGCTATATATAGAATCTCGAACAATTTTCACATTTTCATTTTTAGTTTTGACTGAAGTGTACTCCTAAAAAAACACGTCAGCAGTAATGGTTCCCATATTTCTATTAGCTCACAGCATTGTTTTCTCGGCATGTTCTATTTGAGTCAAATAAACGGAGTACTTAAAAACAGATCACCGCATTAAACCACATCAAAAACACAAAGCCCTCATTAACCCAGCATTTTCCAATGTGTGATGTGTGATCAAGCCCACATTGGTTTTCTTTTTGTAAAAGGTTCTTTTTTTAACCTCCTGATGACTAAGCCTCAAAGTGTATATCTAAGCAAAAAAAAAAAAAAATCAGTACATCTCTGCAATACATGCACATTTCCCCCTTTTTCTTTAAAAAATGTTGCAATTACAGAAAAATACTTGTTGATCCAGCTGGAAATAGGGTGAGATACTAAATTCCTGTAGTGAGCTGAGAACGCTGCCTCTGCTGCACTGAAAAGGGTTCTGAGATCTGCTTGAGTTCTCCATTGTTGGACTTCAGGTCACCTATCCCTTTCCATCCCTCCATGATATAAGGGGTTGGTGCTCTGGACTGACAACATTTATTGGGATTTCCAGTATGTGCAGCAGAGGTATGAGCAAAACACATGGCTGCATGTTTGAAAATAAAAAAGCAGCTCTGGTGTGGAGGAGCCAGTGAGCCGGGATAGTAGTAGTGAGGCAGGACGCCGAGTGTTTGCGATCCAGAGCCTATTGTTTTTCTTACCATGTGATTGCTTCTATACCAGTGGTCGGCAAGCCGCGGCTCGCGAGCCACATGCAGCTCTTTACACACTTCAATGCGGCTCTTCTGTGTGCCGGGCGCCCGCTCCCCTCCCTCCTCTCGGGCGGCCGCCCCAAAAGTCAGGACTCTGCAGCTAGCCCAGCAATGGGCAAACTACGGCCCGGCGGATCTTTTAATCCGGCCCGCGGAGCGTGGCAAACATTGGCTGTCAGGATGTAGGCGGGGCAGCGTGACAAACTCCTCTCCTCTCACAGTCCGCCCTGAAGACCGGAACGGCGCGGGAACACGGCGAGAGGAACGCGCGGAGCAAAGGTAAGTGAATTGACACAATATGGGGGATGAATTACTATAGGGGGGATGAATTACTATGGGGGATGAATTACTATGGGGGATGAATTACTATATGGGGGACGAATTACTATATGGGGGATGAATTACTATATGGGGGATGAATTACTATGGGGGATGAATTACTATATGGGGGATGAATTACTATGGGGGATGAATTACTATATGGGGGATGAATTACTATGGGGGATGAATTACTATGGGGGGGTGAATTACTATATGGGGGATGAATTACTATGGGGGATGAATTACTATGGGGGATGAATTACTATATGGGGGATTAATTACTATGGGGGATGAATTACTATATGGGGGATGAATTACTATATGGGGGATGTATTACTATGGGGGATGAATTACTATATGGGGGATGAATTACTATGGGGGATGAATTACTATATGGGGGATGAATTACTATGGGGGATGAATTACTATATGGGGGATGAATTACTATGGGGGATGAATTACTATAGGGGGGATGAATTACTATGGGGGATGAATTACTATATGGGGGATGAATTACTATATGGGGGATGAATTACTATGGGGGATGAATTACTATATGGGGGATGAATTACTATGGGGGATGAATTACTATATGGGGGATGAATTACTATGGGGGATGAATTACTATATGGGGGATGAATTACTATGGGCGATGAATTACTATGGGGGATGAATTACTATATGGGGGATGTATTTTCAGTTTTAAAAATGTGGCTCTCAAAATAAATTTCAATCGTGGTTTTGGCGAGATTTGGCTCAGTTGAAAAAAAAGGTTGCCCACCACTGTTCTATACGAAATGTGAGTGTTATGTTTTTAAAAGGAATTGTGGTTTAAAACATACTACACTATAGTGGCTTTTATGTGACTGTGAGTTTAACCTACAGATTTAAAGTCTTAATAAACCCACGACAGTACAATCAGTCTGTATATGCAGTAAAACATGCTTGTTATACTCACTGTGGAACCTAAGGGGTTAATCCTCTGCATTGTGTAAAAAGGCCACTTATTCCTGATTGCTCTGTTCCTCCCCTTCTTTAAGCGACCACCTCTCATCTCCTGATAAGACAGACTGAACAGTAGGCATTTTGCACATGCTCAGTTTGGTGTGTATTGCAAGAGAGGTTTTTTTTTTTTTTCAACAGGTCATACAGAGAATTATGTAAATGTATATTCTGGCATAAATAGATATTATTATTATTATTATTATACAGTATTTATATAGCGCCAAAGGGTTTGCTCAGCGCTGACAATAGCAAGGGGGACAGAACATGAGACAAGACAGTAACAATACAATACACGAGGGGATTGAGGGCCCTGCTCTTTCGAGCTTACAATCTAGGAGGGAGGGGAAGGTGGTACAGGAGGAAGTGGCTGTGGGGGATGGAGTGGTGGGAGGAGTGCAGGAGATTGGTTGTTAGGTGAGGGTGGGGTAGGCTTCCCTGAAGAGATGGGTTTTCAGGGTGCACCTGAAGGTGAGGAGGGTAGGTGACAGTCTGATGGATTGGGGTAGGGAGTTCCAAAGGATGGGGGAAGTCCTGGAGAAGTCCTGCAATCGGGCGTGGGAGGAGGAGACCAGGGAGCTAGAGAGTAGGAGGTCCTGTGAGGAGCGAAGGGTACGGGTAGGGTGGAATTTGGGTATCAGGTCAGTTAGGTAGTTTGGGGTGGCGTTGTGAATGGCTTTGTAGGTCAGAGTTAGTCATTTGAATTTGATGCGTTGGGCAATCGGGAGCCAGTGAAGGGATTGGCAGAGGGGGGTGGCAGAGGTGGAGCGGTTGGTGAGGTGGATGAGTCTAGCTGCTGAGTTCAGAATAGACTGATATAACCAGAAAACAGGGTAGCGCTAAAAAAAAGTAAATACCAAACAAACAAAATATGTATCTCACAAAAAATCAACAAGATGAACAATTCATAACTGTACATATTTTGTGCTCATAAATAAATAAATAAATGTAATGTTCATAAATAAATATATAACCTATGAAAGTCCCATCTCCTTGTGAAAATCTTCTATAGAGTAACTGGATACTCTTCAAGTGGTGTGTCACCCCACACTGTGCTCAGAAAAGGCGTATCAAATGTATTTGACCCCCTACTGTTCCCAATCCATCTGCTGATAGAACAGAGCCTTGGAGGCAAGCTGCACATGCTCAGTTTGGTGTGTATCACTAGATCGTCTTTTTTTTCCTTGGGTGAGTGCATGTGATCAGCACAGAGCCAATCAGCACTGTCCAGACAGAGGTCAGGGGTTCTGCATCCTCCTAGTGCAGAAGGAAAACTCAAACCAGCTTTAGCTAGTGCTTGGCTGAATACAGATAGAAGCCACAGGACTGCTCTAACTACTGATGAGAAAAGGTATTTAGCAGTTTATATTTAAGTGTTCTTGCATGGCAAGACCACTTACTGTTATCTCACATATATATTCTTATTATTATAGCCAAATTTACCACCCTAACTCCTCCCACAGTTTTTACACTACATAGACAGTACCGAACCGTGCGGATTGTTCCCGATTGGTGTGCTATTACTTTATGGAACGTTTTGCCGAATGGTTCACGAAATATCGGCGTTTTTGTGGTGAAATTGGTCCCATAGGAATGAATGGCGGAATGTTCAAAACTAGAGTGTGAGCTGACAAAAGCTAGAGTGTGAGCTGAAAAATCAGGACATGATTTCTACACTGCCATCACTCTTTCATTTTCAAGCCCACCTACACAAATCTTATATCAAAACGTTCAGCTATCCCTGCTGCCACTAAAAATGTCCACGGCTAAGCCATAGTCCTGATAGTTTTCACAATATGACCATTTGTTTGCAACTCACGCCGCCCATTGACATTCATTAAAACTCCACTCTAGCCACCTCAAATTGGAAGGGCAACATCTAAACTGCGACTGTGCCTTAATTTTTAATATTTCAGAGGCATACTATGCATCAAAATGTAGGTCTGGGTCTTGTGATTCTCACAATATAAAGCTCTTTGGTATAGGATTTATAATTTTTAAACTACAACCGTTTGGAAATGGCAACCGCCAGTGAAGTGAGCAAGTTGGAGCAGTTCGTTTTTAACCGCTCTTCTCTGCCCTTGCTGTAGAGTGAGTTGCCATAGGAACCCAGGTGTGTGAGCAGGCAGCAGAATGACAAGCTACTCCACCCAGTTACTCCGCCCACTCCAGTTGTAGACTACTGGTGGAGGCAAGAACACCACACAATTTCCCCAGAAATTGTAGCTTTTCTAGTTTAGTATGCTAACTTTTCATGTGACAACACTAAAAAAATGACACTTTGCTACAATGTGAGGTAGTGAGTGTACAGCTTGTATAACAGTGTAAATTTGCTGTCCCCTCAAAATAACTCAACACAGCCATTAATGTCTAAAAGTGAGTACACCACTAAGTGAAAATGTCCAAATTGGGTCCAACGTGTCAATATTTTGTGTGGCCGCCATTATTTTCCAACACTGCCTTAACCCTCTTGGGCATGGAGTTCACCAGAACTTCACAGGTTGCCACTGGAGTCCTCTTCCACTTCTCCATGATGACATCACGGAGCTGGTGGATGTTAGAGACCTTGCACTTCTCCCAGGGGCGGACTGACCATTCTAGCACTCAGGCACTGCCCGAGGGCCCAGGGTCAGTAGGGGGCCCCATGAAATGCCCCTGGTACCTTTTTATAGGCTTTTATGGGTGTGCTTTGAGTGTGGGCAAGGACACAGGGGCCCCAAGATCCCCTATTGCTCGGGGGCCCCATGAGTTGTCAGTCTGCCCCTGGCTCCTCCACCTTCTGTTTGAGGATGCCCCACAGATGCTCAATAGGGTTTAGGTCTGGAGACAGACCCATCACGAAATCAGGGACAGTTAAGAGCTATGCTTCAATGTCCAGGAGGAAGGACCACTGACTGCCACCACTGGAGCAGAAGAGAAAGGACCCATGACAAAGGACTGCAGGAAAAGGGGCATTTACCAAGGGATTTTTTAAAAAAGGTGGAGTTGGACTTTAAAGCAAAACTGATTTTTTTTTTAGGAAACATTCTAAAACTGCAAGTTAAAAATTCTGCATGCATGCTCACTTGAAAAACTCTGTGTCTTGTGTCTTGTTCAACAGACATGCATAGCAGCAGGACTTGGGTTCTCTTTGATTTCTTGGCTTCAGCTCTGCTAGCAGAAAAACTCAGAGGGCAAAGGCTTTCCACACCTCCCGCTTACTATGTCATATGCTAGTATATTTGCATAAGGGGCAGGGACATCACTGCACAGAACAGTATAACCAGGTTAGGTGCTTCCACTAGGCAAACTAGGTGGCCACCTAGGGGCACCTGGGCGCAGTGCAGTCCAGCACTTTCACTGTGTGGGACACTGCCACTTCATGAATAATCCTTCAGCTGAGAGGAGGGAGGGCAGAGGGGAGGAAGAAAGGACAGGGGAAGATGCCAGTTGTCTGAGACCAGTGCAGCAGCTGAGCTGGCGCTTCTTCCAGTGTTCCTCTCGGACTCAGTCTCTTACTGCAAGCTGGCTGGCGGCTCATGATCACTGTGGAGTTCCAGCCCTTCTCTTTCCATTCATCAGCAGAGGCGGAGCTACGCCTGCAAAGGAAGGTAATGTCTGACTTTGATGTCTCGTGTGAGTGAGACCCAGCCGGCCATCCATCACATGTGCAATGTGTAAGTGAGTGATGACATCATCACGGTCCTACAACCTGCTCTTCTAGTGCCGTCTGGGCCTGCTGATCTGTGTCAGTGTTGGTGGTGGTGTGTTGTGTCGTATCTCTCACTGTGTGGGATCGCTCAGTTCAGGTGTTCTCTGTGTGTGGGGGCTGGGCTGCCTGCTGTCACAGCGTTTTATCTTCCCCCAATTCCTTGCGAATTCCAGCCTGGGATCTGTCAGAGCGTGGATCCATCAGCCTCCACTCACTGCAACTGTCACCCTGCCACTGCCAGACACAGATACAGTCCATGCCTGACACTGATTGTCTTTAATATTGGTGCTGGTGGGATCTTATGGCACTTATTTTTGCAAATTAAAAGAAGTTTCATGTTTTGTTGATTTTATATTTTCCATGCAAATATGTTTTAGGTACCTACTCTGTGTGATGGTTTTGCACAAAATTGTTTTGAACATCTTCTGGGGTCCTTTGCTGACGGTCTTGGCTCCTCCTCTTCTCGGTGTGCCACCATAACAAACTGTTTTTTATGGGGGACACCTGCAGACTTGATTCCCAGTTGTCTATTGACAAATTCTGTCACAGAAATAGACTGACAGCAGATGGAGCCAATGGCTTCCACTGCTGCCTCTGTGCGCAGAGAGGAGAGAGCCACTACAGACGAGCACAGCTCTGGCTCAAGATAGGTAAGTATAAGGCTCCATGCAGACTGGGGCTTTTAATACTTCTGGAAGCGTTAGCTATCTAAAGTCGTGTTAAAAACGCAAGTTTTTCAGCGGTTTTTCATTAGTGTTTAGCTGTGTTCAGCTGCGTTTAGCTGTGTTTAGCCACATTTTTACGTGTTTGCATTTCTTACACAAAAAAGTTTTACTAAAAAAACCCCACCAAAATGTTGGTTTAGCTTTTAGCTGTGTTAGCAGCGTTTCTGCAATTGCATTTTTTAGTGGTTTTTTTTACGAAAAAAATGAATCAAATTTTTTATAAAATGCTGGTTATGCAGCGTTTTACCGTGTTTTCACAGTTAAAAAACTCTAGAAACTCACTAGTTCTGGTTTTTTTCCAGCCAAAAAACGCCCCTGACAAAAAACACTGATTAAAGCCTATGGACACATAGGATAACATGCTGGGGAGTTTACTGGCTGTAGAAAAAAATTCCAAAAGACAAAAACAGCCGCTGTAAAAATGTCCTGTGTGCATGAGGACTAAAGGGGGGGGGGGTGTGAGAGGGAAATACAAATACTGGGACTTTCTTAACTGCTCCCCAACTGCCCTATAGCTGAAAGACAGCTACAGGATGGTTGTCTAGTTCTGGGAGGGCATCTATGGACGTTCTCCCAGAAACCGCCCCCCTGCGTGCCCCCAGAGGCACGTACCCGGTGCCCGCGGTGATCGCTGTGTCCTATGGACACAGCTGATCACGTGATAAGGTAAAAGGCCAATCACAGCGGTCTTTTACCATGTGAATAGCTGTGTCCAATCACACAGCAGATCACAATGTAAATAAGGTTGCTGGTTATCGGCTGCACTTTCTTCACACTGTCACAGCATGAAGAAAGTACTGCCGATAACCGGCAGATGTGACAGGAGAGATCTGCACTGATAATCAGGGCACTGATTATCAGTGCCCTGAATATCAGTGCTGCCCAGAAATGCCGCCCATATGTGCCCATCAGTCACTCATCAGTGCCGCCCATCAGTGCCCAGCAGTGTCACCCACAGGTGCCCAGCAGTGCCGCCCATCAGTGCTGTCCAGCAGTGTCACCCACAGGTGCCCAGTAGCACCACCCATCAGTGCCCAGCAGTATCTTTCATCAGTGCTGCCCAGCAGTGTCATCCATCAGTGCTGCCCAGCAGTGCCGTCTGTCAGTGCCCATCAGTGCCGCCCATCAGTGCCGTCTGTCAGTGCCTCTAGTCAGTGCTATCAGTCAGTGCTGCCAGTCAGTGCCACCCATCAGTGCTGCCTATCAGTGCCCATCAGTGCCGCCTATCATTGCCCATCAATGCTGCATATCAGTGCATCATCAGTGTTTCCTCATCAATGCCCACCAGTGCCGCTTCATCAGCCACGCCTCATCAGTGCAGCCTCATCAATGCATCTTCAGTGAAGGAGAAAAAGTACCTGTTTGCAAAATATTATAATAGAAACAAAGAAAACCTTTTTTCTCAAATTTTTTGCTCTTTTTTAATTTATAGTGCAAAAAATAAACCCCACAGTGGTGATTAAATACCACCAAAAGAAAGCTCTATGTGTATGAAAAAAATGATAAAAGTTTCATATGGGTACAATGTTGCATGACCATACAATTGTCATTCAAAGTGCAACAGTGCTGAAAGCTGAAAATTGGACTGGGTAGGAAGGGGGCAGAAGTGTCCGGTAGGCAATTGACAGGGGCGGACTGACCATTTGGAAACTCAGGCACTGCCCAAGGGCCTGGGGTCAGTAGGGGGCCCCATGAGATGCCCCTGGTACCTTTTTAACAGGCTTTTTTGAGTTTGGGCAAAGACACAGGGGCCCCATGATCCCCTATTGCCTGGGGGCCCCATGAGTTGTCAGTCCGCCCCTGGCAAGTGGTTAACCTAAACGCGGGAAATGCATTACAATACCAAATCTCCAGGCTTTAGAACCGCTTTAATAATTACTCCTATAAAAAAAAACACAAAATACTCCAGTCCTAAAGAGGACTGCTGCAGCTTCATCCTGCCATATTTTCGGACCTATGACAAGCGCTGATGATGTGATTATAAATGCTTTTTCTAGATACAGAAACACATTCTTGTGTTAGACATGCCACAAAATTGTGCTTATATTGTAGGAAAAACAAAGTAACACGCAAATATCATGAGAGGTTTGGTGAAAGACAGAAAAACTTATCACCCACGTACGTTTGACTTTGTTTATAATGACTACTCATTATGCTGTGTAGGTGTTGTTCTGATTACGGTAATAATAAGGTAAAATCCAAGTGAAGAGGCTTTAGTATAATGCATTTAATGTGGCAAAAATAAAAGTGAAAAAAAAAAAAACATCTCTATTTTCAAGCAAGAATTTTCTGCTGTTGATAAAACTTGAAACCAACTGACGGAAAATAAAATCTCTAAATATTATTAGGATTGATTCCTTATGCAAAAGCACTTAAGCCCCAAGATGATTTCAATACGTTGTCTCTCCTTCCTTGGCTGAAAGCGTCGTGTAAGATCCCTCAAAGTAAATTTCTTTGGTTATTGTAGATTAAAGAGAATCAATACTGTTTTTTTTCCTTGTTTTATATATACATATGTCAATGTGAGCAGCTAATTTTATCAACATTTGTGTTAACGTTCTAAAAATAATCTTCATAGCCGTTTGAGGCTAACTCCAGCCAAACAGTTAAATACTGATTTGGAATACTTACACAGGAAATCTTTTAACTGCCAATTTTTTTTTAAAGGCAAAGTGGACCTAGCATCAGATATACACTATATTGCCAAATCATTGGATTCAGGTGTTCCAATCCCCTCCATGGACACAGGTGTATACAATCAAGCCCCTAGGCATGCAGACTGCTTCTACAAACATTGGTGAAAGAATGGGTCGCTCTCAGGAGCTCAGTGACTCCAAGCGTGGTCCCGTGATAGGTTGTCACCTGTGCAATAAGTCCATCCGTGACATTTCCTGGCTACTAAATATTTCATGGTCAGCTGTTAGTGGTATTATAACAAAGTGGAACAACTGGGAACACCAGCAACTCAGCCACGAAGTGGTAGGACACATAAAATGTGGGTCAGTGCATGCTGAAGCGCACAGTGCACAGAAGCCGCCAACTGTCTGCAGAGTCAATAGCTAAAGATCTCCAAACTTGGTGTGGCCTTCAGATTAGCACAACAACAGTGCATAGAGAACTTCATGGAATGGGTTTCCATGGCCGAGCAGCTGCATCCAAGCCTTACATCACCAAATGCAACGCAACGCGTTGGATGCAGTGGTGTAAAGCACACCGCAACTGGACTCTAGAGCAGTGGAGATGTGTTCTCTGGAGTGACCAATTACGCTTCTCTGTCTGGCAATCTGATGGATGTGTCTGGGTTTGGCAGTTGCCAGGAGAATGGTACTTGCCTGACTGCATTGTGCCAAATGTAAAGTTTGGTGGAGGGGGGATTATGGTGTGGATCTGTTTTTCAGGGGTTGGGCTTGGCCCCCTAGTTCCATTGAAGGGAACTCTTAAGACGTCAGCAGAACAAGACATTTTGGACAATTTCATGCTCCGAACTTTGTGGGAAGAGTTTGGGGATGGCCCCTTCCTGTTCCAACATGACTGCGCACCAGTGCACAAAGCAAGGTCCATAAAGACATGGATGAGTGAGTTTGGGGTGGAGGAACTTGGCTGGCCTACACAGAATCCTGACCTCAACCCAATTGAACACCTTTGGGATGAATTAGAGCGGAGACTGTGAGCCAGGCCTTCTCGCCCGACATCAGTGCCTGACCTCACAAATGTGCTTCTGAAAGAATGGTCAAACCTTCCCATAGACACCCTCCTAAACCTTGTGGACGGCCTTCCTAGAAGAGTTGGATCTGTTATAGCTGTAAAGGGCGGGGCCAATTCAGTATTGAACCCTACGGACTAAGACTGGGATGCCATTAAAGTTCATGTGCGTGTTAAGGCAGGCCGACCAATACTTTTGGCAATATAGTGTATTTGGTCATGATAAACATGTATGCTAGGGAATGACTAAGTTTAACACAACAGATCATAATAATCCCCCTGGTAATGACTTCATCTACTTTTCCTATAACAGTGGCCGCCAAACTGTGGCCCTGGGGCCAGATGTGGCCCTATGCTTGCCTTTATCCAGCCCTTGAGCCATTATTCCTGCCACTGACACCAACAATGGGGCATAATTCCTGCCACTGACAACAAAACGGGGGCACTATTCTCCCACTGATGCCATTTCTCCCCCTAATTTCAAAGATCGGGCATTGTTTATTCCCACTGGGCTCAGCCCGGACCCCCTAAAGTCTGAAGGACAGTAAACTGGACCTTTCTTTTAAAAGTTTGGAGGCCCCTGTCCTATAAGGAGGATTGTGCCATCTTTGTCTAGACATCACTAATGGTTAGCATCTACTGCCGGAACTGGAAAGCTGGTTCAGAGAGGACGCTCTCTGGGAAAGAGAAGACTTTGGAAATGCTTCTTCCTGTCTGCAGCAGACTAATGACAGGAGTTGACTGGAGTTGACAATAAATACGTTTGCTGTATAATGTTACTGGACTTTATTAAAGTGGATGTAAACCTCTGAAATGAAAAATGAACAAAGCATATTCCTGCATAGTGTGTACTTGCTTCTATCTAAAGCACTTTGTGTGATTTCTGTCTGCTGCCTATTCCCTCTGCTATCTGCATGAGGAAAGGTACCTGAAAGGTAATGCTGGCACCATAGAATCCCAGGGGATGGGAGAGGGCACATAGCCTGTGATTGACACCCCCAGCTGTGTATGTTCCCTATGATCTGTGTGGAGGGTGTGTGTCTATTTCCGCCCCTTTAGTTTCAGGTTACACTCAGCTTTCCTCTCTGAACTGTGCAGTGTGTGACATCAGATCACTACGCTCTGCCTTCTACAGCTCAGAGATGCTGTGTAAACTGTACTCTTTGCATGGATGTAGAAAAGAGAATATTGCAGATAAACAGGTACAACTTATGTAGGAAGATGTGTTTCATCTCACTGTGTATCATCTGAGGCCAGTCACTTCGCTGGGTATACATAAGAGTTTACAATCACTTTAATGCAGACTTACTGAAAGGTCCACTATTTTTGTGATAGGCCCATCTTCACTGTACTACTGTACATTTCTTACCTCAATGTTCCATTTCCTGGCTGCTTTATGTATTAATAATGAACCTGTGAATCAGCATGATGGTGATTCACAGGTTGGTAACAGATGTGATGACCACAGTCTTAGATCCCAACACTGCCACCAGAAAGTGACGGTTGCATTTTCAGATCTCACTTCTGCCACCATAATGTGATGATTGCACTCTTAGGATCACCCTTTGCATAGATTTTCCAGCTCACGGGACAACAATCTAAGTACCAGCAGAGAGTGTTTTAATGTTAACCCATTACACACAATCAGTATTCACCGCCATGTGTTTTAACCACTTCCTGTCCGGACACTTTTCAGCTCTCAGCGCTATCACACTTTGAATGACAATTGCGCGGTCATGCAACACTGTATCCATGTGAATTTTTTACCATTTTCTTGAGACAGATAAAGCTTTATTTTGGTGGTATTTACTCACCACTGGGATTTTTTTTGCTAAGTAAATGAAAAAGTCCAAAAATTTTGAAAAAAAGTGTTTTTCTTATACAATTTTGCAAATAAATAATCTTTCATCATAAATCTTGGCTGAAATGTATTCATTTATCTTTTTAGTAAAAAAAAAATAAGACAAATTAGCTTTTTTTATATAATTATTTATGGGTTTTTTTTGTTTTTTTACATACTGTCACCCTAGAAGTACAGTGTCACCATGGTGACACTGTACTACTTGTGGGGGGGTGATGAAGATTTTTTTTTTTTTTTTTACAGTGATTGCTTTTACACCCATATAGGATGTAAAAGCAATCATTTCTCCTTCTCTCTGTCTGCATTCTTACAGCCATTGAGAAATATTGTGTGAGCTGTGATTGGTCACAGCTTGTCACATGGTACAAGGCTGTTGTGAATAGCCTTGTACCATGTGACCTCTGTGATCATTCACAGATTTCACACGTAGTAAGCAATGATGTCACAAGTGACATTTTGCTTACTACTTTGTATGTGATCACTGATTGGCCAATCAGTGATCAGTTGATCGGGATTCCGTCCGATGATCAAAGGACACAGCGGGCACCGGATCGCGGTGCTGCTCTCTCCCAGGGCTAGAAATGGCGGGTGCCGTTTATGAACGGCAACCCACCCTTGGAGTGCCACCGTCCTGCCGTTTATAAACAGCAGGCGGATGGCAAGTGGTTAATGAAAACACCATTTCCAACATCTGCTGTAGCAATTCTGACCTTTAAGAAGTGTCTGTACCACTCACTGCCTCACCTGTGCAAGAATGTACAGAGATTAAAATATGATAGCCCTCACAGTGGCAAGGATTCTTTTTTTCAGATTAGAGCATTTAGAGATTTTGCTTAACAGTTTTTAAATATTGGTTTAATAAATTAAAAGAAAAAAATGGAGCATGTTTACTGAAAAATATATTTCAAAACAGACAATTACAACTGATAAAAAATAAAAATGACTTGGCTAAGCTTGCCTGGCCTTTGGTTGCTGTGGAGAGTCCAATACTTGTCATAGTAAGTCTGATTCTGACAGTCACTGGCCCTCTTAGAATTCTGACATGGTTCTGATGAAAAATAAGAACTCCAAACATCAGATGCAGTCATCTGTTCTGGTCCCTAAAGAAGGATTTGAGGGTCCTTTCACGCAGGCGTTGCATATGTCCGTTTTTCATCTGTCCGTTTTCGGGTGAAAACTGGACACCCATTTATTTCTATGGACTAGCGGATGTAAACGGATTATTATTATTATTTATATACAGTATTTAGAAAGCGCCGATAGTTCGCTCAGCGCTGGGATGATCATCTGTTTACATCCAATACTGTCCGCATCCGTTGACATCCATTTTTTTGAACGGAAGAAAATCCTGAACGAACAAAAAACGGATGTAAACGGACATACAGTCTGTTTTTACATCTGTTTTTAACCACTTGCCGTCCTGAGGATTTACCCCCCTTAATGACCAGGCCTCTTTTTGCTACTCGGCGCTGCACTAATTCAACTGATAATTGCGCGGTCATGCAATGCTGCACCCAAACAAAATTTACTTTTTTCACACAAATAGAGCTTCCTTTGGTGGTATTTGATCACCTGTGCGCTTTTTATTTTTCACGCTATAAACAAAAAAAGACCAAAAATTTTGAAGAAAAACAATATTTTTTACTTTCAGCTATAAAAAATATATAGTAAACTCAAAGTTGGTTATAAATTTAGGCCAAAATGTATTCTGCTCCATGTTTTTGGTAAAAAAAAATCTCAATAAGTGTATATTGATTGCTTTGTGTGACAGTTATAGCGTCTACAAACTATGGTATAGATACTGCAATTTACTCCTTTTTTTGCTATACAGCGCTGCGCTAGTTTAACGGACAATTGTGCGGTCATGCAATATGGTACATAAATGACATTTACCTCCTTTTTTTCGCAGAAATTAAGCTTTCTTTTGGTGGTATTTGATCACCTGTGCGTTTTTTATTTTTTGCGCTATAAAAAAAAAAGTTTGACAATTTTGAGGAAAAAAAACAATATTTTGGACTTTTTGCTATGAAACATGTCCAGTGAAAAAAAATTTAAAAATCGAATTTAGTCATAAATTTCTGCCAAAATGTATTCTGCGACATGTCTTTGCTAAAAAAAAAACCCAATATGTGTAAATGAATTGGTTTATGTGAAAGTTATAGCGTTTACAAATGGCGGGAGTGACTTATGGAGGCGATCAGTGACTTATGGCGGCGATCAGCAACTTATGGCGGGACTGGGGGGGAACTGACTTGGGGTCACTGACATCCCCAGTGACACCAATACAGTGATCAGTGCAAAAAAAACCACTGACACTGTACTAATGGCACTGGGGAGGAAGGGCTTAACTTTATTATTCACTGAAAGGGTTAACTGTGCGAGGGGAGTGTTTTACTAGGGGGCGGGGGTGTGTACTGCACGGAGACACACTGATCCGGACAGATAAACTCTTTTGTCCCGATCAGCGTGTCAGGAGCTGTCAGGGAACTGACAGAAAGCAGAGCTACTGCAGCTGTGCTCTCTGTCAGTAATTGCCGCTAATCGCCGGGACATAGCCTGTAATGACCGGCTGTGACCCGGCGACTGACATCCGTGGCCATGATCGGCGGGACAGGTAGGGTGGCGGCACGCCTCGCGTCCGCCCCCTACCTGTTTTGAAAACACACGTTTTAAAACGTGGTTTTGCCCAGCTGTGCCGCCCTGCCACCGTATTTCTACAGTGGCTGGGCGGCATGTGGTTAAAGGATGTAGAAAACTGATGTAAAAACTGATGAGAAACTGACCAGGAACTAATGAGAAGTTGATGAAAAACTGAAGAGATGCCTGTAGCGAAAAGGAAGAAAAAAGAAAAATAGCGCAGGGCAAAAATGACTAGGTTAAGAGGGGAGTAGGAAAGACAGGAAAGGGTTAAGGAAAAAAGGTGGGAGTTAGAATATGGGCAAGTTACCTGATTGGTGAAGGGTGTGCAGGGTGGGGTCTTCGACACCTTTGGTGTGGTTGGGGGGATCGTCCAGATCAGTGCAGGAGGAGATAGTGGCGGAGCAAGCTTCCCTCCCGCCCTCCCTTGGGGTTTGTGTGGGTGTTTTTTTTTTCGATTCCCAGTTTTGTTTTGGTTCCACGGGTGGTTGTTGGTCTTTGGAGGCGGCACATACTTTTATGCTAAAGCTAATGGTTGGGACCCATCGGTGGTATGGTGTGCCCGGGCGCATTCCGGTTAACCGAGGTTCTGCACTGCGGATGGTTTGTTTTGTCTCCGAGCCGGTGCGTTGCAGCTGGAGGCCTAGTTATAATATAGGTTCCGCAGAGGGATATCAGTTTTTGTTTGGTGCCTTCGAAGACCAACAACTTCTCCTGTATGTTTCTGTTTTAAGGAATGTTTTTTGTGTATTGAAGTTGAATTGTTAATAAAAGGCCATGTTGGCCATTTTACTCCAACGGTGTTATGTTTTTCCTTTATTGGTATGTTAAGGGGGTATGTGAGAGAGAGAGATGGTGATGTAGGGGGTCTTAACTAGCATATCTCTTATACACTAGTCATGTAAACTGATCCGGTTTTTCTTTGAAAAAACATGCCTGAACTGATGAAAAAAACGGAACGCCCATGTGAAAGGACCCTAAAAACGTAACCAATTGAAAAATCTAAGGGGTGTGCCAAGGGGCCTTGAGGTGTTTTATGATGATTCAGCAGAAACTTCCTAATGTTAGTTCTTCCAATTATATAAATATTTCCAATGACGAGGTTTTACAATGTGACAAGCAACATATTATTAAATAGAATGAAATCCAGATTTGATAGACATCAAACATTAATCCTATGACTATTCTTCCTAGAAGATGAAATGTGAACAATCTGGCGGCTGCACACTACAGCATTGAGTGTGCTTGATATCAAACGTATTGTTATTCTTTGTGTAGCCATGTTTTAGAACAATGTCTCTATTACAGTACCAGTTATGAAATATGTGTAGGGTTGAGTGCTGGATATGTATGAAAGGGCAGTTTTAGAACAAGTAAGTCCAGACTAACCAATATGCATTGCTACTAGACTATTTTACGAAGATTTACAATGGTCATTAGGCTTAAGGCTTAGGGAGGCATCCTGCTTAATGATACTGAACCTGTGTCCTGTCAAAGATGCTGTAACCGGAATGTTTTAATAGGATTTATGATAGTTTGCTTTGTGCTGTTTCAATCTGGTATTAACCTGAGCTGTGTTTTGTTGGAGTTAATATAAGTTAATATCTCCACATACAAGGTCTAAATCTGATCACTTTCTGCCACGGCTGCTCTGTTACTTTAGGATCTTGCCTTGCCAGACAAGACTTATTGAGACTCCAAAACAAGATTTCCCAGTTTATTTAGGGGGAGCAAATGTCCTAGTATGAGCCATCTAATTTTTTATACGCCTAAATCATGGGGTGGGTTAAACCTTCCAAATCTTTTAGCCTATTATCAGGCTGCACAAATAAATCAGTTGGCCTACACCACTGCATTGGGCCCTATGCCCCAATGGGTCTTGATTGAAGCATTGGCATGTCCCTGTTGCACAATTAAGGTCCTTATGTGGATTCCTAGCAGGTTGAGTCCTCCTGTCCTGTGCCCTACCTTTTCTTGCTCGTTGACTATCTGGGATAGTGTGAGATCTAGGCAGCCCCTTTCTTCTCCTCACGCCCTCTTGGACCTGATATTTGATAATCCGGAATTAGAACCGAGGATGCATTCCACTGAATTCTCTTGGTGGAAGAATAGAGGTTTTCTTTGAATTGGAGATCTTTTAAATGGTGATACACCATATACCGTAGCCCACTTTCAAGACACTCTACATATGCCCCCTTCTGAGCTTTTCAGATGCAATCAGATAACATCTTTTCTACAAACCAAGCTTAATTTAGTGTTTGGCTCTCCCATGTTGACTTAGTTTGAGCTGTCCTGAAGGTCGACAGATTGACGGGGCGAAACTCCACGGTTTATCTTATTTTGACAGATCTAAACTGTAAGCTTCCCTATATGACACTATGGGAGAGGGATTTACAGATTTCCTGGGATTTGTCAGGCTGGCAGGACACGGCAAACGATTTATGTAAGATTTCAATCAATAATTTCCTGATAGAATCCAATTACAAAATCCTTCTACGCTGGTATTTAGTGCTGACTAGGATAGCTAAGATGCATCAGACTGCCTCTCCGAACTGTTTTCGCCAACGCAGTCAGTCGAGAGCAATGATTCAGGTGTGGTGGCAATGCCCCAAAGTGTTCCGATTTTGGATACAGATGTTTAACCTCATACACTTGGTCACAGATGTTACCCTTACTTGGGCCCCAGAAATAGCCTTGTTGCAGAAATTAGATCTTGATTTCCCAAAATGGCCTAAAAGGCTTATATTTTATATGCTCTCGGCGGTAAAAATCGCAATAGCGTGTTGCTGGAAGACAGCAGTGGTGCACTCCACACCATTGTCCTTGCTCCCTCATGATTTTAATCCAGCACTTAAAAGCCTTCTGAAGGTTTCCACTTTCTGAAAGTCCAAGCCTGCAAAAAGGTAAGCAAGCTCTACCTCCAATGCCACAGTGATTTTGCTTAACTGTTCTTTTTACCTCAATGCCAATCTATAGCCTAAGTATTGCTAGCGCAGTCACTGAAAGCAATGGACACTCTGCTCCTGTGGGACCGCTCCTGTTATTGATTCCCACTCATTATCACAACATCCTCCTCATAAAGGATGCTGATTGCTTTATCTTTCTGAAGATACACATAAAGTGATGACCATAGATGTGTGTATATGTAATATGACTACGCAAATATGAAAACAAGCTAATAAAGTTTACCAGGGTAAGCTGCCTAATATATCAACTCACCTGTCCTTACCAGCCAGGCAACTTGTTACCTCCACTTGATCAACTGATAAAGAGATCCTTTGGACCATCTCCTTGTTCATTCGTAGAAAACAGATTTGTACACAGAAGTCTGTTTTGAAAATAATTCTAGGAAAACACTCCCCTGAGGGTCTTACTCCTGCATCTGATTCACTTCACTGAAAAGAAACCCTCTAGGGTTAAACTTCAAAAAAAGCAAAATTCCTCTTTGCCTTCACTCTTCTGGCCCCAGAATGACCTGAGTGCGTGATTCTGGGAAATTCTCATGCTCCAGTTTTCATGCTGTCATTCTTCAATGATAACTGCAAGTTTGGTATCAACATTATAAAGCCACCTCCTATTTTATTGCTCTTATTTTTCTTAGAGTAAAAGTAATCAGGCATCAGTTCTAAAAGCAGATGTATATTACTCTGGCCAGACAGCCATCAGGTTTCCATTCCATTCAGATGGAATGTAAGCAAAGGAGTATAGTGAGTGCTCTACTGAATGAAATATAGGCAGCATCTAATTCTGAATCAAGAACAGGATACTTATTACTTCTTACAGCTATCAAGCAAACAAAACTTTAAAAACTAAGTGTTGCCCCTCTTTCACTGAGTGAAGTTCTCACAATACCCCTTCATCTACTTTCTGGTTAATCTAGATCCTCGCATTTGTCAAATAAGTAACCTAAGCTTTTCTCCATTATTCTTGCTTTGTGCCCAAGGTTCTATGCTCCTCGTTTGTCTTTTTCAATTTGACATAGGGGGGTTTATTTACTAAAGCTGGAGAGTGCAAAATCAGACTCACTTCTGCATAGAAACCAATCAGCTTCTATCCTCAGCTTGTTCAATGAAGCTTTGGCAATGAAACCTGGAAGCTGATTGGTTTCTATGCAGAAGGGAGTCTGATTTTGGACTCTCCAGCTTTAGTAAATAAACCCCATACTGTCTGCCTTGGGCTACAATGAGTTTCCCATCTTCCTCCAAGTGATGGAATGGATGGGAACCACCTACAGCCTATGAAAGTCACTGTCTTTAAAGTTACTGTGTCCTATACCTGTCCACATATGCCAAGAGCAAAAATCCTGGCCTTTTTTATGCTAGATTATTGGTTGGTAATAAACAGATTCAAATTCCAGGTAGTAACAGTTCCAGATAATGTTAGAGCTTGCTTGCTTGCTCCCTTTCATCCCCACACATTCCAATTGGCCATTCATTTTGATGAGCTGCATCGGGAGCCAATAGGAATGTGTGGAGAGCAGGAGGGGGTTAGCAAGCAAACTCACTACCAGAAAGTAACAGAGCTTTGCCCGTTAAGGAAATCCCACCATTCTGGTAGAAGAGGGTCAATCAGAATGCTGTAGATATCTGAAAGACACTTCAAGTAAGCCCACCACTCTAGCAGCGCAGGGACCATGAATGCTGCTGTAGATATCTGCATGTACCTCTAAGTAAGGCTGCTATTCATGCAGAAAAGGGGCAATGAAAGCTGATGTTGCTATCTTCAAGCACCTTAAAGTTCTGCCAATTTATACCTGGTAGGAGCCTCATTAATTTTTTTAAGTTACCCTGTCACCCCAGGGCCACTTTTAAAAAAACACCCACCTGTAATGAAAGGGTTTCTTTACTTACCCCTCTAGCAGCACATGTAGGGTACAGCTGCCATTTCTCTTCTCCCTAGCAGCTCAATTACTGGACCATCAGCTGAGCTGAATTCTTGCTCTCCACCCACCATCTGCCACAGTGGTTCTTCTGGCTGGCTGAGATAATGGCTTTTTCTTACATGGGTTGTTGGATAGATGCAGCATGGTGGTGAGTCCCGATTTGCTAAAGACAAAGTATTGCAAAAGTAATTCAATCGTACAATCAGACCCGGTGGAGGGGCTCACCTAACCGCAAACACTCACAGTAGTGCAGCGTATAGACAGTGGTTTGTAGACTGTTGCCAATGAGATGTGGAGTGCAGCCTGGCAAGTCCAACCCAAAGGGGAAACTTCCTGAGAAGGTAGACGTAGTCCCTATGTTCTCCATACTTTTCTTGAACCTTTCCATATCGCTAGCACTGTAACAGCCAGACGGGGAACATGTCCCTACTCTAGCCATCAGCATAAATCATTTAAAAACCCAGAGTCTTAAATAGACTTTGCTTGACCCAAGATGGCTACTAGGGTACTTGGGACCAGAGAATCCGGATCACTGTCGCATGTGAACAAAGCAGTCATAGAGAAACCCTGTTTCCCTCCACTTCTTCTCCCCTCTGCATTGCCCCTGTGGTCCAACACCACCTGCAGTGGAGAATACAGACTGAACCTACCTACAAGGTAAATGGAAAGGTAAGTAAATAAATGCTTCTTTTACAGATGGGCTTTTCTGTTAAAGTGGCCCTGTGGTCATGCCTGTTTTTATTACTTTTCAATCCGTTAATAAAAAAAGCTGTTACAAAATATCCCCTAAAACAAGAATGAAAACCACTGGTGGACTGGTTTAGCCAAATTCATACTTCTCCAGCTGAGTATGAACTACAAAGGATGAAAGTTTGGGCAGATTGATTTGCTCATCTCCAAAGATAACCCCCAATAAAAACCATTCCTACCATGGATGTTCTAAAACCCTAAAGCCACTTATTTTCTCAGACACTGTCCTTTTCTCCAGTTCCTCACAGAAACCAGCTGCTGGGGCTTTTGATAGACTGGAAAAGAGGATTCCGCACATGATTATACATTGAAAGTGATTCATGAGATTTAGCTTACTTTCTTTAATGACATAATAAAACCGCAACCCCACGTACAGTAACATCGCCGTCTCAGATTTCTCACTAATCAAATCCAGTGTGTTTGTGGCAAGAGAGAGATTTTTTAATATGCTTGTTTCAGTGGCGTTAACCTGTTATCTTGGACTCATCCGTTAAAATGGAACAGCTGCAATAAATAGATAAACAAGAGCGACAGCGGTACTGTGGTGTGTCCAATTACCCACAAGCCCTTGTGAAACAGAACGAACACATGAGGCACGAACATGTCTGGATGACTGCGATGGCTGTGATATAATAATTTAGCAAATTACAAGGTTGGGTTAAACACCGCATTTTTCTCATTGTAAAATTCCTTGATTATGGCTTACCGAGGACAACGTGTTCATGGCAGCAACGTTTCGTCATTTTAAGATGTTTGTTTTGCTTCTTATTGCCAATCTTTACATTTACTTCCCTGTCCACTTTGACTCTATACAACCCCTCGGTGCATAAAGCAGAACGCATGCCAGGCAGAGTTGAAAAATACTCATGACCTGTTTTTATCACTCATCTTAACAAGCTAGAAAAGAGGACCTGTCTAACCTGTGTCTTTTAATGAAAACAGGGGCCTCAGTTACACAGATTTGCAAATGTACTGTATATACAGTATCTCACAGAAGTGAGTACACCCCTCACATTTTTGTAAATATTTTATTATATCTTTTTATGTGACAACACTGAAGAAATTACACTTTGCTACAATGTAAAATAGTGAGTGTACAGCTTGTATAACAGTGTAATTTGCTGTCCCCTCAAAATAACTCAACACAGCCATTAATGTCTAAACTGCTGGCAACAAAAGTGAGTACACCCCTAAGTAAAAATGTCCAAATTGGGCCCAATTAGCCATTTTCCCTCCCCAGTGTCATGTGACTCATTAGTGTTACAAGGTCTCAGGTGTGAATGGGGAGCAGGTGTGTTAAATTTGGTGTTATCGCTCTCACTCTTTCATACTGGTCACTGGAGGTTCAACATGGCACCTCATGGCAAAGAACTCTCTGAGGATCTGAAAAAAAGAATTGTTTCTCTACATAAAGATGGCCTAGGCTATAAGAAGTTTTCCAAGACCCTGAAACTGAGCTGCAGCATGGTGGCCAAGACCATACAGAGGTTTAACAGGCCAGGTTCCACTCAGAACAGGCCTCACCATGGTCAACCAAAGGAGTTAAGTGCACATGCTCAGCGTCATATCCAGAGAATGTCTTTGGGAAATAGACGTATGAGTGCTGCCAGCATTGCTGCAGAGAGTTGAAGGGGTGGAGGGTCAGCCTGTCAGTGCTCAGACCATACGCCGCACACTGCATCAAATTGGTCTGCATGGCTGTCATCCCTGAAGGAAGCCTCTTCTAAAGATGATGCAAAAGAAAGCCCGCAAACAGTTTGCTGAAGACAAGCAGACTAAGAACATGGATTACTGGAACCATGTCCTGTGGTCTGATGACACCAAGATAAAATTATTTGGTTCAGATGGTGTCAAGCGTGTGTGGGGGCAACCAGGTAAGGAGTTCAAAGACAGTCAAGCATGCTGGTGGGAGTGTCATGGTCTGGGGCTGCATGAGTGCTGCTGGCACTGGGGAGCTACAGTTCATTGGGGGGACCATGAATGCCAACTTGACATACTGAAGCAGAGCATGATCCCCTCCCTTCGGAGACTGGGCCACAGGGCAGTATTCCAACATGATAATGACCCCAAACACACCTCCAAGATGACCACTCCCTTCCGCAGTACAGATCAACCCCCACCACCACCACCACCAGTACAGCAATCCCCCCTCCATAAACTCCACATACTTATCCAGGCATTTCAGGGTGCTCCTTTGACAGTATCATGTGACTGGAGCTGAACAGAAAATAAGGAGAGCCTTCCTCTCTCTGAACATCCGTTGCCTGTCTTTGAATTCTGACACATAGCAAGAGCACCGTGTTTCAGGTGCACAGCAACTATTAAATCTAGCTACAATGGTGTGGATGCTCTGGCGGGAGGGGTTGTACCCTTCTATGCCTCTACCTTATCTACTCTCCTGGTTGTGGTGGCCATCAAACTATGACTGTGCAGCTTAATAAGAACAAGAAAAAAATTGTCGGTTTAATAATTCACAAAGACCTGGTCAGATACACCTACCCCTCGTCCTCTATGCAATACAAGTCTATGTGAAGACACTTATGATGAGCAGGTGTGGCTGTTACTCAGCTCTGCCAGAACAGGGATCTGCACTGTAAAGACAGAAAGCAGCATTTTCAATTCACAAAAGAGGTAATTTGCAACACAACTTAGCAAATACAAAAATATGAGGTATAAGATTATAAAGAGATGTGAGAGTGTGAAATAAGTGGTGTGAATCATTTCTTATAAATTTATAGGGTCAGTTCATCTAAAAGTGACATTTTACTTTTCAGCAGATCCTGGTGGGCTGATGTTTCCTGGCTTCCTAAACGTCTTGGATGCTCCAACTGAAAGATCTCCCTTCCATAATTCCCAACCATAATAATAATATCACGAAGAAGAAGAAGAAGAATGTTCCTTCCGTTTAGTAGTTTTGGATGTTGCCACCCACCTTTGTGTGTTTCATCTTCACCTGTTACAGTCTAGTAGGGATATCACAGGGAGAGTGGGAACCCCTTTACTGCAGACCAGTACAAAGTCCCCACCAACATAATTCCTTCTATATATAAGAAACTGGTGGCTTAACTCTCCAGCATCTACCACAACCACAAGCATTCCTTTTGGGTGGACTGATCCTTTAAACTGCAGTGAATGTATTAGTCCTTTAAGATGTAATTGTTACAGAAGACACAAATGGATGCCATTTTAATTGTTGCCTAAATGCTGTAAATAATTCTTCAAGGGATAAAATTATTTCCTATGTCCCATGTGACTGCAAAAAAACATTTCTCATTCCTCTTGTAAAGAAGACTACATTTCAGCATGCTAAAAATAAATCTATTTTAATTAACACTTCAATTACAGAATATACTGTGCCCTGACCGTTAAACGATGTTAATTAAAGTTTAAATACTATCGTGACTTGCATTTTCTGAACAGTGGCAATAGCAAATAAGACCATCATTACTGATGGCCCATGGGAGCACATTGAGCCACAGTGTAACTACTTAAAAGATGCCTAGATCCAAGTTGATGATTCAGAAAAAGCATTAGAAGGGGAGATATCAGCATATCATGAGCCTCCACAATTGTATTTTGCAACTTGACCAATGGACAGAAGCGAAACATGAGGGTCTCTACCAGGGGCGGACTGACAACTCATGGGGCCCCCGGGCAATAGGGGATCAGTTCCTTAAGTTACTAATTTTGTTTCATTGCATTTATAACAAAATTAATTTAATTTCCTTTCATTTATTGGTTTTCGATCAGTCTAAAGTTTTGCAATGGAGTTGAAGTGTTCGAATTTAATTCAAATCAAATTTGAATCAAAAATATCAAATCGATCCAAATTCATTGTGAAGGATTGTTGGTTCTATTGGACATTTGGAAGACGATTATTTTCTTTCTATTTCATTCTATTCTGTTCTCTCTCAATCTATTCTATTCTAATCTATTCTATGTTTTTCTATTCTACTCTATTCTTTTATATTCTATGCTATTCTTTTCTAATCTTTTCCTATTCTATTTCTTTATATTCTATTCCATTATATTATTTTATATTCTATTCTGTTTTATTCTATTCTATTCTTTTCGAAATTCGAATTTCAGAAGATGGCTGTATCTCTTCTATTCTATTGTTTCTATTATTTTCTATTCGATTATTTTCTATTTTATTCCTTTATTTTCTATTCTATTTTATAATATTCTTTTATTTTCTATTCTATTCTGTTCTGTTTTACTCTATTCCTTACTATTCTCATTTTAGCCTTTTATTTTCTATTCTTTTTTTTCTAATCTATTCCTTTATATTCTATTCTTTTCTATTCTATTCTAATTTATTCTACTCTTTTCAAAATTTGAATTTTGGAATACGGCTATATTCATATAGTCTTTGAAGGATATCAGCAGTAGTCAGTAATATGTTTATATTTCGAATTTGTTTTTGAAATTCGATTTAGTTTTCAAATTCAATTCAAATTTGATTCAAATTGTGGATGAAATTTCATTTAGTTATTTCTGATTTCCTATTCTATTTCTTTATATTCTATTCCATTATTTTATTTTCTATTCTATTCTGTTCTGTTTTACTCTATTCCTTACTATTCTCATTTTAGCCTTTTATTTTCTATTCTTTTTTTTCTAATCTGTTCCTTTATATTCTATTCTTTTCTATTCTATTCTAATTTATTCTACTCTTTTCAAAATTTGAATTTTGGAAGATGGCTATATTTATATAGTCTTTGAAGGATATCAGCAGTAGTCAGTAATATGTTTATATTTAAAATTTGTTTTTGAAATTTGATTTAGTTTTCAAATTGAATTCAAATTTGATTCAAATTGCGGATAAAATTTAATTTAGTTATTTCTGATTTCCTATTCTATTTCTTTATATTCTATTCCATTATTTTATTTTCTATTTTATTCTGTTTTATTCCATTGTATTCTTTTCGAAAATTCAAATTTCAGAAGATGGGTGTATCTCTTCTATTCTATGGTTTCTATTATTTTTTATTCTATTATTTTCTATTTTATTCCTTTATTTTCTATTCTATTTTATAATATTCTTTTATTTTCTATTCTATTCTGTTCTGTTTTACTCTATTCCTTACTATTCTCATTTTAGCCTTTTATTTTCTATTCTTTTTTTTTCTAATCTGTTCCTTTATATTCTATTCTTTTCTATTCTGTTCTAATTTATTCTACTCTTTTCAAAATTCGAATTTCAGAAGACGGCTATATTCATAAAGTCTTTGAAGGATATCAGCAGTAGTCAGTAATATGTTTATTTTTCTAATTTGTTTTTGAAATTTGATTTAGTTTTCAAATTGAATTCAAATTCGATTCAAATTGCGGACGAAATTTCATTTAGTTATTTGTGATTTGTTTAAATTTGTTGCTAATTGTCATTCAGAAATTTGGGTTCATCTGAATCTCCGAATAACAAAAATTCTGTTTTATTCTATTGTATTCTTTTCGAAATTCAAATTTCAGAAGATGGCTGTATCTCTTCTATTCTTTTGTTTCTATTATTTTCTATTCTAATATTTTCTATTTTATTCCTTTATTTTCTATTCTATTTTATATTATTCTTTTATTTTCTATTCTATTCTGTTCTGTTTTACTCTATTCCTTACTATTCTCATTTTAGCCTTTTATTTTCTATTCCTTTTTTTTTTTATAAACGATTCCTTTATATTCTATTCTTTTCTATTCTAATTTATTCTACTCTTTTCAAAATTCGAATTTTGAAAGACGGCTATATTCATATAGGTGTCCATTCATGAACCAGCGGTAATAGATTGCTGCTCAGTTCTCTGGCATTCTCGGAGAACACAGTTCTCCTGTGAATGCAGTTTATGAAGCAGTTCTCCGAACGAAGAGAGAACGGTCTCCAAACGCTGGAGAACGGTCTACAAACTCTGGAAAACGGCTCATTTTACTATAATCTCACGAGATTACAGTAAAAGATCAGTTTACTAAGCAGAGGTAAATTATCTCTGCTTAGTTTTCGGTCCCTCTGATTCTCCAGCTCTGGGCTGGAGAATCTGGAGGGAGAACACAGATCTCCAGAGAAGGGCTGACATGATCTCCTGAGTGTCATAAACTGTGAATGACCAGAGAATAGGTGAGATCTGTTGAATCGCAGCTATTCTCTGTGTCATAAACGGACACCATAGTCTTTGAAGGATATCAGCAGTAGTCAGTAATATGTTTATATTTCGAATTTGTTTTTGAAATTCGATTTAGTTTTAAAATTCAATTCAAATTGCGGATGAAATTTCATTTAGTTATTTCAGATTTGTTTAAGTTTGTTACTATTGTTTGGGTTCATCTGAATCTCCAAATAACAAAAATTTTGTCTAAATTTCGATTCAGAACCAAACAAATTGCACATGTGTAATTGTTACCCTATACCTGTCCCAGCACCACATACTAAGACATACAACAAGCAAAAAAAATGAAATCTTCCCCTTGGAACATTATTCCGCTGCTAAAAAAATGCAAAAGGTATGTAGGATAGAGTGGTCAGACTTCAGCCACCAATTTGACATATTTTTAAGATTGTTCTTGGATAATTCAGCATTCATTAACAGGTACATTTGAACTGATGTTGAGCACCTTCTGACCTGCATCTGGCCTGCTTCAAGTAGGATTTTGCTATTGACTTGTAACGGGATTCCAAATCCAGACTTGTATGGTAATGCAAAATCAGTCTGGCATGAACAAAAGCCCATCCACACAGGCCCATACCCCATTTGTATATTGTGGTATTTGCTGTGGAAATTACAAAGGCAGGCAGCGGAAAGGTTAAAAAATAATAAAACACTGTTTTCATTCAAAATAAAGGGAAATAGTCTCATAGCTACAATAAAAGGTTGTCGGCTGCCAAGTTATTTTTCTTTATGATTTGTTTCTCTAGCTGTGCTTGTTTTATGTCTACAAGGAGATATTTTATGAGCAAAATAATGATGTTTTATAAAGCGCGCAACATCGAACTGTTATTAGGGCCAAGCCCTCCTCACAGACTGTCTCCTTTTGTTGTGCAGAAGTCAAAGTGGCACGTCCCACCTGGGCCAGCTTGCCAAGTTTTTGGATATCCTGTGGAGGCTTTCTCATTCTGTCTGCTTGTCTGCACATGTGTAATCGGTGAGCCCACTGTTGGCTTATTGTGTTTTCATCTAGCCGCCAAATCTTTTCGTTTAACATGCTCAGCCTATTGTTACATTGTGCCATCTCAATAGTTAGATGTTTTCCTCTTTTCAGCAGCTCCTCACCAGCCTACCTAAAAATAACGTAGACCTATGGTTTTCCCATTGTCAGGCAATGAGAGTTAAAGTTAATCTGGTGTAAACAGTTACATGGGAAGTAATCAAGGAGAGAGTGCAATGAGCTCCTGAAATTGGTTTAGCAATTACTTTAAAAAGAGGAGGGAGCACATCTCATCTCTGCAAACAAGGGTCATAGAACTCCCAGCTCTAGGGCAGCTGACTGATGAAATGATTTCATGTGTAATGCTTCTTCAAATGTTTGATGTCCCTTTAATTTTCAAACGCTGATGCACTCGTAAGCATGGGGCATAGAGAAAAGCAAGACTTTTTTTGAGAAAATTTGGGCACAGATCATGCCACAGGAAGAACAGCAGTATAAAACAAAAATGTCATTGTAGTGTCTAAAGGCAAAACCATTTAGATCTCTATATATGAGATTTCAACTCTTTTATTTCAGTTTTTTAAGCTGATAATATCCAAATTAGCTGATTTTAGCTGATAGCCAGAATTATTCAGTGCCTGTTCCCACCCAGCTCTAAGATCACTGAGAGAAACTGTACACACCAAAAAAGTAAAGGGGTACTATAAAGTAAGGGGGTGCACCACCACTGACCATTAACTTAACAGGGGCTCCTTATCATTGAACACCAATGAATGAAGCACTTCCATACTGACGTCCAATGTAAGGGGGTACTACGCTGACCAATAATATAGGGAAGCACTTTTCCACTAACCACCAATAAAAGGAAAACCACACTGTCCATGAATATAAGGGGGGCACAAATGCAGGGGTCACTTCTATTCTGACAGCCAATGTAAGGGAGCACTACTGTACTCACCACCAATGTAAGAGGGACTTCACTATTGACTAACAGTCTAAGGGGGTACATCTCAGCTCACCAGTAGAAACAAGATTCTGGTTCAGGTTCAACATGAGTTTGAAAAGAAATCACAAATCCACAGACCAGCTAAACAAATTGGCCAGTTTTCACAACCAATTCCCATGCTGCTGTAATGAAAATAAAAAGTTGTGCATACTGGATGATGTCATTGACAATATTTGGGTTGGGTCATTGTGATTGACAAGGAATTACATTGCTGGATGCTGTGATTGATCATAGATTTAGCATTGTTGAAAAGCATGTGGTGTGGTCTGGTACAAGAAGGGGAGGCCATGTGCTCACCTGCCCACCCAGGCTGCATGCCTGGATAAGGTTCTCCTTGAAATTTCAGGGAGAACCCTATGCCTTTGACAATAGACAAACAATGTGTGGTTCCCCTTAAAATTCTAACCATACCAATATTTAGGCATTCAAGCTGAGTTTCAACTTTGGGGGTTACCATGAAAGAAGGGACGGAAAGGTTCTCTTGCAAGGGACTTTGTCCCAATGTTGAGGATCAAGGGCCTCTTCCCCACTTCCAGTACCTCAAAAAGGATGAGGGGGTAATATAGTATGGAGTGACTTGTAGCAAAATATAAGTTAGCCCCCAGATATCTGCCCCTTCCCCAGGGAATGAGCACACCAGTACACTGGTACCCAGGGATGGACTGACAACTCATGGGGCCCCCGGGCAATAGGAAATCATGGGGCCCCTGTGTCCTCACCCACACTCAAACCACACCGAAAAAAGCCTTTGAAAGGTACCAAGGACATCTCATGGGGCCCCCTATGGACCCTGGGCCCTCGGGCAGTGCCCGAGTGGCTAAATGGTCAGTCCGCCCCTGCTGGTACCCCTTACTTAGAGTTAAAAGTAAATAAACACACAACTTGAAAAAATCCTTTAATAACAAAAGAAAAAAAAACACTATTAAAACATTTTACTAATGTCCCTCAGATCCAGGGTGATGCCATTGAATAAATATTACCATCTTATGTCAATGATGTTACCCGGGATCCATGGTGCTGGAGATATGTCATGTAGTGACTGGTTGACTGGTGTGTAATGGGAGCTCATGACTGAAAAGGAGTTACATCACTGGACACCATGATTGATGGTGGATTTATATTGCTGGATAATGTGGTTGATGATGGATTTACATGGGGGGGGGGGATTTTTATTGTATTGTTTTATTAAAGGAAGTTTTTTTATGTAATTTAGCTACAGGGTCTGGTTGGAATGTTAGGGAGAACCTCCACACTTTTTTTTTTATTTTTTTGCCTTTGTTCTTAATGTATACAGTCACATTTAATCATACTGCTCAGCAACATTACATGCACCTTTAAGGTATGCCCAAATATGTATTTTAATAATATATTTTTTTTTGCATTAGAACATGTCACCCATGTCAGTGCCCAGTTACTCATGCCATGTTTTCAACAAAAGCTTACCTATGGACTTAATGAAAAGACCACAAATAGCTAGTTTTACCTACTATAAACTTCAGTTGGGTACTTAGTTTGGGGTTCATGAACTTCTTGCTGGGTTTGCCAAACAGGTTTACCCATCTCTTTTGGCCACGAATGTAAGAGGTCACTTCTCTACTAACCTTAAATTTAAGGGGTCACTTCCCCACTGACCACCTTTTTAAGGGGTCATTTATTTACTTACTACCAGTATAAGTGGATCCTACTCCACTGACCACCAATGTAAGGCCCTACTCCACTGACCACCAATTTAAGAGATTACTTCTCCACTAACCAACAATGTAAGGAAGCACCTTTCCACTGACCTCCAATCTAAGGGATCACATCTTCAATGACCATAATTAAAAGGGGACACGTCACGGACCAGCATTGTGAATTTGACACTACAATTTTTACTGTCTGTATTTATTTTATTATCATTATAGTTATTTGTCTCTGCTCTGGATATTAAGTACTCTATGTGCACCACTGCAAATGTTTAGATTAATGGTCATTCAGTTTTCTGCCCAATGCTTTGTGAGCTATTTGTCTACCTTTTCAATCAACAGCCAAAAATGCCTGAGAAGAAAGTAACATGCTAAATTTACTAACACGCAAAATGAAATGCTTACATTTTCAATAACCCTTCATCTGTAAATTGAACCACTTGGCACATGATTTTCTACTTGCCTGTTTCTGTATTTTACAATTCACCTAATTTAAAGGCTATAAAATGCAAACAAGAATGTGTTGTTGCATACACTTCATCAATGCATGGAAATAGGCCTTGTGCCACAGCATGATTTCATCCATATCATACACAGACAGCTTCTTTTTTTTTGTTGGGGAAGTCCACCAAATACTGATATTTTAGGGTCCATTCAGACCTTGGCGTTCTGTTGCATTGTGTTGAGTTAACTGGCAATGCAGTACACCACAATGCATGATAGCATGTTTCTTTGTGTTGTGTTGTGCTGTGCTGCAATGTATGTGCTTTGGAGCTGTATTGCCTTAGTGCATTAGGGTGCCATTAAAATTAAATGGCACCACACTGTATTGGAGCAAATAAGGTGTGCTAACATAAGTTGCGGTAATGCACCTGTTACTTTGATGTCCTATTCTAGAAAAATTTAATCGCTTCATTCGCACCTTTCTAGTGTTGTGTGTTGTGGTAATGCATGCATTAGCACATGCGTTACCAGAATGTAATTAGCATGTTGTAGTGCTATTCATTTTGAATGACCCTAATGTGCTAAGGCAACTCAGCTCCAACACACATGCACTGCAGTGCGCGACAATGCATAATGCACTACTGTGCAATGTGGTGCGTTGCATCACAAAAATTGTTACTAGATATCTGCCATGATGTTATCGCTGTGTGTCACCATAGAGGAGAGTAGACATGTGCATTTTGATACGATTCCTTTGTCGGACAAAAATTTCCTTTTCAGAGATTTGAATGTTCACGAATCTCCGAATGGGCATAGCAAGGAATGTCAATGAATCCAAAAAAAGTTATTAACGAATGCATTTGTTTCATTCGGATGATATCACATGATGTAATAGTTGTTCAGGCCCATGGGGAAATGAATTTAATTTTTGAATTGGTTCAATAATTTGGATTCGAATAATGAATGGATCCAAATTTCATTCCATTCATTAATTTGGAAGCACATGACGTCAGTCAATATTGTTTATACAGCTCATTTCTCTCTTTTTTTTTTAATTCCAAACAACTTTTATTGTCAAGATAATAGAGAAAATGGAACAGTACTTACAGAATTCACAATGACATTACTGCAACAGCAGGATTACACATAAATAGAACAACGTGGATACGCAGATCCAGTAATAAATAGAATAACAGAAATGGTAATCAAACAAAACAGAGACCACAAGGATCCAAAACTTTCTGGACAATATCTTGCTTTTTCATTTTTTTACGTCTTATTGCTTCCCGACCAGATGTTCAGCTCATTTCTTTTGATGGGTTGGAGTAGTGTCTGAAAATATTGAATCCTTCCTATTCAAATCCACCTGATAATATATAGAATATATAGCAATCTTCCAGAAAAAAAAATGCAAATTTTCCAAATCCACCCTACAGACAAATATATGAAATGAATGCTGAAGATACAAAACTAATTCCAAAAATGAATGGGTTCTACATAATAAATATGACAAAACAAAATTCTTCAATAAACGAATACATCCGAAACTAGAACTCGCTGTCAAATGGGGTAGAAAGTTAAGAGAAAGTTAAGAGAAAATGAATGAATTTTTAAGTTTTGGGTGGAGTAGAAAGTGTTAAAAACCTGCAAGATCTTTACTACTGTCCAGTGGTAAGATACCTCCTCTCATCTTTGCTTCACTATGAGAGGTTGAACATTCCCGTTACCTCTGGTGAATTCTAACACAACAGTAGTTCACCTAAAATAATGACCTTGACCTGCCATGGCAAATGTCGAATGTTTGAGTTAGACAATTGTGAAGACCCCACAGTAGATCTAACCCTGCCCCTCATTTTCTACAACAAAGAAATCCCCAATTTTATATTGTTCTACTCTATTTGTCTTTACTTAGTGACACGTCAAAAACTAGCTTGTTCTTCCTATCGAATGATCTTCAACCTTCCAGCGACAGTAGCGGCGTGAGAGATATCACTGCAGCTGATTTTAATGGTCTGATGAAAAGTGTGTCAAGTGGAGCACACTGCGTTTTGAGTACTTCTGTAAGGAACGGCACTTCAAACCGGGGCTCGGTTTTATGAACTGCGCGAAGATTGCTTTAATTTCAGCTCACGAGGAATGATAAGCTTGAACAACTAGCACAAGTCGCAACACATGTTCCCTTTTATTCTGGCACGGATTCAAACTTAATTTTCCTCCACACGCTAAGCTTCCCCAACAACAAAACACATGCCCTAATCTGTAGCCTATTCTTCAATAAATGAGATTTATTATATGCTTCCGTGCCTTGGAGCTTTGTTTACCCAGTGTGGCATAAGACCACCAAGCATTTTCTTGTCTTTGGAAGAAGACAATCACTGACTCATCCTTTAAGTAGTGTTACATTTGAAGAGATCTTTTCATTTTTCACTGCTGTCTTTCCATAGCTCAGCATACTGATTCATGGTAAAGGGGTTTATTGGTTGAAAGAGACCCTGTCACTTTGGCAAAAGTGCAAGGGTTATTTTAAAGTCCATCCCTGACCTGCTTTAGAGCGCTAACCCACTGTTTCTTCCACTTCCACCGACGGGGGTCAGATGGCGTCAAATCTTACAGAAGCAATTACATCAACCTCTCTGTCAATAGGCTGCTAGACCCAAGAACCGTATCAAGGGAAGAGGTCACATCTTCCCCCTTACCTGAAAGCACTGGTATTTTTTGGCATTTGCTGTGGACAAAGGTGTGCTGTGAAGGTGAATACATCTGGAATGGTGGTGAGCGTTAAAGTGACCCATTCACTTTGTCCATTAAAGAGGTAAAAATAATTTATTTACTATTAAAATGAACCTTATTATTCAGTTCATTTTAACATTTCCTTAGATAGGAAAACAAGTCTCCTCTGTATATTACAGAAGGGCGACAAGGCTCTCAGCATTCCTGCACAAACGCTTCCAATTTCTAGTGCATAACTTTCATAGAATGCTACATTTAGTTCTTCTAGAGCTTTGATACAAGAGGTCCAATTTATTGAAAATGTACCATTTTAAGCTTTTCCATCAGATTACAATGGAAAAATAGTAATTTTAGGCAAATGTAAAGATCTTCTGAGTGAGCCTAAAGCTCATATCATGGCATGTAAGACAGTAGGTACCCTACAGCACAAAGCACAAAAAGCACAAAGCATTATAACGTTCCCTTTTTTTTAACTTAAATAATAAGCCCAACCCAAATTTAGTTTTCAAGCCTAACTCAGGACCATATTTATTAAAAATAGGAATGTGTCAGGTATTTATTTCTGTCTTTGACTCCACTCAGGAGACTTTTCCTAGCTCCTTGTCCTTCTGACACCGTACAGAAAATAAAAATGGCACCAATAAAGACTCAATAGAGATGGCAACAAATACCTAACAGAGGTTTGCATTATCCAAAAAGAAATAAAGGTTGAGCTTTCAGGTTTGGATAAATGTTTGTGGGTTGAACTATCCACTTCTTGAATCTCATGGAACATCTAATGAGAGAATTTCTGCGTCTCATGTCCCACCATGGCCAAACAAACCAACATTTCACCTTATATTTAGGATTGCAGGGAATGCTGCTGAAAATCTCTTTACTGTGTTTTTCACCATGCCAAACCAATGGGATGTCTTGTATTTAGGATTGCAGGGAATGCTATTGACAGTCACTGTGGCTCATTTACCATGTTTCTCACCATGGCAAACCAATGGGTCACCTTGTATTTAGGATTGCAAGGAATGCTATTGACGGTCACTGTGGCTCATTTACCATGTTTCTCACCATGGCAAACCAATGGGTCACCTTGTATTTAGGATTGCAGGGAATGCTGTTCACAATCACTATGCTTCATTTACCATGTTTCTCACCATGCCAAACCAATGGGTCACCTTGTATTTAGGAATGTAGATAATTCTGCTGAAGGAGTGAAATTGCCTGGGAAGCAGAAGCAAGAACTTTGGAAGGAATAACTCAAAACTGGAGTCCCCAGTAGTATTTGAAGTTCCTGTTGATGAACACAATTGCTCCGCAAACTGCCAATCTTCACTCGGTTGGAAGGTCACCACTGCCTGAAGAATCTTTTGCATCCGTCATTTCCAGATGTGTCTGCACTCTGTGGTTCTACCCACCTTACCCTATTAAGGACACAGTAATGGCGAAGGAGTTGGCAAAGGATGGAAAGAGCCACAGCCCTCAGCACGTGAACAAACTGACAAAACACCTGAAAGTGTTAGGAGCGATGGATGCAGTGGTGCTTGGGCCAATGAAACCATGCATATACCATACCTGTGGGATCCCCTCTAGAAGCTGTAAATCACTCAGTAGTAGAACCTGCTACTACTGTGATTTCCACTTGCTTCCCAAGTCCTGTGTCAAGTAGCTGTCCTGCTATTGTGTAAACACAAGTTGTCTGAGACGCCATTCAGAAATCGCTTTGCAATTTCTCAGTGAATGCAAAGCATTTTCTGATTGGACAAGGTGGAGAGGCAGGCCATGACATCACATCCTTCACCTTGTTCAATCAGAAAATGCTTTGCATTAGTTGAAAAGAATTCTCCAAATGGTGCCTGTGTCCAGTGGCTGACCTCCTGTGTTCAAAATGCCCAGGGCACCTGCTTGACATGGGACCTAGAAACTATTTGGGATCATAGCTATTGGAGACCATTTATTTATTATAGGTACTTATATAGCACCGTTAATTTACACTTTGCTTTGCATATATATTGTACATTCACATCAGTCCCTAACCCTCAAGGGGAGTACAATCTGACAGGAGCCAATTAACCTACCAGCATGTCTTTGGAGTGTGGGAGGAAACCAGAGTACCTGGAGAAAACCCATGCAGGCACAGGGAGAACATGCAAACTCCAGGCAGGTGGTGCCATGGTTGGGATTCAAACCAATGACCATAGTACTGCCAGGCGGAAGTGCTAACCATTTAGCCACTGTGCTGCCCACAGACTACATAAATAATATATGCATAGTTGGTACAAGCTGGACCAATGTAATTATGTAAACATATCCATACCTGGAATTCGTTTTGAACAGTATACTTTTACAGGCATTCAATTATTTAATTTTTTTTTTTCAGAAGTGACGATGGCACTTTAGGGGATCCAGTGCACCATTTTCCACCCATAACCAAAAAACTAAGTTTGGGTGGGTTGACCTTTTAATTTAGTCATCCCAGTCCACAGTCACATCCACAGTCATCCCTGGTGAATTCATAGGTTGTTTATTAAAATGGCCACCACGACAGTGTGAAAACAACAGCTGCACTTTAACATACACCATGGCTAAATCACATTTTTATGGTCTGGACTCTCTCTACTAGTAAAGAGAAAAAAAGAGGCAAGCACGACAGAGCAATGAGGTCATTTAAGAAGATATTAGAAAGGCTTACAGAACTCAGTAGCTTTTCTTATTACTCAGGCCTAATTACACTTTTCATCAGGCCTTGTAATTTGTTATTTGCAAAGCATAACAGGTGAGCATTTCCATCTCAGCCAGATATCAAATATTTCCTACATTGTCAACAAAGTCCTGCAAAGTTAATAAACTGTGGCTTGAGAGTGGAATTGTTCTAGGCTAATTATGGCATCAGTTGCTATGGCAACAATCTTCTAATCAGAGGATAAACACCCGTCTCATAACCTGGTATGAGAGACACTAAGCTTGTTCATCTTACAGCTGGAGGTTTATCATAGGAATAGTTTATGTTTGACAGCGAGGGCTGGGTACATATGCTATTGCTTTGATTTTCTTTTTTCCCTCAATCTCTCTCTTACTGACAAGGACTTTCATCCTTTTTTAAAAGGGGGTTTTCTATTTCCCTGTAGGTGCGTTCAATCCCCTTTTGACATTAGCTTGGAAGGGAATGGGTAGTATACCCCCATATCCGGCACCCCATGTCTCCTTCCTCCCCTTCTTTCCAGCTCTGAATCCTTTGGCTCTTGATACTTCTAGGAGCAGGGGCGGACTGACAACTCATGGGGCCCCCGGGCAATAGGGGATCATGGGGCCCCTGTGTGGGGAAGCCAGTGGAGGGAATGGCAGAGGGGGTGGCAGATACGGAGCGGTTGGTAAGGTGGATGAGTCTGGCCGCTGAGTTCAGGATAGATTGAAGCGGGGATAGTCTGTGATGAGGTAGGCCAGTGAGGAGGGAGTTGCAGTAGTCCAGGCGTGAGATAATAAGGGAGTGAATGAGTTGTTTAGTAGTGTCTGGGGTTAGGAACTAACGTATTATGGAATTGTTGCGGAGGTGGAGCCTGCATGAGTTTGCAGGTGAGTAGGGACAGGGCCCAAACTCAAAAAAGCCCTGGGAAAAAGGTACCAGGGGCATCTCATGGGGCCCCCTACTGACCCCGGGCCCTCGGGCAGTGCCCGAGTTTTCAAATGGTCCGTCCGCCCCTGTCTAGGAGTGTCAGATTTCCTTGTCCTCCCCAATCTCAGGTCTTGGTTTTATGTTCTGACCGCTATGGTGTGACCAGTGTTGACATAGGGTTTGGAGGAATAAACCATGGCGTACAATGGGGGACACTTCCAGAAGTATTAAGTGCCAACAGCAATATTGTGAAGGGCAGAGAGGAGACAAAGGCCATTACCGTAGAGGCTTTTTTTCAGGAGAAATTCCATACCCTGCGTCTCTTGTATCTGTAACTTCACAGTAGCTGTACCCCCTGTGATTACAGTATGCCTGCATGCTGGAGAAGGGGCAAATTGGAGGCAGGTGCAGTCTCTTTTTTCCTCTGCAGGTGGCGCTCAACCACAGCGGCATTGCAGAGTGAGAGGACCGTGCTCCTTTATGGTTTCTTGGGTCACTCCGGTTGGATGTTGCCACCCCATGTAGCTCTGAGGAAGAAGGGATCCCCCTTCGAAATGCGTCAGCTTTACCCTGACAGTCTCCCATCTCGATGGGATTCGCATGTATCTCCTATTCCAGTGCTTCAATTTTGGATTTTATATGCCTTATATATTGCCACTTTTGTGAGTAGATATCTTAATTCAATAAATCTACCATTTGCTTACTGAGGTAATGCGCAAGGTTGGTGCGCTTTTGTTTTTGTTCTTCACTACAAGCATAATTAAGACCCTGGCTCCCGGGTTTGATGCACATTTTGCAGGGAGACAGTGAAGGGACAAGTCACCTGTCTGTCAGGGGAAAGTCAATAGTGGTCGGGAAAGGTTCCAGTGAGTAGGGACAGGACAGGGACAAGTCACCTGTCTGTCAGGGGAAAGTCAATAGTGGTCGGGAAAGGTTCCAGTGAGTAGGGACAGGACAGGGACAAGTCACCTGTCTGTCAGGGGAAAGTCAATAGTGGTCGGGAAAGGTTCCAGGTGAGTAGGGACAGGACAGGGACAGAAATCCTCCCATTTGGGCACAGGCCGGCCAAGCTGCATTCCACCCTTAGGGACAGGCGCTGTCTTGCACATCTGAGACCTGCTCCGCTCCACATTCCTGGTAAGAACTATGAGTGTTCCCAGTCAGGCACCTACCTGCTGAGCTGTTTGTATCATTGAGCCTTACTTTCAATACAAGTTCTCTTTATTTCAACCAGATTCTGTGTTATCACTGCCACCGCACCACACTGCGCTCATCCACAAGCTCAAGGAGAAAAATGTCCTAATTTTTAAGAGCTTAGGTCACTATACACTTTACTATTCATAATGCTCTTTACAAAGCATTAATAATCTAACATAGCTGCTCTGGGATGAGAGAGTTAATAGGACAAAAGATGAGCAGATCTTCCCACAAAAACACAGACAGCAATACATTTAAATTTAAAAAATAATACAATTTCAGTAGGCGTTGGGCTTTCAAGCCTAGGTAAAGCTTTCTTACAAGGTTAATGCTGAAAGAGCATTCGAAAAACTTTTAATTATATTTTTTAATAATATTATTTCCTTACCTTTACCACTTGGAAAGTAGGATGTGGGTTTACAAGGACTTTCCACTGATATTTTTATATTTTTATTATTTTATATTACTATATACAGAAGATTTAAAGTGATTGTAAACCTCAGACATGAAATATGATCAAACCATATCCCTCTATAATGTGTACCTGTCTCAATCCAGAGCAGTAACTGTAATTTGTGTCTGCTGCCTCCTTCCTTTGCTATCAGCATGAGTCACTTCTGTCAAGTTTTGCTGAAACCAAGAGAAAAATAGTGACAGGGGAGGGACCTCCAGTAGATTGACAGCCCCAGCTTTGCTTCTGTGAGCTGTGTGAAGGGGGTGTGTCTCTTCTCTCCAATCAGCTCCCAGAGCTCTCCTCCATGAGCTCTACAGTGTTTAATTTCAGCTCTCCGTCCCCTTTTTACTAAACTCTCAGACAATTTTTATAAATGTATCACTTTGAATGGCTTTAAAGAAGAGAAGATTGCAGATAAACCGGTACAACTTATGTAGGAGGATTTGTTTTATTTCTGTGTATCACCTGAGGCCAGTAACTTCACTGGGTATATGTAAGGGTTCACAACAACTGTAATGAACTCATGACACAAAGCATTATAAATGGAGAAACAGAAAAAGGGCGCACCGACCTAGTGCATTATCGTTTAAAATAATTTATTAAAGAAAAAAAAATAGGTATCATACTCACAATGGACATAATAACACAGGCATGTCAAACTGAACAAGATGTATGATCCAAACAACATCTGAGTCCATACGCTGGAACCCTGGATGACCAACTGGCTAACGCGTTTCGAGGACACAACCTCTTCCTGGTTGGCCCTGGTCATCCAGGGTTTCATCGTATGGACTCAGATGTTGTTTGGATCATACATCTTGTTCAGTTTGACATGCCTGTGTTATTATGTCCATTGTGAGTATGTTACCTATTTTTGTTTCTTTAACCACTTCCCGTCCGGCCGCTGTTTATAAACGGCAGGACGGGACACCTACAGGAGCGGGTTGCCGTCTCTAAACGGCACCTTGTATCTGAGGCTCGTGCGCGGCTCCTAGAGCGCGCACCCGCGAGCCCGATGATCGCCGAGTCCGACGGACACGGTGGATTACGTGACATGGTATGGGACCAATGAAATCGGTCCCATACCATGTGATCAGCTGTGTCCAATAAGGACACAGCTTAAGTGTAAACAAAAGCCGCATGGTGCGGCTTCCGCCTCCTTCTCCTCTCACGGAGTTGTCTGTGAGAGGAGAAACAGCGAAGAAAAGGGTTGTAGCTACAGTTGTGACCAAAATTATTCAACCCCCAATGCTGTAAAGGGGTTTAGGGACTATAGTGTACATTTGGAATTGTATTCAGAATCAAATCCTACAAGGACGTTGTAACTACCCAAATGCAACTAAAATGACATCAATTGTTTATGTAATACAGTAGTAAATGGTTCTTATGTGGTTTCTTCATTGCCACAATTATTCAACCCCTTAAAGACTACCACTCTGAAGAACAGAGGTTCATACAGGTGCTTTCCATCAGGTATTGAAAACACCTGTGGATGTCACCGAGCAGCAATCAAGCATAATAAGCACCAATTAGGCAGCTTTAAAATGACTGTGATACTCAGCTCCTTCTAGACATTTACTGGTGTGGTTACAAACATGGTGAAGGCAAGAGAATGGTCCAGGAAGACAAGAGAAGAGGTGATTTCTCTTCACAGGAAGGGCAATGGCTATAAGAAGATTGCAAAGATGTTAAACATACCAAGAGACACCTTAGGAAGCATCATTCGCAAATTCAAGGCAAAGGGCACTGTTGAAACGCTACCTGGTCGTGGCAGAAAGAAGATGCTGACTTCGACTGCTGTGCGCTACCTGAAGCGTAGAGTGGAGAGAAGTCCCCGTGTGACTGCTGAGGAACTGAGAAAAGATTTGTCAGATGTGGGTACAGAAGTTTCAGCCCAGACAATAAGACGCACACTGCGTAATGAAGGCCTCCGTGCCAGAACTCCCAGGCGTACCCCCTTGCTGTCTCCAAAGAATAAGAAGAGTCGACTGCAGTATGCCAAAAGCCATGTGGACAAACCAAAAAAGTTGTGGGATAGTGTTCTGTGGACTGATGAAACAAAATTAGAACTGTTTGGGCCCATGGATCAACGCTATGTTTGGAGGAGGAAGAACAAGGCCTATGATGAAAAGAACACCTTGCCTACTGTGAAGCATGGTGGAGGGTCAATCATGCTTTGGGGCTGTTTTGCTTCTGCAGGTACAGGGAAGCTTCAGCGTGTGCAAGGTACCATGAATTCTCTTCAGTACCAGGAGATATTGGATGGAAACGTGATGCAGTCCGTCACACACCTGAGGCTTGGGAGACGTTGGACCTTTCAACAGGACAATGATCCCAAGCATACCTCCAAGTCCACTAGAGCATGGTTGCAGAGGAAAGGCTGGAACATTTTGGAGTGGCCATCGCAGTCACCAGACTTAAATCCGATTGAGAACCTCTGGTGGGACTTAAAGAAAGCAGTTGCAGTGCGCAAGCCTAAGAATGTGACTGAACTGGAGGCCTTTGCCCATGAAGAATGGGCGAAGATACCCGTAGATCGCTGCAAGACACTTGTGTCAAGCTATGCTTCACGTTTAAAAGCTGTTATAACTGTAAAAGGATGCTGTACTAAGTACTAAGATTGAATGTCACTTGGGGGTTGAATAAAACTGATAATGCTGTGAGCACAGAAAAGACATTTGTGGTTATTTCATTATAACTGTTATGTTATATTTGTCTGACCTACAAGTGCCTCTTTAATGTAAATGTAAGCAAGATGACTGAATGATCAAAAGCAATGTCAAACTGGCCAAAACACTCAATTTCAGTGGGGGTTGAATAATTTTGGTCACAACTGTAACTGCCCTCCACCTCAGTGACACCTGATCGCCCCTAAAGTGTCCCTGATCGCCCCTAAAGTGTCCCTGATCGCCCCTAAAGTGGCCCTGATTTCCCCACGTGTCCCTGATCACCCCAATAAGTGGCCCTGATTGCCCCAACAAGTAGCCCTGATTGCCCCAACAAGTGGCCCTGATCGCCCCCACAAGTGTCCCTGATTGCCCCCACAAGTGTCCCTGATTGCCCCAAGTGGCCCTGATTGCCCCAAGTGGCCCTGATTGCCGCAAGTGACCCTGATCGCCCGCAAGTGGTCCTGATCGCCCACAAGTGGCCCTGATTGCCCACAAGTGGCCCTGATTGTCAGTGTCCCTGATCACCACATAGTGGCCCAGCAGTGTTCCTGATCGCCACAGTGTCCCTGATCGTCACAGTGTCCCTGATCGCCGCAGTGGCCAAGCGGTGTCCCTGATCGTCACACAAGTGGCCCAGCAGTATCGCCGCAGTGGCCAAGCAGTGTCCCTGATTGCCACACAAGTGGCCCAGAAGTGTCCCTGATCGCCGCAGTGGCCCAGCAGTGTCCCTGATCACCGCAGTGTCCCTGATTGCCACACAAGTGGTCCAGCAGTGTCCCTGATCGCCGCAGTGGCCCAGCAGTGTCCCTGATCACCGCAGTGTCCCTGATTGCCGCACAAGTGGTCCAGCAGTGTTCCTGATCGCCACAGTGTCCCTGATTGCCGCACAAGTGGTCCAGCAGTGTCCCTGATTGCCGCAGTGTCCCTGATTGCCGCAGTGGCCCAGCAGTGTCCCTGATCGCCACACAAGTGGCCCAGCAGTGTCCCTGATCGCCACACAAGTAACCCAGCATTGTCCCCGATTGCCGCACAAGTGGTCCAGCAGTGTCCCTGATCACCGCAGTGGCCCAGCAATGTCCCTGATCACCGCAGTGTCCCTGATTGCCGCACAAGTGGTCCAGCAGTGTCCCTGATCGCCGCAGTGGCCCTGATTGCCGCAGTGGCCCAGCAGTGTCCTTGACCACCACACAAGTGGCCCAGCAGTGTCCCTGATCACCGCATTGGCCCAGCAGTGTTCCTGATCACCACACAAGTGGCCCAGCAGTGTCCCTGATCACCGCATTGGCCCAGCAGTGTTCTTGATCACCACACAATTGGCCCAGCAGTGTCCCTGATCCCCACATTGGCCCAGCAGTGTTCCTGATCCCCACACAAGTGGCCCAGCAGTGTCCCTGATCGCCGGATAAGTGGTCCAGCAGTGCCCCTGATCACCGAAGTGTCCCTGATCACCGCAGTAGTCCAGCAGTGTTTCTGATTGCCACACAAGTGGCCCAGCAGTGTCCTGATCATCGCAGTGGCCCAGCAGTGTCCCTGATCGCCGCAGAAGTGGTCCAGCAGTGTCCCTGATCGCCGCAGTGTCCCAGCAGTGTCCCTGATCACCGCAGTGTCCCCGATTGCTGCACAAGTGGTCCAGCAGTGTCCCTGATTGCCGCAGTGGCCCAGATCACCACACAAGTGGCCCAGCAGGGTCCCTGATCACCACACAAGTGGCCAGCAGTGTTCCTGATCGCCGGACAAGTGGTCCAGCAGTGCCCCTGATCACCGCAGTGTCCCTGATCACCGCAGTTGCCCAGCAGTGTTTCTGATCGCCACACAAGTGGCCCAGCAGTGTCCTGATCATCGCAGTGGCCCAGCAGTGTCCATGGTCGCCGCACAAGTGGTCCAGCAGTGTCCCTGATCGCCACAGTGTCCCTGATTGCCACAGTGTCCCTGATCGCCACACAAGTGGCCCAGCAGTGTCCCTGATCACCGCAGTGGCCCAGCAGTGTCCCTGATCACCATACAGTGGCCCAATCAGTGTCCCTGATCACCTTACAGTGTGCCTGTTCATAAAGTGTCCCTGATCACTGCCACACCAGTGGATCCTGTTCACTGCCATCGTCTGTGAGGAGAGAGATCCAGTACAGCTAACTGTGAGTAATTTTCAGCCTTTGCACAGAGTTTACACACACTCACAAAACATTGCCAGCCACCTCACTGTATCTCTGATTTTTGCCCAACAGTGACTAGTGTGAACCAACTGCAGCCAGATATCTGTCCCTCACTGCAACACCATCCTGATCACTGCCATACCATTGGGTCCTGATCAGTGTCAAAAATATGGCCAAAAGATCATATAAAAGCGAGGAGGCATTTCAAATTCTGAGTATGACAGATGAGAGTGACGGAGAACATAAAACATACCTTGGGGTGTTTGCTTTCCAAAATGGGGTCTTTTTGTGGATAATTCCATTGTCCTGATGCTCCAGGACCTCCAAAACAGCAATAGGTAGTTAAGAAATTAGATGTGCGATCTTTGCCCTTAGAACGCTAACAGGTGCTTATTGGATGTGGAACCCCTCTATGTGGCCAGACTGTGAAAAAGTCTCACACATTTGGTATCACCATATTCAGGAAGAGTTAGAGAATGTGTTTTGGGGTGTAATTTTAAGTTTCCCTTTGCAGTGTATTAGAAATATCTCATAGATTGACAACTTTGTGTAGAAAAAAATACATTTTCATTTTCTTTTCGCATTTTCCAAAAACTTGTGGCAAAAAATGAAGTCTTCAGAAGACTCTGCATGCCTCTTAAAACATACCTTGGGGTGTTTGCTTTCCAAAATGGGGTCTTTTTGTTGATAATTCCATTGTCCTGATGCTCCAGGACCTCCAAAACAGCAATAGGTAGTTAAGAAATTAGATATGCGATCTTTGCCCTTAGAACGCTAACAGGTGCTTATTGGATGTGGAACCCCTCTATGTGGCCAGACTGTGAAAAAGTCTCACATTTGGTATCGCCATATTCAGCAGGAGTTAAAGAATGCATTTTGAGGTATCATTTTAAGTATGCCTATGCTGTGTAATAGAAATATCTCATAGATTGACAACTTTGCGTAAAAAAAAAATACATTTTCATTTTCTTTTCACATTTTCCAAAAACATGTGGCAAAAAATGAAGTCTTCAGAGGACTCCCCATGCCTTGAGGTGTTTTCTTTTGAAAATGGGGTCATTTTGTGGGTAATTCAATTGTCCTGGTGCTCCAGGACCTCCAAAACTGTGATAGACAGTCAAGAAATTAGATGTGTAATTTTTGCCCCTAGAACGCCTAAGGGTGCTTATTGGATGTGGGGCCCTTCTATGTGGTTAGGCTGTGAAAAAGTTTTACACATGTGGTATCGCCATACTCAGGATGAGTAGCAGAATGTGTTTTGGGGTGTAATTGCAAGTATGCCTATGCCGTGTGAGAGAAAGAACTTGTTAAATGACAACTTTGTGGGAAAAAAAAAAGATTTTTTTTTACTTTCATCATTTCCTTAAAAAATTGGCAAAAAATGACAACTTCAAAAAACTCCCCATGCCTCTCATTAAATACCTCAGACTGTCTACTTTCCAAAAAGGGGTCGTTTGGGGGGTATTTGTACTGTCCTGGCATTTTAGGGCCCCAAGAAATTATATAGGTAGTCCGTGCATCAGGATTGATACATTTTTAAATATATCAAATATATATACCGTGGTCTGTGGACTCTATAACTTTCACAAAGACTAATACACACTGATTTGGGTTATGTCTACCAACAAAATGTAGCACAATGGATTTTGGCCTAAATTTATGAAGAAAGTATATTTATTTGCAAAATTTAGTATCAAATACTAAGAAAAACATGTTTTTTTTCAAAATTTTCAGTCTTTTTTCATTTTTCTAGCAAAAAATAAAAACCCCAGTGATGATTAAATACCACCAAATGAAAGCTCTATTTGTTTGAAAAAAATGATAATAATTTCATTTAGATACAGTGTTGTATGCCTGAGTAATTGTCATTCACAATGTGAGAGTGCCGAAAGCTGAAAATTGGCCTGGACAGGAAGGGGGTAAAAGTGTCCGGACAGGAAGTGGTTAATAAATTATTTTAAACGATAATGCACTAGGTCGGTGCGCCCTTTTTCTGTTTCTCCATTTGTATCCAGTGTATTCGGACCACCCCGGTCTGTTGAGGGCAGCAAGCAGTGCATATTCCAGAAAATTCCAGAACATTCCTATTGGGTCTACTGAGTCCTTTCCTAGCGCAGGAGTAAAGTGTTTGTTGTGTTGGACAAAGAATTATAAGTATTTTAAGAAGACAGCAGTTCCGCTCATTCAGATTTTCTATTCCTAATTGAAATTTTGTAGGGAGTCATCAAAAAGGATGGGGCAGAGGGGGAAGAGCCACTGCTATAACTTATTCAAAAGTATAGGTAAATTTCAGGTTGAGCTATTGACCTCTGTAATCAATAGGCTTGTTACAGAGGAGTTAAGGACAGCCTGAAAAATAAATAAAAAATTCTGGAGTTCCAAACCCTCACCACACACAAATATACCTTTTCTATCTATTTTTTTACTCTTGAACATCTTAATAAAGAAAGAAAATAAAGAATAGAGTACAAAAAAAATTACACAAAGCCAAGATACATTCTTTTCGATAAAATAAACTAAATGTATATTTTCTTTAAAAGTGTTTTTAAGATCTTCAAACAAAACTATATATATGATCAAGATATACTGTAGTCCCTTCCAATTTGGTCACCTGCCAACTATTTTTGAAACAATCTTTTTGTTGACCTTTCATGTTTCATAAACTCCTAAAAAAGGTCGATCATCTGCTTGTTACAAATGACCTCTGTGATGTTCCAAGGAACCGTCCACAAATGTCACACATGGAATCTAGAAACTGCATTTTTCTGCTAAGTATTAAAACATGTCGAGTGATCCACAAATGATTCTTCGCCGATAAACAGGGGGATTAAAATTAGTCGTCTCTTCTTTCATCAATGTAATATGAAGCAGCGGGAGAGCTGTTCTTTAATGATAATGGGGGCCTTTGCCATTATATGCCATGGCTTATTAAAATCTATCACAGCTGACAGATATTTTAAATCACCGCATGTTTGTATTGGTTTAATTTTTCTATTCCGAAAAAAAGAATTTTAGACAGCAGGCACAAATTATGCATTTTGCAAATAAATAGTTTTGCTGTTTTACTTTTTTTGAACAAACTTCAATTACTTTCAATAAATTTGCTGATTTTTAAGTAATTGAAAAAGACCACCTGCAGTTGAGAATGTTAAGTAAAAAAATAATTTGACAAATTCATAAGCATAAACATGAAAGGATCTCTTTGAACGAATATTAAAAAAAAATTAAAACACTATCGTGGATGTACCAGTTTGGTCTCCTGTGTCTTTCTTTATTTATTTTTAAAAAATGGGGAATCAATAAACCTTACGCATTAAAAAAATAATTACAACTATTTAGATCCTTAAACTTGGGTCATATTTTGCTGAGGATCCCAGACAATTGCTAGGAATAGGACACCCAGAAGGTAGCTGAGAAGTGGTAAATATTTTGGGAGGCCTGGGCACAGTGTTCTTCTTCTGTTAGAAGGCTTTGTCTTCTCTTGGGGCTGCTGCCCCTGGAAGACAGCTAGTGTGAGACGAGAGTTGTAGTCCGGGCTTAAGAAAGTGCTGTGCTGGGGGCCTGGAGAAGATTGCTAAATGATTTTTTTTTGAGGACATCATTCTGGAGTCCTGGTCTGGAGAAGGATCTTTGCATCCTTCACTGGAGAGTGTTGTGTGGAAGCCAGTTGGCAGACAGCTCCTAGGACATAATGAGTAAGACCTGGTTTTGGGACTCTCAAGTTTGCCTGCTGCTAGAGGAAAGTGAGTGGCAGGGGTTGCTGTATGGTCTGGGTCTTCTCTTATAGACATCTAGAGTTACTGGCTATTATTATTATTATTATTATTATTATTATACAGTATTTATTAAGCGCCAGTAGTTCACTCAGCGCTGTACATTACAAAGGGGGACAGAACATGTGACAGAACAATACCAATACAATGTGATACACGAGGGGTTCGAGGGCCCTGCTCTTTCGAGCTTACAATCTAGGAGATTCCCCATCACCTCCAGCCAATGCTGCTGTTACAGGATTTGTGATAAGACGTTTGTCCCTCTGTTTGACTTCTGATATCATTTTTGGAGTAAACAGAACCCTTAAATCCCATCCTGTTCAAGTTTCTGCAAATAAAATCCACAAAATACATCCCCTAGACCAGTGGTCTTCAAAAAGCCAGATGCAGCCCTTTGCTTGCTTTAATCTGGTCCTTGGGGCATCCACTGATACCAACAATGGCGCATAATTCCCCATTGACACCTATAAAGGGGCACAATTCCCTCCAATGACACCAACGATGGGCCACAATTCCTCCCAATGACACCCACACTAAAGTCTGAAGGACAGTAAACTGGCCTTTTGTTTAGAATGTTTGGAGACCCCTGCCCTAGACTGAGCCTGTGTTGTCGGCATGCTTGCAACTGTGTCTGTGGCAGGCAGCCTCTGTACTATCAAGGGAAACCAGGGCATATTCTCAACGGCTCTAATCAGGATGAGCGCCACAATGTTTAAATATATTTAATTATTGTGCTGCAGCTCAGTGTCTGTACTTGGGTCAACTGTAAGCATTTATTATATACCATATTTACATAGTGTCAACACATTATGAAGCACTTGGAAAAATATATTTTTCACAGTTCACATCCTATCCCCGCCCCTGGGGAAATTGATGTTGTCACGGGCAAGGCACAGCTAGACAGACTTTCACACACTTTAACATGAAATTAAGAAAAGAACAATTAACCAACCATTTTTTTTCTAATTGCTGGAGGTAATTTCAGAAACTGAGGAAACGTATCCAAACAAAAGGAGTACACAAGCAATTCATACAAACAGAGCCTTTGTGCAATTTGACCTCTAGTGTTTAATGCAAAGTCACCATGTTTCCCAGAAAATAAAATATTCTATTAATAATCATATCCCAAAGCTACATAAAAAACAGAAAACATGTTTGCAGTTTTTTTAATCTGTATTTTGGACTGTGTCTGCACAATTATTAACACAAGAAGATGGTATAGCGCTGCCCCTATAGTCTTGTACAATTACAATGAGAAACAAATGTCACACTATAGTGCACCTCCCTCTAAAACCGCAGTATCCCTAATGCATAGAAAACTGTGATGCAATGTAAATGAAAAAAAATATATATATACAGTATATATATACTGTATATATATACTGTATATACAAAACATATCTGATCCATTCTGATCTAAATCGTATTGTGAATACAAAATATATAAACTTGTAGGATCAGTTAGATACCACAAACTATAGTGCACCTCCCCCTGAACACACAATGTTCCTAAAAAAAAAAAAATCTGTGCCACAATAATAAAATCATAATACAGTGGAACCTCAACTTACGAGTTTAATTCGTTCCGTGGCCGAGCTCGTAACTCAAAATGCTCGCTCGTTAAATCAATTTTCCCCATAAGAAATAATGGAAACGGCCGTAATCCGTTCCAACCCTCAAAATGGCACCTCATATTTTTCATTTTTCTTGTTATTTCATAAGGAAAAAAGCTTTTTACATAACTAATATTATATAAAAACAAAATAGTAAGAAAATATGAATATATAATAAGGTTGTATACAATTTACTTACCTTGGAGATGATTTTTGTTTTCGCTTAATTCTCATCACTCTCTTCACTTTCACTAGTTCTTGGCCTTTTTGCCACACTTTGCTCACTTTGAGCTGAAGGCCTTTTCTTAAGAAACATGTCTAAGGAAGTCTGTTTCATTCTCCCTTTGAAAATGTTTCTGAAACGACGTAGGCACGTGTCGTTGAAAAGCTCTGTCGCACGACTCGTTGCAATTTTTTCAGGATGGTTCTTTTCAACAAAACCTGCCACCCTCTCCCACATTGCCAAAATATCCTTGAGGTCTTTTGTACTGATTATCTCTGGCTCTGTCTCCTCTCCCTCCGAAGTAGCTTCAGTTAATGCTTCTGTGTGCCGTTGCTCTTGTAACTCCTTTAACTCGTCAGTCGTAAGTTCCTCGGAGTGCTCCTCAACGAGTTCCTTGATGTCTCTTTCATCCACCTCCAGACCTATAGTCTTGCCAATGGACACGATCTCTTCCTCCACTGGCTCCTCTTCTTCCTCAATCTCAAACCCTTCAAAATCTCTTTCAGCCACATTTTCAGGCCACAGCTTCTTCCAAGCAGAGGTCAAGGTCCTTTTCGTAACCCCCTGCCAGGCAATATCGATGATTTTGAGGCCTATTGCTATGTTAAAATGCTCCTTCCAAAACTCTCGAAGGGTGAGGTTTGTGTTCTCCGTCACCTCAAAGCAACGGCGAAACAGGTGCTTGGTGTAGAGTTTCTTGAAATTTGATATTAGCTGTTGGTCCATTGGCTGGAGGATAGGGGTGGTGTTTGGAGGAAGGTAGAGAACCTTCACAAAATTATACTCATCAAGTATTTCTTCCTCGATCTGTGGTGGATGTGCAGGAGCATTGTCGAGGACGAGAAGGGCTCGCAGGGGCAGGTTGTTGTTCTTCAAATATTTCTTCACCGAAGGACCAAACACAAGGTTTACCCAGTCGATAAAGAACTGCCTGGTGACCCACGCCTTAGGGTTTGCCCTCCACATAACATGGAGTTTCTCCTTTATTATCTTGTGTGCTTTAAAGGCTCTGGGGTTCTCCGAATGGTATACGAGTAGCGGCTTTATTTTGCAGTCACCACTCGCATTGGCACACAGGGCGAGGGTCAACCTATCCTTCATAGGTTTGTGTCCTGGCATCCTCTTCTCCTCTTCGGTGATGTATGTTCTCCTCGGCATCTTCTTCCAGAACAGCCCTGTCTCGTCACAGTTGAAGATTTGCTGGGGGATGTATCCTTCTTCCTCGACGAATTCTGCGAAAGTTTTCACAAACTCCTCTGCTGCCTTTACATCAGCACTTGCTGCCTCACCATGCCTAACAACGGAGTGAATCCCCGTCCTTTTCTTAAAATTATCAAACCAGCCCCGACTGGCTTTAAAGGATTCCTCCTCCGTTGAAGTGCCTGGGGTTTGCTGTTGTAAATCTGAAAAAATACTGCGCGCCTTCTCGCAGATTATTCCCTCGGTGACGGTATCTCCGGCAAGTTGTTTTTCCGTCAGCCACACCAACATCAGATTCTCCATCTTCTCATGCACATCTGTACGGCGCTTTGAAATAATCTTGACACCTTTGGCTGGCTTAATTTTCTTTAGGGACTCCTTCTGTTTTAAGATGGTGCAGATCGTTGACGTTGTACGGTCGTAGTGCTTGGCCAGTTCCTTTACTCGCATGCCTTGCTTATGCTTCTCGACGATTTCAAGCTTTATTTCGAGGGACATCATCCTCCTCTTCTCGGTACTCGCACTACCACTTGCTTTCTTTGGTGCCATGGTTACAACAAAGTTAGAAGTTGGGATTTCAATCATGTGTAGACAGCGAGAGAGAGAGAAAGGCTCGGAGATGGGATGCTGTGACTCATACCCTCTGAGCTGCGCGCGCCTTGAAAATATACACTTAGAGCTGCGCGCGCCTCGAACTCGTATCTTAAAATTCTGCTCGCGTGCCGAAGCAAAAAATCGTCCGAGCGACTGCTCGTATCTCGGAAAACTTGCACGTTAGTACGCTCGTAGGTTGAGGTTCCACTGTATAAGTTAAATGAAGAAAATATGTGATCAATTCACAAAAAAGTCTCTAGATCTTGTGAGTAAATGTAATTCAATCTGGCATCTAGTCCCCTCAGCAGGGGCGGACTGACAACTCATGGGGCCCCCGGACAATAGGGGATCATGGGGCCCCTGTGTCCTTGCCCAAACTCAAAAAAGCCTATGAAAAAGGTACCAAGGGCATTTCATGGGGCCACCTACTGACCCCGGGCCCTCGGGCAGTGCCTGAGTTTCCAAATGGTCAGTCCGCCCCTGCCCCTCAGTATCCACTCTGACATCTGACATACAGTGGTCTCTGTGTTAAGTGGTGACATAGGCATTGGTGACATTAAATCATGCTCATGCGTGCTCCCCTTTTCCACCACACTCACCGCAATTTTAGATCTCTGTAAAAAGCGGGTCATCTCCAATAGAGATGGATGGTGGCAGGGTTTTGGTGTATTTTCCCCATCCTAGTTGGTTAACTCCTCCTCCATACGGACTGTAGTATGAGAATCCAGAAAGAGAGAAGCCCCATAGCAGGGGCGGACTGACCATTTAGGCATTCGGGCACTGCCTGAGGGCCCGGGGTCAGTAGGGGGTCCCATCAGATGCCCCTGGTACCTTTCATAGTCTTTTTTGAGTGTGGGCGAGGACACAGGGGCCCCATGAATTCTTGTTGCCCAGGGGCCCCATTAGTTGTCAGTCTGCTCCTGCCCCATAGCCCTCGGGCACTGCCCGAGGGCCCGGGGTCAGTAGGGAGCCCCATCAGATGCCCCTGGTACCTTTCATAGTCTTTTTTGAGTGTGAGCGAGGACACAGGGGCCCCATGATTTCTTGTTGCCCAGGGGCCCCATTAGTTGTCAGTCTGCTCCTGCCCCATAGTGTAAATCCATTTATTAATATAAAGGAATACAAAGTATTGCACTTAGAGCTTAAAAAAGAAGTGGGCGCTTTAAGAATCACTGCAAAGTCCGGAACACCGTGCGTTCCATCACCGAAACCGGAAGTCGGAAATGATGAAATTAGCTTCGCCCAAAGCATTTCATCATAGTGACATCATCAATTATTATTACAATTATTATTTCTTGATTAATCTTCTTATAACAACCACAGGAAAGTACTAGATGCCTCTTAGGCTTGGTTCACACCTATGCTTTTTGCTTTTGAATCACTTTTTAATGCTTTTTGCATTGTGATTTGTGTTTTTACACACGTGTTTTTGACCTTGTTTTCTATTTTTTTTCAACTTTTTTTAATTTTTTGTTGAAAGTTGAAAATGTATGGTTGCTGGGCAGAAAAAACACACAATGCAAAATGTGTCATAAAGTGGCAAAAATGCTGCAAAAATGCACTACACGCGTTTTAGCAGCTTCTCCTATGATTGGACCAATAGGGTGACATCTTCTGGAGGGCTTGCTCATGTGAGTTTGGACTTGGATCTGAACAAATCTAAACTCATCCAGTTATAAGAAATCGGATTCTTTAAGACAACACCCATTGTTCACTATGACCACCAATCACTGTGGTACACTTTGTATAGTGCAACTTCTTTAGGCCACAAAAAGCTGTGCCCAGGGGCGGACTGACCATTCGAGCACTCAGGCACTGCCCGAGGGCCCTGGGGCCAGTAGGGGGCCACATGAAATGCCTCTGGTACCTTTTTTATAGCCTTTTTTGAGTGTGGGCAAGGACATAGGGGCCCCATGATCCCCTATTGCCCGGGGGCCCCATAAGTTGTCAGTCCACCCCTGACTGTGCCTACCATGAAAATGTTAGTTGGTTATACTCCCCCCCCCACCACCACCACCAGACGAAAAGCTCCCAGTCCTCCCTTAGCCATAGTCATTTTGATGCAAGTCAATAAGCGCCATGGAGCGTATTATAAAGCACGTACCAAGTGCTCCCGCGAGGCATTCATGCATGTACCCAAGACAGCAAGCATTCAATGCTTTATTCATAAATAACCATGTTATCTTTAAAGTGTTCGGGATTTTTAATTAGGTGGAAATTAAAGGTTTTGTTTGTTCTACCCTTCTGATAAACAATCACTATTTCTTAAGAGCAAACATTTTCAGCTACTTGGAAAATGCATTTTCTGTGTTGATTTAATCATCAACTCATTTGCTTCTGCTCCTTAATTTTATTTATAAAGAAGCAGCCTATCTCCCAGCATGAAATGCTTCGAGAGCAGCAATTACAAACACAAATTACTGGAGAATAACAGAAAATTATTAATGCAAACTTTTACAAAATAATAATGAGAATCAGGTTTATTATTTTCCCGACTCACATTCTGGAGGCACTTAGGTGAATGAGCGTGACACATGCTGGTCTCTTATGGGGTTTTGAGTTAGGGTAAAAAAAAACAAAAAAGATCAAATTGAATTGTACCTACTGATCAAATGATTTGTCTTTTCTGCAAACTAAATTGCTGCATAAAAGAATTGAAACTGCAGGCAAAATTCACTAAGATGGAGGGGTTATTTTAACTCCATTTCTTATTTTATCTCATGTTAGCTTTCCCTTAAAATGTTTCCTTTACAAATATAATCACGGTATAACACTGGCATTTAAAGTGCACTTATAACCAGACTATTTACATATACCTAGCAAGTAGTAAAATAGTTTTAAAACAAGTCCTTACTAACCTCTGTGGCTGCATGTAGTGTGGGGCAATTCATTGTCAAAGATTGCAACTCTGAGGTTAGGTTTCATTTGGTTTCTAACAGCTTACAGCCCAGACTCTGTTCACACTTGAAGGCTGGCATGCTGTCAAGTCATTGCTGCCAGGAGAAATAGGGGGAGAGAAGTTATTTCAGTGCATCTGTTATAAATGTGAAGATTCTTTTTTCCACAGCGCCTGCAGCTACAGAGATCAGCAAGGGTTTAGTGACAGTTTCTCTTGAAAGGGCATACCTGACCCCCATATACTTACCTTACCTGTTCTTATTTGTAGATCTTTGCTTCTCTGCAGCTGATGCTGAGAATGGATGTTAGCAACTCAGGGGATCAGTGATGTCACTCTACCAGTCATGTGACAATGGTTGGCTGCTAGGCCTGGGCACCTTTGCAGGAAAGTAGGTTCCCTGCTCCTCCAGATCTGTAAGTACCTGGGACCAAGGGCGGACTGACAACGCATGGGGCCTCGGGCAATAGGGGATCATGGGGCCCCTGTGTCCCGAACTCAAAAAATCCTATGAAAAAGGTACCAGGGGCATCTCATGGGGCCCCCTACTGACCCCGGGCCCTCGGGCAGTGCCCGTATTTCCAAATGGTCAGTCCGCCCCAGCCTGGGACTGTTGCTAGCTACAGAGGATAGGGATGTAAGGTCATTAACTGGGGGTCAAGGAATGCCCTTTCCAGAGATGGTCAATTTGCCTTGCCACTTTGCCCTTTTAATATTTGTAAAAATACTATGTACAGTTCCTAAATGCTGCAAAGATCAAATAAACAGAAATCAAAATAAACAGATAAAAAGACTTTAAGGATACACTTACACTTGTGGTGTACTTATGGTGGATCACTCTTCAGAAGGACATTTACAGGAGGTGATGAGTCATTATGCGGCCTCCTCTCTGCCTGTATAGCCCCTAAAAACCCACACCACATTGCACACGGTTGCCGTGCAGTTGCAGTGCTGCCCCACTCAAGTGAAAAAGGTTGCATTCAGCATAATTTTCTCTGTGCTGGGATGTAAAGCATTGCGACTGCGGCATTTGTACCCCCCCCCCCCCCCCCCCCGTCCATTGCCTTTGCAGCTTAAAGTGTCATTAAAACCATTTAATTAAAAACTATCTATAAATGGTGTATTACATGCTGTTCATACTCACTCATTCACTATGGGATCAGGGTGCACTGACAACTCATGGGGCCCCCGGGCAATAGGGGATCATGGGGCCCCTGTGTCCTTGCCCAAACTCAAAAAATCCTATGAAAAAGGTACCAGGGGCATCTCATGGGGCCCCCTACTGACCCCAGGCCCTCAGGCGGTGCCCGAGTTTCCAAATGGTCAGTCCGCCCCTGTATGGGATTCATTTTCTCAATTTTGCAAAAAACCTGATTGATCCTGCTGTTCTGTGTCTCCCCCTCCTGTCCATGTTCCCAATGCAGTTGGGGAGTATGCAGAGCAGTGCTGGTAGCTAGTGCACATGCTCAGTTTTCAGTGAGTTTTTATGCTGAGCATTTCCTCTCTAACACATATGTGCAACCCATGTAACTATAGAGTCACACATGGGGGCGTATACACAGTGGTAAATGACAGCCCAATCCCTCCCTCCATCTCCATGTCCATAACCAGTTAAACACAATGGGGGGGATTTTACATCTTGATTGATGAAAGCTTCACCTCCCTTTTATTCTAAGACACAGGCTGGAGGGGTGTGACACAACTTGTGATCGGCAGAAATCCTCCCACACCATGTTATTGCCAAAAAATAATACAGAGTTGATTTGAAATATATATTTGTATAACAGTTTTAAACAGTGTATTGATATTACCTATTTATTTTTACTCTGTATCCCAAAAACTGTTTTTTTTTTCTTCATTATTTTGAAAATGTGACCAGTAGTAGAGGACTAGAAAATCCTCCTGCCACTGTTTCTCTGCAGACAGGCTGGGAAAGAGCTGGGGCTGTATATCGATTAAGAAAAAAGGTAGGTAGATGTTACTTTAAAGTTCAAATGCACTGTATCTGAGCACCACAAACCAAAAATGCTATTTAATTCATTGTTAATATTAAAAAAAAACTCACTCATCCATTCATGACTCCATGCCCTTGCATTTTTGGCAGTGGCCATCTTGAGTAAGGGCAGATGATTCATGTGGCATTTACTGCCTAGAATTCATCTTCCCTTTGCTCAGTCATTGGCTGAGCTGAGAACCCTCCCTCCCCTCCTGGAGAATGCTGGGATGTATGACACCATTTGCCTAGGCATGGAAACCAGGAAGTGACTGAAGAAATGTAAAAAAAGTTTAAAACACGTAAATATGATTTACTTTCCTATCTATTTACTAATGCTAGCAGCATAAGGATTACAAATAGTCAATGTTGACTGTGAGAGTAAAGTTCCACTTTAATTAAAATAATTACAATGCCATCATCTGTATACAGAAAGAGAAGGGATAATGCAAATTAAACAGTGTGTGTTTAGTATCACTTTAAGGGAAGCAGTAGGAGGCAGTAAAAACATAGCACAACTGTGTGTTTTTTTTACCGCCCCTCCCCCCAACTGCAAATGTTAATTACTTTAAGACCAAGCATTTTTAGGGATGTTTTGTTTACAAATGTAAAAATTAAAATTTGTATTTTTTGATAGAAAATTACTTAGAACCCCAAACCATTATATATATATATATTTGTTTGTTTTTTAGCACTAGAGAATGACATGGCAATCATTGCAATTTTTTATGTCACATGGTATTTGCGCAGTGTTTTTTTAAGCACAATTTTTTTGGAAGAAATACATTTACTGAATTTAAAAAAACCACAAGAATTACCCCAATTCGTTTTTTAAAATATGAAAGAGGATGTCACGGTGAGTAAATAAATACCTAACATGTCACGCTTTAAAATTGTGCACGCTTGTGGAATGACGACAAACTATGGAACTTAAAAACCTCAATAAATGACGCTTTAAACATTTCTACTGGTTACCTGTTTAGAGTTACGTTTGTGGTGATACCTCACATGTGTGCTGCGAACACCATTTAAATATGCGTGCGCAATTTATATATGCGTTTGCTTGTACACAAGCAAAATACGGTGAGCACAGTGTACACAAGCATGAGCATGGTAGGATGGGGGTGCTTAAACATTTTTTTTTCTTTTTATACTCTCCTTTTAATTTTTTTTAACTTTTATTCCTATTAAAAGGAATGTAAACATTATTTGCAATGGAAATATGCATGACAGTTCCTCTTTAAGAAAAGATTTGGGGTCAAAAAGACCCCAAACCTCTTCTTTATCTTTAAAAGCAAATGATCAAAAACATTTTTGTTTACTTTTTCTTTAAAAAAGAGGACAATTTGTTTACTTCCACCGACAACTGGATGTGACGCCATGACGTTGCGCCGATCCTCCATCATGATAGAGGCGATCAAAGGCCATAGAATCTTTTATCGCTGCCATCTTGAGGAGGCCGCACCATCGGATCGTTTCTTGGGCTGGCCGGCGTTAACGGTAAGACCAAGAAACACCAGAAACGGTGTGGGGGGAGGGGGGGAGCAGGGGCGGACTGACCATTTGGAAACTCGGGCATTGCCCGAGGGCCCAGGGTCAGTAGGGGGCCCTATGAGATGCCCCTGGTACCTTTTTCATAAGCTTTTTTGAGTTTGGGCAAGGACACAGGGGCCCCATGATCCCCTATTGCCCGGGGGCCCCATGAGTTGTCAGTCCGCCCCTGGGGGGGAGTGTCCCCTTCTGCTACGGAGAGCTGCTAGGACCACTTTCATATGAAAGCTGATCGTCTGCTTAACAAAACGATACTGGGGTCATGGCTGATTTCTTCAGCCATAACCCTGGTAAACCAATTGAAAACAACGTTTATATATGTATTGCGGTCATCAAGTGGAGGACACTGTGTTCCTTGGGTTCCTTTTTAATTTTGTTCATAGTTTGTTATAGGTGCCATAATATAGGATAAATAATTAATTAGAGGCCATAGGCTTTTTTGATACACAGTGTAAATTCAAAGTAAGTCTTTTCACAATGCCCAAGGCATACGAAAACAAAGAAATGAAAACTGTCCCACACCTAAGCAATATTTATGTTTTTTATTTAAAATTATTAGAAGAGAATTATCACAGAATAAAATAGAGGCTGCATCCATTTTGGTGAATTATGTAACTATTTTATATTTATTGGTAGGCATTGCATTTTTAATTTAAAAAATCTCGAAGCAATCATTTAATTATTTTTTAATGCCGGTATTAGATATCAATAAATTATTTTTTTAACTGATTAAAAAGAATGATTTCTCTAGACAGTACTCTATATATAACTCTGAAAAATGTTAGATTTCTCTTTATATTTTTTTTTTTCACGCCAGATATTTAAATATTCATAACCTGTCAAGTTGCTAGCTAGCATACAGCATGAACATACACAATAACAGAAATAAGCTGTAAAACCACAATTTCCGTGATAAAACCATTTTAATTCTTAAACCCGGCACTTCATTAGTCCACATGGACTAAGCCATGCCCCTGGAGTATTCCATCAATTACCATCTTCCTCTAAGTGAGAGGCTAGCGCATAATTACCTACTAAGATATACACAGATAACAAGGAAAATATTGCAGTTTTCATGGTGTCCCTTGGTAACCAAAATAATAAAATAAAATGTGTTAAGGCCTCGGTGACATTGAAGTGGTAGTGTCAATTTTTTTTTTTCATTTGTCATTTGTTCAGTTTTTTTTTTTTCACATCCCAAAACACCCATCTTACACTTAATCACATTTTGTAAGCCTTACATACAAAGGCTACCCATAGAGATCCATAACTAGCTCTTTATTGGACCTACTTAACGTGTCCTGGGCCTTCAAGGTCCTCCCGTTGTATGCGCTGGTATTAAGCGCTGCATTTGTCCGCTTCCAAAGCAATAAACGCGATAGAATATGTTCTATTTTAAAAGATACATTTAGGATTTAGTGCTTAGCTGTATGGTTTGGCACCAGAGCCAGGCACAAATATTGGCATCGGAGCATAAACACCTTGACTTGTAGCCTCTCCGAGTTTATCAGTGCCGGGGGAGACATTCGGGAGAGTCTACACAATCTTCCGCAATGAATGAACAGCTTGCTGCTACAGATTAATCTACTTCATGACTCCAGTGAAGTGCAAGGAAAAATATTATCAGAATGTCCCAAGTCCTCATTTAAATAGCAGGCCATTATTAACAGCTTGGGCTGCGATGAATGACTGCGCTTGCTTTTTATTTGGGATTTTATGAGCATTTTTTAAAAATTGGTTTACATGTCGTATTAGCTTTCATTAGGGCAGTATAGATAATCTGGCGCTAGAATGGAGGTGTGTTGGTTCAGCTGTCCTTGTCCTCAATACTTTCAATTCTTGTCCTCAATACCTTCAATTCTAGTCCTTACCACCCAGCTGCAACCTCCCGATTCTACAGGCACAAGGAATTCAGCTCCAAGGCAGAAAGTGCCGCGACACCTATGGACAACATTTGTTATTGTGGTTGTAGCTACAGTTATGTATTTTTCTATCAGCATTTTATTTCCCATGAAAGACAGGCAGTCCATCAAACGTCATCCAAAAATGGCTTCCTAGTTTATCCACAGATTTAAAGTGTTACTGAACCCACAACAGTACAATCAGTCTGTATATTCAGTAAAGCATGCTTGTTATACTCACTGTGGAACCTAAGGTGTTAATACTCTGCATTGTGTAAAAAGGATGTTTGGTCCTGTCTTCTCTGATCCTCCCCTTCTTCTACTGTCCCCAAACCATCTACTGATAGAACAGAGCCTTGGGGGCAAGCTGCACGTGCACAGTTTGGTGTATATTGCTAGACAGTTTTTTTTTCGTATTTTATGAGCATTTTTTAAAAATTGGTTTACATGTCGTATTAGCTTTCATTAGGGCAGTATAGATAATCTGGCGCTAGAATGGAGGTGTGTTGGTTCAGCTGTCCTTGTCCTCAATACCTTCAATTCTAGTCCTCAATACCTTCAATTCTAGTCCTTACCACCCAGCTGCAACCTCCCGATTCTACAGGCACAAGGAATTCAGCTCCAAGGCAGCAAGTGCCGCACCACCTATGGACAACATTTGTTATTGTGGTTGTAGCTACAGTTATGTATTTTTCTATCAGCATTTTATTTCCCATGAAAGACAGGCAGTCCATCAAACGTCGTCCTAAAATGGTTTCCTAGTTTATCCACAGATTTAAAGTGTTACTAAATCCACAACAGTAAAATCAGTCTGTATATTCAGTAAAGCATGCTTGTTATACTCACTGTGGAACCTAAGGTGTTAATACTCTGCATTGTGTAAAAAGGATGTTTGGTCCTGTTTTCTCTGATCCTCCCCTTCTTCTACTGTCCCCAATCCATCTACTGATAGAACAGAGCCTTGGGGGCAAGCTGCACGTGCACAGTTTGGTGTGTATTGCTAGAGGTATTTTTTATCTTGGGAGAGTGCATGTGATCAGCACAGGGCCAATCAGCACTGTCCAGGCAGAGGGTCAGGGGCTATGCAGCCTCACAAGACAATCAGGGGAGAATGGAAACTCCCCCTACAAGCTTTAACCAGTGCTCGGCTGGACACTGACAGAAGTCACAAGACTGATATATACTGCTTATGAAAAAAGGTATTTAGCAGTTTATATTTACTAAAGTAATTGCATTTCCATGTTGTGTGTACTGTGGGAGACCAGATATAGTGAATTCAGGGTCCTGGGTTTAGTAACATTTTAATGTATATAAAATGTTAAAGCAGTGAAGCACTGCCCTATATGCATGCAAAATACCTCAGAATAAACATGTTATGAATTCATGGAATGTGCTTCCTCTACAATTACACTATCTACATAATATGACCAAATATAATAATGGCAATGGCACTGATGAGGTGGCACTGATGATGCTGCACTGATATGCAACAATGATGGGCACTGATGGGTAGCACTTATGGGTGGCACTGACTGATGGCACTGTTGGGCATTGATGGGTGGCACTGATGGGTAGCACTGATGGATGGCACTGATGGGGGGGCACTGCTGGGCACAGATGGGTGGCACTACCAGGCACTGATGAGCACATGTGGGTGGCACTGCTGGGCACCGATCATCTGGGCACTGATCATCCATCCTCTGTCAATTGCTGGTTATCGGCAGTACTTTCCTCACGCTGTGACAGCCGATAACCGGCAACTGTATTTACCAGTGATCTGCTGTGTCAGTGGACACAGCTGATCACGTGGTAAAAGGCTGTTGTGATTGGCCTTTTACCACATCACATGATCAGCTGTGTCCAGGGGCGGACTGACCATTTGGAAACTCGGGCACTGCCTGAGGGCCTGGGGTCAGTAGGGGGCCCCATGAGATGCCCCTGGTACCTACTTCATAGGCTTTTTTGAGTTTGGGCAAGGACACAGGGGCCCCATGATCCCCTATTGCCCGGGGGCCCCATGAGTTGTCAGTCCGCCCCTGGATGTGTCCTTAGGAGATCGCCTTGTGTGCGCCCCGGGGGTGCGCGGGAGGGTGCGTTCTGGGAGGAAGTCATATGCCGCCCTCCCTCCCAGGACTGGACAACTGCGCTGTAGCCGTATTTCGGCTATAGTGCGGTTGGCAAGTGGTTAATGTGCAAACATGCAGTGATTCTTCAAGGTGCAAATGTGCGATAATTCTTTATTAAAGTGCAACAAATGCTTAATGCTCCCCTCCGTTGTCCCACTTACTCACCAGCTCCCGTGGACTCTAAGATCAAGAGTCTAACATACTTGTGTAAATATAGGTTCATCTGGGATTTGTAGTCCTCCTGTAAGTCTGGTCCTTATTCTAGTTTTCTGTGGTTAGTTTCCCATTCATGAGAATAAGCTCCTTTCTCCTTGAAGAAATTGCTGTTTGTTTCACCTTTCACACTGATTTCTGAATGAGAAGGTCTGCACTCATCTCAATGGGTCTGATTTCTCAATGGGAAGGTCCTTTAATGTATATGTAAAATCAAAATGTTTCATTTTTCTAGTGTTGGATAGAGTAGGAAAGGGTTAAAACCCATGTCAGTTTAATTTCTGTTGTCTTGCAGGTGCAACAGGACACATAGGAAAATCTACTCTTAGCCCCTGTTCACACTGAAATATGGTGCTGGAAACCAACAATTCATGTGCGTTTCCTGCACCACATTCAAAGAACACTGCCCTTGCGATCTGCAGTGGGTGTCAGTGCATTATTAACAAAACCTCAAATGCAGGGAGCAAATGCGGTGCGTTTGACTGCACCAGATCAGGTACAAAACTACCATGCAATCCGGTTGCAGTGCATTTGAAAAAGTAGTGTATTTTTATTTACCGTATTTTTATTTATTTCAGGTACTTACACAGCGCTTTATATATATATTGTACATTCACATCAGTCCCTAACCCTCAAGGGGTGTACAATCTAAGGTCCCTAACTCACATCCATACATACACATACTAGGGACAATTTAGACAGGAGCCAATTCACCTACCAGCATGTCTTTGGAGTGTATGCAATACTTTTGGTGCTATGCAGTGACATTTCAGCTAATACGAAATGAATAGGCTCAGATCGCACTGCACTGAATCGCATGTGAATTGCACAGGACTGCACTGCTCATTCCTGTATGATTCATAAGTGATTCATAATGTGAGCCCAGGCTTAGACAGCTGTCACTGAAGAAAATGCCCCCATTGGAAGATTTACTCTTTACTCTTATTCTGATGTCCATCATGGTAGCCCGGACAAATAGAGAAGGTTAGCCTCCCAAATGGGGAGGTAAAAACCGTGCAGGGGCTCTAATTCTTCCCTATTTTATGCAAAAATAAAAGTGGCTATGCACCCACTTTCACCCATCCCCTTTTTAACACCTTAAAGTGGAACTAAACTGTATCTGAGCATCACAAACTGAAAATGCTACCTAATTCAATTTTAATATTTAACCACTTCCTGTCCGGCCCATGAACATACATAAACGGCCGAATGGGAGCAGTGCAGGAGCAGGTTACCATTTATAAATGGCGCTCACATTTACAGCGTGTGCGCGCTCACTGGGAGTGCATGGCACCACGATCCAGTGCCTGCTGTGTCCGGAGGACACAGCGGAACACCAATCACTGTACTGGACCTCTAAGAGAGGTCCCGATCATGTGATCACTGACTGGCCAATCAAAGATCACATGATTAGTAGTAAGCAAGATGTCACTTCCTGACATCATTGCTTACTACTAGTGAAATCTGTGAATGATCAAAGAGGTCACATGGTACAATTATTCACAATAGCCTTGTACCATGTGACAAGCTGTAACCAATCACAGCTCTCACAATATTTTCTCAATGGCTGCAAGAATGCAGCCAGAAAGAAGGAGAAATGATTGATTTTATAGTCTTTATGGGTCTAAAAGCAATCAGTGTAAAAAAAAAAAGAAAAAAGAAAAAAGGAATCTTCATCACCCTCCACAAGTAGTACTACTAGGGTGGCAGTATGTTAAAAAAAAAACATAAATAATATAAAAAATAAAATAAAAATGGAAAAAACATTTTTGAAAAATTATAATTTTTTGTTAGAAACTAATTTGGGTTATTTTTTTTTTAATAAAAAGATAACTGAATAAATTTTGGCCAAGATTTATGAAGAAAGATTATTTATTTGAAAAATTTTATAAGAAAAACACTTTTTTTCAAAATTTTTGGACTTTTTATTTATATAGCAAAAAATAATAATCCCAGTGATAAATAAATACCACCAAAAAAAGTATTATCTGTCTCAAAAAAATGCTAAAAAAATCATATAGGTACAGTGTTGCATGACCGCGCAAATGTCATTCAAAGTGTGATAGCGCTGAAAGCTAAAAATTGGCCTGGACAGGAAGAGGGTGAAAGTGTGAAAGTGACTGGAACTGGTTAAAGCAAACTCACCCATCCATCCGCGTCGCCATGCTTTATTTTGTTGAGAAATCACAAAAAGTTTAAACACATCCTCTAGCATTTCTAGCTGCAGCCATCTTGATTAAGGGCAGATAATTCATGTAGCATTTACTTCCTGGAATCCATTTGCCCTTAGCTCAGGAATGCAGGCAGGAGGGTGTGCTTAGCTAAGAAAACCCCTCCTCCAAATGAAAAAAATGTAATTAGGACTCCTGGGATGCATGACATCATTTTGGACTAGGCCGGAAAAAAGAAAGCAACTGATGAAATTAAAAAAAAAATAAAAACAAGTAAATATAATATCCCATCTATTTACTAAGGCTAGGAGTATGAAGAATAGAATAGTTGAGAGAGCATTTAGTTTTTTAAATATTATTTAGATAAACATGTAAAAGAGATCAGCTTTCTGTAGATAACTATATTTAAACTGCTTGTAAACCCTTCCATATACCCTGTGAAGTGACTGGCCTCAGGTGATACACAGAGAGGAAACAAATCCTCCTACATACGATTGTACCAGGGGCGGACTGACCATTTGGAAACTTGGGCACTGCCCGAGGGCCCGGGGTCAGTAGGGGGCCCCATGAGATGCCCCTGGTACCTTTTTCATAGGCTTTTGTGACTTTGGGCAAGGACAAAGGGACCGCATGATCCCCTATTGCCCGGGGGCCCCATGAGTTGTCAGTCCCGCTCTCAACTATTCTATTCTTCATACTCCTAGCCTTAGTAAATAGATCGGATATTATATTTACTTGTTTTAATTTTTTTTTTTATTTCATCAGTTGCTTTCTTTTTTCCGGCCTAGTCCAAAATTATGTCATGCATCCCAGGAGTCCTAATGAACATTTTTTTCTTTTTTTCTTAGCTAAGCACCCCCTCCTGCCTGCATACCTAAGCTAAGGGCAAATGGATTCCAGGAAGTAAATGCTACATGAATTATCTGCCCTTAATCAAGATGGCTGCAGCTAGAAGGGAAGGGAAGGGACACATCTCCTCCTTTACACAGCACACAGCATACCTTCACTGCATCCGCCAAGATCAATGACCATTCCTTATGCAACATTAACATTCTCTTCCATTCCTTTAATCATTTACCCCCTTTGAATCCATTTTAAAAAACAAGTTCACCTTTGGAGGCATGTTACATGTTACACTCATATTGAATGCTGGTTTACATATATGTGAATTGGATGTGGTTTGAATCCGAATGACATGTGAAATAACATTGCTTCTTATAGTGTCTGTTCACATATGTCTAGTGCATGGCTGGTGCGTGTTCAGTGCGGTTTGAAAAAGAATCATGTACGATTTCTAAGCAGTGCGGTCAGGTTCAGGTGCGGATTACAGGCTATTTACTTCTATGGGAACCGTTTCTGAACCGCATATGTGTGAACAGGATAATCCTGAGAGCTAATCCTGTGATGAACCTGATGTAAACCTGACATGAACCCCTGAACAACTACTGTATTAATTAGCTGTGAAACCTGAGCTTCAATCCACACCGTACATGTGTGAATCAGTACTTAGGGTGTAATATGTAACATGATTCAGCAGTCCCCCCTCTGCACCCCCAAAGCCCCCCTGACTGCACATGCCCCAGGTCGGATCAAGTGGCATCACAAGGCAGATTCTGACGTGTTTTGAGGGTGTCCCCTCTTCCTCAGAGCTAAGTGTCTGCTGCCCCACAGAACTCCGAGGAAGAGGGGATATCCTCGAAACGCGTCAGTCCTGCGACACACTTTGTGATGCTATCTGATCTGACCTGGGCATGTACAGTGATTCCAGCCATATTCTCTCCTGGCATATGTGATCAGCCTTTATGAATTTATGTTTGTGAGTACAATTGTTGACACGCTCTTTGTAATAAATGGTGACTTGAAAAATGCACTAGGCTGGAGCATCCTCTTTTTTTGTTGTTGTCGTTCACTTTCAAGTATCATTTAGTATACCCCAATCAATTTAATGCATGTAGAATCATCCTCCATAGCACATCCATACTTTCTTTAACATGGGGGACTTTGATCAGCTGGTTAGCTGTAAATACTTACAAATAAGTGCTGTCAATGTGACACTAATGGTCTTGGTGTTCCATTTTGGAGAGCGGCACTGTCTCACCAATTACACAAGTGTGCGGGGTCTGACTGTCACTGTTTAAGTACACTCTAGTCACGTAACCATCCCAGAGGACATAAAAACTAGGTTACATGGACGTCATCTTTATTTAGTTACTACGGTTAAAAAAAGACATGTTTATCAAGTTGATACCATAATCAAGGAACACTGTCAGCCAATCCAGAGGGAGGCAGACATAAGACCTTTTTCAGGAACAAAGAGTTATAAAGTATTATGGTCCAGAAACCAAATTGCTATTTTCAGTAAAACTAGTGAGACTAATACAAATTACCAATTGTCAATAAATCTGACAATGGATAAACCTGGTTAACAGATTTAATGATAACTGACCACCCTTCCTCAAGTCGTTCTTGACCCTATCCCCTACCCACCTCCAAGCCTCTTGTCCTGCCACCTTACCAACTCCGAGAACTGTCTCTTGTCCTGCCCCCTTACCAACTCCTAGCACTGTGTCTTGTCCTGCCCCCGTACCGTCTCTTGTCCTGCCCCTAACCAACTCCTAGCACCATCTCTTGTCCTGCCCCCTAACCAACTCCTAGCACCATCTCTTGTCCTGCCACGTTACCAACTCCTAGCACCATCTCTTGTCCTGCCACCTTACCAACTCCGAGAACTGTCTCTTGTCCTGCCCCCTTACCAACTCCGAGCACCATCTCTTGTCCTGCCCCCTTACCAACTCCATGCACCGTCTCTTGTCCTGTCCCCTTACCAACTCCTAGCACCGTCTCTTGTCCTGCCCCCTTACCAACTCCAAGCACCATCTCTTGTCCTGTCCCCTTACCAACTTTGAGCACCATTTCTTGTCCTGTCCCCTTACCAACTCTGAGCGCCATCTCTTGTCCTGTCCCCTTACCAACTCCATGCACCGTCTCTTGTCCTGCCCCCTTACCAACTCCATGCACCGTCTCTTGCCCTGCCCCCTTACCAACTTTGAGCACCATTTCTTGTCCTGTCCCCTTACCAACTCTGAGCGCCATCTCTTGTCCTGTTCCCTTACCAACTCTGAGCACCATCTCTTGTCCTGCCCCATTACAAACTCCGTGCACCGTCTCTTGTCCTGCCCCCTTACCCACCTCTGAGCTCTGTCTCTTTCCTGCCCCCTTACCCACCTCTGAGCACTGTCTCTTGTCCTACCCCTTTACCAACTCCGAGCACCATCTGTTGTCCTGCCCCCTTACCCACTTCCAAGCACCATCTCTTGTCCATCCCCCTTACCAACTCTGAGCACCATCTCTTGTCCTGCCCCCCTTATCCATCTCCGAGCACCATCTATTGTCCTGCCCCGTTACCAACTCCAAGCACTGTCTCTTGTCCTGCCCCCTTACTCACATCCGAGAACCGTCTCTTGTCCTTCTCCCTTACCAACTCTTAGCACCGTCTCTTGTCCTGCCCCCTTACCAACTCTGAGCATCGTCTCTTGTCCTGCCCCCTTACCAACTCCAAAGCACCATCTCTTGTCCTGCCCCCTTACCCACCTCTGAGCACCGTTTTTTTTCCACCCCCTTACCACCACTGAACACTGTCTCTTGTCCAGCCCCCCTTTGCTGCCTCCCAGTACTACCCCTTTTAGAGGATACAAAACCAAGTATCATTTTGTGGTGCAAAGTAATTCATGTAGAACTTGTTAATGATAAGAAATGCAATAAAATAGATCCCCTGCAGCCAGCCACATTGGACCTCAGCAGCAACAATAAATCACCCAGTGACAATAATTCCCCTATCAGCAACAATAGATCTACCCCAATTACAATAGACCCCAACCAGCAATACCATACCTCTCAACAAAGAGCATTAATAGACCCCTCAGCAGTCAGAAACAAAAGAACCCTCTCACAACATTAGATCCACCCAGCAACATAAGACCCTTACCAGCAACAATATATCCCCAGCAACCAGAAATAATAGACCCTCCAGGAGCCAGCAACAATAGACTCCATCACAGCAATAGCTCCCCCAACAAAATATTAACCCCACCAGAAACAACATACCTCTTCCCAACAACATTACACCCTCTAACAGTAATAGATCCCCCAACAACCAGCATTAATAGACCTTCCAGCGGCCAGCAACAATAGACCCCCAACAACATTAGATACCCCACAGCAACAACATTTCTCTCCCCAGCAATATTACACCTTCTGGGAACAATAGATCCTCCAGCAACCAGCATTAATAGACCCTCCAGCAACCAGAAATAATAGAACCCCCCACTTCATCAGATCTCCCCAGCAACAATCCCCCCAGCAATATAAGACCCCGAACAGCAGTAATAGACCTCCTTCCAGCAACAAGAAATCCCCCACCAACCAGAAATAATATACCTTCCAGGAGCCAGCAACAATAGACTCCCTTACAACAATAGCCCCCCCCCCCCCAGCAAAATAAGAACACCACCAGCAACAATAGACCTCTCCCCAACAGTACTACATTATAACAACAACAGATCCCCCAACAACCAGAAATAATATACCCTCTAGCATCCAGCAACAATAAACTCCCCTCGCAACATTAGATCCCCCCTCCCGCTGCATTCCTGCTGAAAAGGAAAGCCCTGTAAATATACATACTGTATACATTAACATACATATTAGTAGTGATGGGTCGAACACCCCTCCAGTTTGTATTGCGGTCCAACGTTCGAACCTACTGAAGGTTCGACCACGAAATGTGAATAGGGACAATTTACAGAGCGGTATCTTACCACATCTGAGTATACAGTAAGATATCGCTCAGCTACTACAATACGGCATGAGTTATATTATTAGGTCATGCGGTATTTTAGTAGTGACACATTCTTTAATGTTTCAGCTGTCAGCAGGGTTCCCCGCTGACAGCTGAATGTTAAAAGAATTGCTGGCATTGCCCGACAATTAAACATTTTTTTTTAAAAAACAGCATGGGGTCCCCCCCATCCATACCTTCGAGTCTGGTATGGATATTGAGGGGAACCCCCACGCCAAATTTAAAAAAAAATGGCATGGGGGTCCCCCCATTATCCATACCAGACCCCAGGGGCGGACCGACAACTCATGGGGCCCCCGAGCAATAGGGGATCATGGGGCTCCTGTGTCCTTGCCCAAACTCAAAAAAGCCTTTGAAAAAGGTACCAGGGGCATCTCATGGGTCCTGCTACTGACCCCGGGCCCTTGGGCAGTGCCCGAGTTTCCAAATGGTCAGACCCTTGTCCAAGTATGCAGCTCAGCGGGTCAGGAAAGGGGGGGACAAGCAAGCACCCCCCTTCCTGAACCATAACAGGACCTCAACATGGGGGGTCCTTTGGGGCAAGGGGGGCGCCCCAAAGCACCTTCTTGATGGGGACAAGGGACTCTTCCCCACAACCCTGGCCACTGGTTGTGGGGATCTGCAGGCAGGGTGTTAATTGGAATCTGAAAGCCCCCTTTAACAGAGACCCACAAATCCACCCCCCTCCATGTGAATGAGTATGCGTTACATAATACCACTACCCATTCACAAAAAAGAAAGTGTAATGTAAAAATGACAGGAGACAGTCTCTGACAAATCCTTTAATAAAAACAAAAATTTAAAAAATGTCCCCGAAGTAGATTCAGCATCAATCATGATGCTCACTGCCACCGCCGACCCGAAAAAAGAAAAACTGCTCCTCTCTCATCACTGGCTCCTGTCTGACAGCTGCGCCTCAATGACAGTTTGTAAATACTGTGATGACGTCACAAGGGAGTGGTATTACCCTGCCCCCTTTGTGACATCATCATGCGCTGTGATTGCCCAAAGCATTGCACCCGTGGTCAGGTGCATTGCTTTGGCCGATCACAATGCACTGTCAGGGTGCAGTGCACTGTGGGGCGTGGCGGGCAAATAGCCCGCGAACGCCCTTACCACTCAAGCTCAACCTCTCCAAAACCGAGCTCCTCGTCTTTCCCCCTGCCCACACCCCCCCCCCATCCTATCCATCATCACCAACAACTCCACTATCATTCCCGCCCCGCAAACCAAAGTCCTTGGCGTCATTCTTGACTCGAACCTCTCCTTCCAACCGCATGTCAAATCACTTACAAACACATGCAGGCTCCACCTCTGCAACATTGCCAAGATACGTACCTTCCTCACCCCTGACACCACCAAACTTCTAGTACACTCCCTCATCATCTCACGCCTTGACTACTGCAATTCTCTTCTCACCGGCCTACCCAAGTGCAGGCTCTCCCCGCTCCAGACCATCCTGAACTCAGCGGCTAGACTCATCCACCTCACCACCCGCTCCACCTCTGCCACCCCCCTCTGCCTCTCCCTCCACTGGCTCCCGATTGCCCAACGCATCAAATTTAAACTTCTAACCCTGACCTACAAAGCCGTTCACAACACTGCCCCTGACTACCTCACCAACCTGATCCCCAAGAACTACCCTTCCCGTACCCTTCGCTCCTCACAAGACCTCCTTCTATCCTACACCCTGGTCTCCTCCTCCCATGCACGACTGCAGGACTTCTCCAGGTCCTCCCCCATCCTCTGGAACTCACTGCCCCAATCCATCAGACTGTCGCCTTCCCTCCTCACATTCAGGCGCAAAACCCATCTCTTCAGGGAAGCCTACCCCACCCTCACCTAACGGCCATACTCCCTCTTTCCTCCCACCCCTCATTCCCCTCAGCCACTTCCTACTGTACCATTACCCCCTCCCTCCTAGATTGTAAGCTCGAAAGAGTATGGCCCTCCTACCCCTCGTACGTTGTTTGTTATTGTTGTACTGTGCCATGTATTGTCCCCCCCCTCCCTATTGTACAGCGCTGAGCAAACCCTTTGGCGCTATATAAACTCGATGTAATAATAATATTAATAATTGATGTGTTCAGCGAACACATGACGGGCCGAAGTTCGAGTCGAACTTACATTCCGAACATAAAGCTACTACAATCACTATTTAATGTGTATCTAGAATAGCCAACACAATACTACAAACTCAGTTAGAGCTTCAATCTCCAGACTGAGCAGCTCCCTCTCTTTGCCGTAATTTATTGCTTATAACTGTTGGGTCAATTGGGTTGTGATGTAAGTCATATTATTTAAGTCTGTATTCTTTCAAGATATCACATGCAACATATTTTATTTTAATCTAACCACCTGTTCCAGATAAACTCTGAGTAAGCTCTTCCTCGCTTGGTTTGAAACAGGAGAGACGAGCGAAGTGGTTAGCATGGCACCAATTAAAAAGGGAGCACGGATAATATGTTTGTGTGTTTATATTCTACTTCACCTAAGCTATAGCAGACAAATAAACGATATATCGAATGCTAATGATTCAAGGCTTTCCACAATTACGGTGGTTTTGCTTACTTTGTTCGGTATCATCAGGTTGAAAAAATGACAGATGCTTCAACGAGAAAGTCATGTAGCACAGCTATACGTACCTAAATAAAAATATAGATGTAAAAAATCCTAAACTCTCATACAAGATTTAGAACGTTCATATTATTTTAAAAGTATTTTGTACTTAATTATTATTCTTTATTAATTATTTATAGTTCTATATCTGTAGCTTTCATTAACCCTTTGAGGACCAAGGGATGTATTTGTCCCATGTTTCTAATTGCGTGTATCATCTGATTAACCTCTTGCCGTCCGCCTGCTGTTTATAAACGGCAGGGCGGTGGCAGTCCAGGGGCGGGTTGCCGTTTATAAACGGCACCCGCCTTTTCTAGCTGTGCGCGCGCACCACCGCGATCCGGTGCCTGCTGTGTCCTCCGGACACAGTGAAACACCGATGGTCGGACGGGACCTCTGTACGAGGTCCCGATCATGTGGTCACTGATTGGCGAATCAGTGATCACATGCAAAGTAGTAAGCAAGATGTCACTTGTGACATCATTGCTTACTATGTGTGAAATCTGTGAATGATCACAGAGGTCACATGGTACAAGGCTATTCACAACAGCCTTGTACCATGTGACAAGCTGTGACCACTCACAGCTCACTCAGTAATTCTCAATGACTGCAAGAATGCAGACAGAGAGAAAGAGAAATGACTGCTTTTATATCCTATATGGGTGTAAAAGCAATCAGTGTAAAAAAAAATAAAAAATCTTCATCACCCCCCACAAGTAGTACAGTGTCACCATGGTGACACTGTACTGCTAGGGTGACAGTATGTAAAAAAAAAATAAAAAAATAAAAAAATAATAATATAAAAAATAAAATAAAAATGTAAAAAAAAGTTTAAAGATTATAATGTTTGGTTATAAACTAATTTGGATTTTTTTTTTTACTAAAAAAATAACGGAATAAATTTTGGCCAAGATTTATGATGAAATATTATTTATTTGCAAAATTTTATTAAAAAAAACACTTTTTTAAAAAATTTTGGGACATTTTCATTTACATAGTAAAAAAAATAAAAATACCAGTGGTGAATAAATACCACCAAAATAAAGCTTTATCTGTCTCAAAAAAATGGTAAAAAATTCATATGGGTACAGTATTGCATGACCGCGCAATTGTCATTCAAAGTGTGATAGCGCTGAAAGCTAAAAATTGCCCTGGACAGGAAGGGGGTAAAAGTGTCCGGACAGGAAGTGGTTAAGAACTTAAAACTCTTTTTTTTTTTGGTTTGAGTCAAAATATTAGTTCTTATCAACAAACAACAAATGGATCTAGCTTTTTGCCAATTATTTCATGAAATGGCTTAGTTACAGCAACTGAAGTGTACGAACTTTAAAAACAAAAAAATGTATTATTTTGGCATTCCAAAACCTTACGGTCCTCAAAGGGTTAACCGCTTACCCTCCAGAGGATTTACCCCCCTTCCTGACCAGGCCATTTTTTGCGTTACGGCGCTGCATTACTTAAACTGACAATTGGGCGGTCATGCAACGCTGCACCCATATTAAATTTACGACCTTTTTTTCCCACGAATAGAGCTTTCTTTAGGTGGTATTTGAGCGTCTGTGGTTTTTTTATTTTTTGCGCTATAAAAAAAAGACTGACAATTTTGAGAAAAAAACAATATTTTTGACTTTTTGCTATTAAACATGTCCAGTAAAAAAATCTAAGAAAATCAAATTTCGTCATAAATGTAGAACAAAATGTATTCTGCTACATGTCTTCGCTAAAAAAAAAATCCCTATACGTATATATTAATTGGTTTACATAAAAGTTATAGTGCTTATAAATGGCGGTATATATACTGGAATTTTTTTTATGTTTATTATTTTTTATTTTTACTAGTAAAAGCAGCAATCAGCGACTTATAGCGGGACTGCGGCAGGCATTCTGACACTGGGGGGAACTGACTTGGTGTCACTGACATCCCCAGTGACACCAATACAGTGGTCAGTGCTAAAAAAAAAAGCACTGACACTGTACTAATGACACTGGGTAGGAAGGGGCTAACATGCATGGCGATCAAAGGGTTAACTGTGTGCTGTGTGTGTTTTACTATGGGGCTGTGTGTTTGTGCTTCACTGTAAGCACACCGCTTTTGATGGCTGTGCTGTGCACGAGCTGACAGGGAGGAGAACTGTTTTGTCTGCAAACAGTTCTCCTCCCAGTCAGAGGTCCTTGGCAATCACTGTGCGCCAGCGAGTAATCTCCGATCGGGACCTGGTGATTGACAGCCACGGCCACGCGCAACCCCTACCCAGAAATGCGAAATCACGTATATATACATGATTTTGTGCACCTGTGCCGCCCTGCAGCATTATTTCTGCTATAGGGTGGATGGGAAGCGGTTGAAGTATCACCAAGTAAATTGTGTTAAACCCAAAATATATATTATATTGCAGCTTACTGATTCTTAGATGTGATGACTGCATTAATTTTCTTTTTTAGACTTTCTTTTTTCATCCAGCGATCTGGCCAGTAAGTCTGTTATTTTTCAAAAGAACAAGCTCTCTTTCAGATGTATCAGTTTACAGAGATGAGACAAACCATTTAAAGTGGTTGTAAAGGCTCAAGATTTTAAGTGTTTTTACCCTCATGCATTCTTTGCATTAAGGTAAAAAACCTTCCGTGCACAGCAGTCACTAACCCCTACCCCCCCCCCCCCACCAATACTTTTCTGAGCTCCATCACAATCCAGAGGTGTGCAGGAGATCCTCAGTTCTCTGGGGACACTCCCTTCTTATTGACTGAGACAGCATTGGCTCCTGCTGCTGTCAATCACAGCAAGTAAGCCAATGAGGAGACAAAGGGGGCAGGACCAAGCCACAACTCTATGTTTGATTTACATGTACAGCAGCGACTCAGAATGAGCCTGCTTGGGTGCCCCCATAGCAAGCTACTTGCTCTGAGGGCACTCGGGGACCCAAGGAGAGGAGGATTGGAGCGGCTCTGTGCAAAATCACTGCACAGAGCACATAACATTTTTTTTTTAATATTACTTTAACATTGTTACAATGATCAGCTTTTATTTATTCATGTAAAACCTTTATCCCAAAAGAAAAAAAAACTGTTTGCTGTAAGTGATTATTAAGGGTGAGCTGGAGTTTGGCTTCAATTTGTTAGTGTATTTAAATCTGCTAGTACATTTAACACTCCCCTTCCCTCCAGACTGACAATGCTGCTGCCTGCTGTGCCTCTTTGCTCCTTTGTCTGGAGTGGAGGCGCTCTAATACAGGAGTTGTGGTACTGGCCAGATTGCTAGGTAAAGCCTAAAAAAAAACATTTGCAGCTATCACATCTAATGATTGGTAATCTGCAATGTTTTAAATTTTTGGTTTTGTGTTTAATACCCCTGTAATATTCTTGTTCAGACATTGCATTCACCCTCTGTCCTGTCCCTGTCTCCCAATTGTGTGCCCGCGTTGTCATACTATTATACATGTTTCCAATAGGGACTACGAGTGGTCTTCTGAATCCACATTACTCAGGTATGGTCCACTGTTGCCCCCATCAGGAAGCCCATTCTGAGATGCAATCATCTCTGGAATGCATTTACACAGAAAGTGGCTGACAAAAGGCTGCAGGAAATCAGCAGCTCTGAAATGTGAAAAAATGGTGATAAGTATTTGATTTAAAAAATGGCACGGTGCTATAGCAAACTCTCATTCGGTTAAGATAAATGCTGGCTGTACTGCTTTTTATTCAAGAAATCAACAGACACACGAGTTCGACAAAATCTTTACAAAATCTATACCAGTATAAGTGTTGACACTATCCCAAAAGGTTCCAAATTAAAAATCTATTTGAAGGCAATTTAAGTATCAGTCGCAGAGAGAGTTTTTTCTTGAAACCTCCAAGTGACTGATATTTAATTTTCCTTTGAATAGATATCTTAGGTGGAACCTTTTTGGCATACGGCCACTAATGCTTGTGTTGATATATTTAAATATTAGCTTGAAGGGAAACTTGCCATGAGAGAAACGTGGAAACTACCATTGCGACCTCTCCCGAGACTTTTCTCTGATTTCCCTGATCTGTATACTCAGAGACGGTTTACTGGAGCCTCTAGGCATGCAACCCATGTTATCCTAGAGAGAACACCTATCTTCTGAAATCACCACTTTTTTCTGAAGCCAGTGAAGCCTCATGCATTTTAAAGAATGGGGGAATAAAGTTCCGACTGGAAGAGAGTCCATATGACCTGTCAAAGTCATGTGACTGATCTTGCCTCCTATCATAAAATGCAGAAACGTGTGCTCCAAACCAGGGCTTCATTTTATGAATGACTCATAAGATGCAGGTTTATTATAGATGAAGCACTGCAGAATACTGCACATAGTAATGTAGTGGAATGCCAATTTGTTCTTCATGTTCAGATGTAGGAGAAGACCCCTTTACCACCATTTCCGACAACTCCCTGGGTTCCTGGACAAACCTAGGGAAGACAGGTTCTTTACTTTCCCTTCCTCAGCAGCTCAGAGAAGCCTCTCCTAATGAGGCAGAGGTGGCTGGTTAGTGATTTGCAGCCAGGTGAGAGGCTCTCCATTGTCAGAACCAGCGTGCTGACTGGATTCTAATAGTATGCATCTTCCCCAACTATTGTGGTTAGAAAGTCCCTGATTGCTGCTAGAGTACTTCAGTTCCAGTGGGGTGGTTCTTGGTCCTTGAATACCTCCAGCTATTGGCCTGTGTTACCAGAACTACCCCAGACCTCAGTGACATGGACGCTTGTCACTGATTTCCCTGATCTGTATACTCAGAGACGGTTTACTGGAGCCTCTAGGCATGCAACCCATGTTGTCCTAGAGAGAACACCTAACTTCTGAAATCACCACGTTTTCTGAAGCCAGTGAAGCCTCATTCATTTTAAAGAATGGGGTAATAAAGTTCCGACTGGAAGAGAGTCCACATGACCTGTCAAAGTCATGTGACTGATCTTGCCTCCTATCATAAAATGGAGAAACGTGTGCTCCAAACCAGGGCTTCGTTTTATGAATGACTCATAAGATGCAGGTTTATTATAGATGAAGCACTGCAGAATACTGCACATAGTAATGTAGTGGAATGCCAATTTCTTTGTCATTTTCAGATGTAGGAGAAGACCCCTTTACCTCCATTTCCGACAACTCCCTGGGTTCCTGGACAAACCTAGGGAAGACAGGTTCTTTACTTTCCCTCCCTCAGCAGCTCAGAGAAGCCTCCCCTAATGAGGCAGAGGTGGCTGGTTAGTGATTTGCAGCCAGGTGAGAGGCTCTCCATTCTCAGAACCAGCGTGCGGACTGGATTCTAATAGTATGCATCTTCCCCAACTATTGTGGTTAGAAAGTCCCTGATTGCTGCTAGAGTACTTCAGTTCCAGTGGGGAGGTTCTTGGTCCTTGAATACCTCCAGCTATTGGCCTGTGTTACCAGAACTACCCCAGACCTCAGTGACAAGGACACTTGTTGGGTACGTGCAGCATGGTGCGATTGTCAAAAATGTGTTGCAGAGCCGTACAACATTGCACTAGGGTTGCCACCTCATCCCTTTAAAACTAAACACATATTAATTATACAGGTCCTGAGACTAATTTAATGCAGATAAGGCACTAAGTGAGTTTAATTACCACCTTAATCAGCCCCAGAACATGTGTAATTATGTGTTTTAAAGGGATGAGGTGGCAACCCTACATTGTACAACAAGCCCAGCAGGGAAGCTCACCCGAGCTGAGCACTTACAACAGAGTAGAGAGTCAGTGGTGTGTAGGTCCAAGCTGTGGACAGCGTATGGCAAGGAGAACGGAGTGCAGCATTGCCGGTCCGTTCCAAAAGGGAACTTCCTGAATATGCAGACATAGGTCCTAAGCTTTCCCTACTCCTCCAGAACCTCTCCCTAACACTAGTGCTGTTCTTGACAGAAGGGTATCCTATCCCTACACTAGCCACTGCATGCCAAAACCCGGGGGCTTAAAAGACTTTGCATGACCTAAGATGGCCACCAGGGTCACCTGGGTCCAGCTCATCCAACCAGATCACTACTCTAGGGGACCAAGGAAACCATAGACAAACCCAGTTTCTCCTGAATTCCTCCTCCAGGTTCAATGCTAGTATGGACGAGCGCCACCTGCAGTGGAAACTGTAGACTGCACCTGTCTACACTCTGTTTATAAAGATGAACGCAAGTAGCTGTTTGTGTTCTGATATGTTTTATTGAAATAGAGATTCTCAGCTAGAATCTCTGTTATAGAATCTTATAGAGACTATGCTATTCAGCTACATGTTTCCCCAACTGAGCTACAGAGACAATGGTGTAAAAAGGCCATGTTTATGCAGCTTTCACAATCTGTTGTGTATTACTTTGTAGTGTATGCATGCTGTTTGCCATCCAATTTCCGTTTTCCATTATTTGTTTGAATGTTTTCAACCAGTTCAGTAAACCTTAAGTTATAGTTACTCCTCAACTGATCATTCAGCCAAATACCTATTCTATTAAAGCAATATCAGTTCTTTGTTTTAAATAGGCTGGATAGTTCTGATGACTGTTCAAATGGCATAGGAGCCCGTGGTGATGTCTGTTTAGCTCCACACACCCCCACTACTGAAAACATGGAAGCCAGCAAGGGCAGAACTCTGTGTGATGATGTGTACTCATCATCAAATTGCATCTATCATATCACTTGGTCTTTAGCAAACCCAACCATTTTTGCAAACTTTCTTTTTTTGCTTACTTTCATCTATATACAGTATTTCACATCTTTTCATGTGACAACACTGAAGAAATGACACTTTGCTACAATGTGACGTAGTCAGTGTACAGCTTGTATAACATGTAAATTTGCTGTCCCCTCAAAATAACTCAACACACAGCCATTAATGTCTAAACTGCTGGCAACAAAAGTGAGTACACCCCTAAGTGACAATGTCCAAATTGGGCCCAAAGTGTCAATATTTTGTGTCACCAATTATTTTCAAGCACTGCCTTAACCCTCTTGGGCATGGAGTTCACCAGAGCTTCACAGGTTGCCACTAGAGTCCTCTTCCACTCCTTCATGATGACATCACGGATCTGGTGGATGTTAGAAACCTTGCACTCCTCCACCTTCTGTTTGAGGTAGCCCCACAGATGCTCAATAGGGTTTAGGTCTGGAGACCTGCTTGGCCAATCCATCACCTTTACCCTCAGCTTCTTTAGCAAGGCAGTGGTCATCTTGGAGGTGTGTTTGGGGTTGTTATCATGTTGGAATACTGCCCTGCGGCCCAGTCTCTGAAGGGAGGGGAACATGCTCTGCTTCAGTATGTCACAGTACATGTTGGCATTCATGGTTCCCTCAATGAACTGTAGCTTCCCAGTGCCAGCAGCACTCATGCAGCCCCAGACCATGACACTCCCACCACCATGCTTGACTGTAGACAAGACACACTTGTCTTTGAACTCCTCACCTGGTTGTCGCCAAACACGCGTGACACCATCTGAACCAAATAATTTTATCTTGGTGTCATCAGACCACAGGACATGGTTCCAGTAATCCATGTTCTTATTCTGCTTGTCTTTAGCAAACTGTTTGCGGGCTTTCTTGTGCATCTTCTTTAGAAGAGGCTTCGTTCTGGGATGACAGCCATGCAGACCAATTTGATGCAGTGTGCGGCGTATGGTCTGAGCACTGACAGGCTGACCCCCCACCCCTTCAACCTGTGCATCAATGCTGGCAGCACTCCTGTGTCTATTTCCCAAAGACAACCTCTGAATATGACAAATGCACTCAGCTTCTTTGGCTGACCATGGCCAGGCCTGTTCTGAGTGGAACCTGTCCTCTTAAACAGCTGTATGGTCTTGGCCACTATTCTGCAGCTCAGTTTCAGGGTCTTGGCAATCTTCCTATAGCCTAGGCCATCTTTATGTAGAGAAACAATTCTTTTTTTCAGATCCGCAGAGAGTTCTTTGCCATGAGGTGCCATGTTGAACTTCCAGGGACAGGTATGAGAGAGTGAGAGCGATAACACCAAATTTAACACACCTGCTCCCCATTCACTCCCGAGACCTTGTAACACTAACGAGTCACATGACACTGGGGAGAGAAAATGGCTAATTGTACCCAATTTGGACCTTGTCACTTCGGGGGGTACTCACTTTTGTTGCCAGCGGTTTAGACATTAATGGCTGTATGTTGAGTTATTTTGAGGGGACAGAAAATGTACATGTTATACAAGCTGTACACTCCCTACTTTAACTTGGAGCAAAGTGTCATTTAATTTCCAACTAATACAATCCACATACTGTATTACATAGGCTTTCCTGCCTCTCCTCTTATTTTTACAGTGGACCCTTTGGAGCAGGATTTCATCTTTTCTTTGTACACCTTTGAGGGCCACCACCCCATGAGTACTTATTTTAAATAGGATAGTAGTGACTATCATCTGGCATTGTATGATTCAATGATTTCTTTTTGACCACTGTCTGGACCTAGGACTGGGTTCCCCAAGGCATCGAGAGCAACCTACCCTTTGTTCTGCGTGGAGACAGGTATTCTCCACACCTGTACTTGAAAGGTGGTGGTCCTCAAAGGTGTACAAAGAAAGGAAGAAGTCCAGCTCCAAAGGGTCCACCACATCACTTAGTCTCTCACAACCTTGCCAAAGGTAATTTGTTTCCTTGTTGCCTACTTTCAACTATATACACTTCCTACTAATACCATCCACGGACTACACTATAAGGGCTCTCTCACCTCGCCTCATGTTTTTCTGGTGGAACCTTTGGAGCTTGTCTTCTTCCTTTCTTTGTACACTTTTGAATACCACCACCCCACAAGCATTCATTTTAAAAAGAATCTCTTGTGATTGTTGCCGACCTGGCAATATATGATTCATTGACTTCTTTTTGACCACCGTTGCCCCATGTGGACCTAGGACCGGATTCCCCAAGACATTAAGAGTGACCTACTGCTTGTCCTGCGTGGAGACAGAGGTATTCTCCACACCTGTACATGAAAGTTGTCATCTACCATATCACTTGGTCTTTCACAACCTTGCCAAAAGTAAATTGCTTCCTTTTTTGCCTACTTGCATCTATATATACTTCTGACTAATACCATCCACATACTACACTGTGAGGACTCTCCCACCTCTCCTCCTATTTTTTGGGCGGACCCTTTGGAGCTTGGCTTCGTCCTTTTTTTGTCCACCTTTGAATACCACCATCCTAAAAGCACTCATTTTAAAAGGATCCCCTGTTTTTGTCTCCGATCCGGCAGTGTATGATTTATTGATTTCTTTATGACCGCTGTTGCCCTTTAATAATATGAAACCTTGTTTGCACATATTTTTGACCATACGTAATGTTAAAAAAAATGTTACTCTGCGAATGAAAACACAAAACGGTTATTTAGTACAAGCAATAAAATAAAGAGCCCTGATTAATTTTTAAAACAATTAGCCTAAAATATTGTTGGAATTGCATTCCATTCCTCCCTGCCGCGTTAATGTATAAATATAATTAGCGGGTGTTGGGGGGGAGAAAAAGCCTCATTTTCGTCCTTGATCTATGTCATCAATTGTGCATTTGAAAATGGAAATCGTAAAACCTAAAGCTTTGTTTAATCACAAATGTCAAAATTATTAGCTAATAACTACCACTGCCTAGAAGTGAGTCGAAAGACAAAAGGCCTTCATTTAAATCAGGTTTTTCGTAACGCTGCCTGGGATTTCAAGGCGTCACGTTGTCAGGCAGAGTGAAGAAAGGTCGCGGGCAGAAGAGCCTATGTTTAATGTCACATGATCAATTTGCTTTTTTATGAAAAGGAGTTAAGATCACAACAAACATAATTCAGACGTCTATACTCGCTTGTAAAATAATACACTATTACGCCAGCAGACAGAACTGCGGCAGCTGGTGTTTTTAAGACCTCTGTCGGGTAATTTGGGGTCTAGTAATTGTTTTTTTCAGTTGATTGTTTGCAACGTGTTGACTGAACACTGACAAACTGGCAAAGTGACTCCAAACGATAAACAACATCGTCTGAAAATGCTTTTAAAAGGTCAAACAAGCATCCATTTAACCTAGTCTGAAAAGCATGCATTTTCTATGCCGATGACCCAGTTTTTTCTTTTTTTTTATATATGTAATTTTATTTTGCCATTCTGGCGAATAACAATTATGTATGCATGATAACCTTGCATTTGTATACTAATTTGCATGCGCCTTTTTGACAACAGCTATTGTTTTGTTGCGAGCATTATCCACACTTGGAAGATGGCTATTTGGCTGTCACCAAGTAATGTACTCATTTAAGAGTTGGTGAGGTTGCTGAAGCATAGCAAATAATGGGGTAAATTTACGAAAGTATAAGATAATAAGTGTGGCTAATGGAGCATCGGCGTGCAAATATTTGCAGATGCTATTTATTTTTTATGTGCATTATTTTATTTTGGAATATTTTAGCAGCATTAAAAATGCATACGTGCATATTTTTGGCATTAAATATTCACAAAGTGTTTGAATGCAGCGTTGCTAATGTAATAAGATGCCAACTTGTCAGGATGTTTTGTATACAGATAAGCGGAGGTTGCTGTATTCCTTGGATTTATCACTAGAGGGCATTTTTTATCCTAGAGAGTAACATTTTTTGTATTTACCTATTAACTCTTTAAAAAAAACGTGAAGTGGTTGTAAACCCATTACATATACCCAGGGAAGTGACTAACCTCAGGTGATACACAGATGAAACAAATCTATATAAGTTGTACCCAGGGGTGGACTGACCATTTGGAAACTCGGGCACTGCCCAAGGGCCGGGGTCAGTAGGGGGCCCCATGAGATGCCCCTGGTACCTTTTTTGAGTTTGGGCAAGGACATAAGGGCCCCATGATCCCCTATTGCCCGGGGGGCCCCATGGGTTGTCAGTCCGCCCCTGGTTGTACCTGTTTATCTGAAGTCCTCTTTTCTCTACATCCACTCAAAGTGCAGAATTTATACAGCTTGTCTGAGCTTTCAGAAAGCAGGGAGTGGGGAGCTGAAGTTACACTATGCAGATCTCAGTAATGGGAGATCTGAGAGATGACTGGAGGGAAGGGACGCACCTCCCTTCATGAAACACATAGCAACAGAGCTGAGGATAGCGATCATAGGTGGTTGTAAATCCATTACATATACCCAGAGAAGTGACTAACCTCAGGTGATACACAGAGATTAAACAAATCTCCTATATAAGTTGTACCTGGCGCTATATAAATCCTGTATAATAATAATAATACCTGTTTATCTGAAGTCCTCTTTTCTCTACATTCATTCAAAGTGCAGAATTTATACAGCTTGTCTGAGCTTTCGGAAAGCAGGGAGTGGGGAGCTGAAGTTACACTATGCAGATCTCAGTAAGGGGAAATCTGAGAGCTGATTGGATAGAAGGGACGCACCTCCCTTCATGAAACACATAGCAACAGAGCTGAGGATGGCAATCATAGGTGGTTGTAAACCCATTACATAGACCCAAGAAAGTGACTAACCTCAGGTGATACACAGAGATGAAACAAATCTATATAAGTTGTACCTGTTTATCTGAAGACCTCTTTTCTCTACATTCATTCAAAGTGCAGAATTTATACAGCTTGTCTGAGCTTTCGGAAAGCAGGGTGTGCGGAGCTGAAGTTACACTATGCAGATCTCAGTGAGGGGAGATCTGAAAGTTGATTGGAGGGAAAGGACGCACTTCCCTTCACGAAACACATTGCAACAGAGCTGAGGATGGCAATCATAGGTGGTTGTAAACCAATTACATATACCCAGGGAAGTGACTAACCTCAGGTGATACACATCTCATTTCCTCTCCATCTTCCATCCGAACTCTCCTACTGCTCAGCAGGCTTGGTTACTCTTAAGGCCTGTCCTGGCCCCTTGCAAGCATCCTGTTGGGGATTGGCCAGAATCCATTGGGAGTGCAGACTAGCCACTCTGTCAGGAATGGACTCAGCACTGGTGGTGGGACTCACCTGCCGTGTGGGCTGCAGTACCAGAGCTGACCGGCGGGTGCTCTCAGCACTGGTGGTGGGACTCACCTGCCGTGTGGGCTGCAGTACCAGAGCTGACCAGCGGGTGCTCTCAGCACTGGTGGTGGGACTCACCTGCCGTGTGGGCTGCAGTACCAGAGCTGACCAGCGGGTGCTCTTAGCAGCCAGAAGCTCACAATCAGCCAAACCTTAGGCTGATTGCAGAAAGGTGTATATAAGGCATGACCAGGCCTGTGCTCTGGGCCTTGGTGTATGGTTTCCCATGAGCCTCTGTACCTGGTATCCTGTGTTCCTGCTTCGTTGCTGACCCGGCTTGATTCTGACCTCTGCTGACCATCTCCTGTTGAACCCCTGGCTTGCCTGACCATCCTTCTGTCTGATCCCCTGTACCGCGCTGTCCGTGAGTTACTGAACCCGGCTTGTGACCTTGACTATTCTCTGCCTGCTCCTTTGGTACCTTGCTGCCCGCACGTTGCTGACTTGGCCCGTCTGACCACGCCAACTACTCTGCCATCCATCCATCCTGCACGGATCCAGCCGTACCTGCACATACCTCTGGCGGATCCCTCTACCACTAGCAGGTGTACTCAGGGGCCGCGACCTGGTTCCTGTCTGCTCCAAGTCCATCCCCACCATCAGGGGCCCTGGTGAATAAGCAGGCTGGGACTTAGACTCCGCGCCCTGGGGAATCCTGTCCTGGGGACCACTAGAGGTACCACCAAACGGTCATTACAGAACCCTACGGCCGGCCTGACCGTTCCACCTCTCCAGCCCTGACTACGCCTGTGTTCCTGCACCTACTAAGATTAGTGGAAGGTTGGTTTGTTCACTGTGCGTTTATATATATATATCTGGGTGGCTAATAATAACCTGTATTATTATACTATACCTGAAACCTGCGTTTCCCTGTGTCAGTCCACACCTTTCTGGTCATTCCTTGATTCCTGACACACTCCTTACCTCCACCCACTGCTTCTAAAACTTTATCCAAAATTTTAGTGCAGGAGGAAGTCCCAGAAAGCCAGTCTGCAGAACCTCTCAGCTCTGATCCAAATTTGACCCTGGTAGCTATCACACCCTCTTCTAACTAACAATTAGAACTCTAGCTCCCCCTAGCTACTGAGGAGGGTGCTACATAGTCTTACAGGTACAACCGGTCCTTTGAGGGCAATCATAAAGCTGATATGGCCCATGATGAAATTGAGTTTGACACCCCTGCTCTAAACTAACATGAAAGACAGTGACCAATTAAGAAGACAAAATATATATTCCAGTCTTCTATACATTACAAAACCATATATTAAAGCATTTGGCTATTTAAAGCTCAACTCCAGCACTCACCTAAGTACTCCTACCTGAGAGCCCCAACCCCACATGTATTTTCTATTTAATTTGTATACATACCTTTTTTGAGATGTTTACTGGATGGTCAAGTGATACGTATCATTCCCCTTCACCTCTTCTTCAATGCTGGATGGCCCTCACTGATGCAGAGAGCAGAACTACATTTTGCCAGAAGCCCAGGAGTGACGTGATGACACACACACCCCCAGGGTATGTCCATGACACCCTTGATCCACAGGAAATGAGTTGAATGATGCTTAAAGGCAGGATCACCAGTAATTACTGTAAAGAACGCTACACAGGTAAGCAATTTTTAAAATGACATTAATGTGTTAAAGCGTATATGAAAATTTAGCGATTGGGTTACATCTACTTTAATATTTTTTTTTTTCTGACACAAAACTTAAAAAAACATCTTTCCCCCTGAAGACTTTCATCAGCAATCTGTCTTTTGTTAGAATTGCAAAATAAATAAAAACAACCATATTATCTCTTTTTGGGACAATGGATTGTCAGGATGATTTGCCAACGTGCCCTTGAAGGTTTTGGACGTTCTGACCCCCAGCATCCTCTTCATCAGGGAGTGCCCCGATCCTGTTACATAACATTGTGCTGAGGTAAATGGAAAAAACACATTTGTGAACAATGTCTGGGGAAGGAAGCTTTGAAGGTGGGTGAAGCTGAGCACTGACAAGTTTATACACAGAGCCGTGTGCTGGTGATAAAAGTAGACCGAGGAATAAATGCTTGTGTCTAGGAATGTATACTGTAGTTCATATATAGCTTGTCACACCGAAGAGAACAGAGTTTTATGAGAAAATATTTTAAAGAGGACTGAAAATATCACACACGTCTATTTACAACCGTATGACTAAACTCGGAGTTTATTTTGTGAGGAGAAAAAGCATGTCCAGAGAAAGGGAGCCCACCCACGGCAAGACAGACTTTATTTTTAGAGATAGGTTCTATCCTCAATCAGTGACTACAAATATAAATTCTACAGAGGGTGAATGAAGGTCGTCCAAAGAACAAGGTGACCCAAGCCATGGCCCTAGTCCCCAAAACTTACAAGATTCCACATGCATCAATTTTAATTTGTCACAGATCATTCACTGGTGGCTTGAAAGAGACAGACGTGGCTATAGTCCCCAACAGCTCAAAAAAGCAACTGAAGATAAGCCCCCAATGCTCAACTTGTAGGCAAGTTGTGCTCAGAGGTGGACTGACCATTTGGAAACTCGGGCACTGCCTGAGGGCCCGGGGTCAGTAGGGGGCCCCATGAGATGACCCTGGTACCTTTTTCATAGGCTTTTTTGAGTTTGGACAAGGACACAGGGGCCCTATGATCCCCTATTGCCCGAGGGCCCCATGAGTTGTCAGTCCGCCCCTGGTTGTGCTAATGCTGGTTTATTAAGTTACTGGCTGGCTCAGGCTGGGGAAAGGATAAAGTTATGTGTGCTCAGTTCCCGGGCTTTTAGTCCCAGCCGACCCACTTGTGATATAACAAGGGGGAAGGGTGAGGTTGAGGCTCCTGTTCCTGTCGTTGGCTTGACTCATGAGCAGAGGATATCCAAGCTATGGATACTACCAGCATGGACTACCACCTCATAAAGGTATGCCTGGGCAGCAACACAACTCTAGTTGGACTTGTTCGTATTGGATTGTAATGTTGAAATCTCTCCAGTAAAGTTACAGTACATTAGCTGTTCTGAGCCTGGTCTGGAGTTATTCAAAGCAGTGCATGTTGGTTCTGGCGTATCTAGAGAACCAGGGTCTGTAAAGCACAAAGGAGTGTGAAGCAACACCGCATAAAAGGGGTTAGGTCAGCAAGACAAGGAGGAGAATTGCAGTTGCTAACAGTAACCAAACACAAATTTCCCCCAGCATGCACCAGTGGCAATAAACCTCCTACTGGTTGGATGGAGGAAGTATAAATATTCATAACTCAGTTTTACTGTAGCTTGTCAGAGGTAATAATGGAGTTTTTCATCATTAAATAAACAGCCGAAAGTGTTTTTATTTCTTGTCACATCCTGTTTGGCTATGGGACAGAAAGTGCAGGGAAATCTCCACAATGGGACACAGATGGTGAAAAAAATTCTGACGGGTTATAACCCTTCCTATATATAAAAACCTTTTTGTGATACGATAAATTCCAAATTAAATTCAAAATCCTAAATATAACAAATAATATAAATACAATAAATAAATAAATAACAAATTCCCCAATTCAAATAGTCCAATGTGAAATCCAAAAATAAGTCCAAAATACGTCCAAAATAAGTCCAATACAGTGTCCAAATTTCAATCTTTTTCTCCAAATATGAAAATTATTCCTCCAAACACGTACCTCGAGAAATAAAAATAAACAATTCAATTAGAAAATCACCCCGTGAAACTCCACACTTCACTGCAAAAATTATCTATTTGTGAAGAAAAAAAAAAAAAATATATATATTTGAATTAAATTTTACCAATCTTAATTTATTATAGTGCATAAAACACATCAATCCAAAGTGTGCACACTCTGTGATCACTGCTACACAGTGAATGCCTTCAACCACCACACAATAGTACCAAATACTATTACCCTCTGTGAATGTTATAAGAGCTCTACCAACATTATGGATCAGTAATCCTCCAAAAATCTTCTTTAAGAATATTTTCCCGGTCCTCAGAAAGATAAATGGTCTTAGGAGCAATATTCAAAACATAGGGATAACATTTATTAGTAACTCACACATAAAATTCCGATTATCAGCTCCAGCCATGGTTTCTGTCTGCTAAACAAACATTTCCTCCACCATGTGTTTTGATAACCTAAAAAATGGCCGCGGCGACACTTCCGGTCTGCGTACGTGCGTCCTGACGTCACTCCTTTAACGCGTTTCGTCACTTCCGGACTTCATCTGAAAGGATATAACCCTTCCTAACTCTACCCAAAATAAAAAAAAATAAAAAAAGAGTTTTGCCTATATTTCTACTTTAATAGAATACCAAAAATATGGAAGAACCAGGTTACAAAATCCAAAAGAATGATCAAAAATTGATTGTATTTCAAAATACAATAAACATTTATTTTAGGAAATCAGAGATGTATTCTTGGTTCATATGTAACCTGTTCTAATTATAATTCCCACCACCATTCCTTCTGCTGCATTTTTTTCTTTTTAAATGTTAATCTTTTCAAGATATCTTAAACTGGGTCAGGGGATATGTGAGGACTTCTTCCTCTTTGGATCTTCTCTAGAGGTGAAAGAACCTCAGTGATGCAGAGAACATCCTTGACATGATGTTGTCAGCCATCTTTTGTGCATTGTGATAGTAAAACCTTGCACTCACATGATGGCTTCAATCTTTCTTCTTGAATGAGGCTGGAGATCATTCCACCTGAAAGATTGAGAACATCTAGTGGCCAAAAGGAATTACTGAAGGGGACATTGACAAAAAGGAGGTGAGTATTGCAGTATTTTTTTTTAAGACTCCCGCGGAGGGACTTTTTTAAAGAACAAAAATGCAGAGAGTTGTTAATCCAACCCACAAACTGTTTTTTTCCAAAGTAACCAAAAAAGTCAATGAACAAATATTGTTTTTAAATTTTCTTCTCTCTAAAGAGTCAAGCCTCGTTTTAGCTAACGCTCTTGGCAGTTGGCCTACTCTTGGGTAGTGCTATCCACCATACCGGGTTCCCAGGAGCCTGGAACTTCTGACTCAGTGGATTAATTGTCACAGTTTTGTTCGTTAAAGTCTGGCCCTCGAGAATGACTACAACATGACTATGATGCATGATACTTATTTATTCTGCAAACCAGAGTTAATTCATAATCGGCACCTTTTTCTTGAAAGCAAGGACGTTTAATACGTGACTGTAGAAAAAAAAAACATATATACATAAAACATTATAGCTCTGATCCCCACCCCCACAAAAAAAAAGAAGAAGTACATACTCTACCTCCAGCTCGATTCTGTTTAAATTATTTCTCTGCTGAAATTTAAACTTTCATTTGAAATGATTACTTTAGGGCAAATTCAGTGTATTATTACTGTCATTATTAAGTACGCGGATCGAGGCTCAAGGACTGCACAATTATGTTTGATCACCATTTATGGAATTTGACTAAAAGACAGAGAGGAAAGATAAAAAAAACACCAAAAAATTGCAGAAGACAAATGCACTGGGAGAAAGACCTGGGGCCTGGCAGTGGCTGTCAGCACTTTTCTAAGCAGTCTTAGCTGAAAGTGTCTCCTGGTAATATGTCCGTCATTGTTTACTGTAATCCAACTATAGTCACAAAGGAGATAATTAGTATTAATGTGTTTGGGGGGATTTTGATGCTTAATTCTGATGTTTAATCATTTCTATTTATTTTGCATTACTAAGGCAAGACACCCTTTGAAGAGCTGAAGATGCCGTGAAATAAAACTGGAGTTAGAGCAGCTGCTGTCAGCCATGGTTTTGAGCTGTCCACATTTTAGATCCATAGTTTTAAACTTTCTTTGTTTTGGAAGATATATCCTTTATTCTTCTGCACTTGGTCACGGTACTAGGTTGTTCTTGTTTTGAAGCCACAACCCTTTCTTTCTCTGCATTGGCTATGGTTCTGATCTGTCCTTGTTTTGGATCCATATTCCTTCTTCCTCTTTAGCTGGTGATGGTTCTAAGCTGTCCTTGTTTTAGACCTATATCCCTTCTTCATATAAAATTGGCTTTGATTCTAGACAGTCCTTGTTTTGGACCCATATCCCTTCTGCCATTGGCCACTGTTCTAGGCTGTTCTTGTTTTGGGCCTATATTCATTTTTCCTCTGCAATTGATAATGGTTCAGATTTGTCCTTGTTTTGGATCCATATTATTTTTTCCTCTTCAGCTGACCATTGTTCTAAGCTGTCACTTTTTTAGATCCATATCCCTTCTTCTGTAATTCGCCACTGTTTTAGGCTGTCCTTATTTTGGGCCCAAATCCCTTCTTCTGTAATTGGCCACTGTTCTAGGCTGTTCTTGTTTTTGACCCATATCCCTTTTTTTCTCTGGTCATGGTTCTAAGCTGTCTTTGTTTTAAGAACCATATTCTTCCTTCCTCTGTGGCTGGCCATGTTTATACACTGTTCTTGTTTTGGACCATTAACCCTTCTTCTTTTGCAATTGGCTATGGTTCTAAGCTGTCCTTGTGTTTGACCCATAATGCTTCTTCTTCTGCAATTGGTCTTGGTACTAGGCTGTTCTTGTTTCGGACTCATTTCCCATATTTCTCTGCAATTGGCCATAGTTCTGCGCTGTTCTTGTTTTGGACCCATATTCCTTATGCCTTTTCAGCCAGCCCTAGTTGTTGGCTGCCCTTGTTTTTGACCCATGCCCCTTCTTCCACTGCAGTTGGCTACGACCTGACCTGTCCTTCTTTTGGACCCATATTTCTCTTCCTCCATAAGTGTATTTTTTTTTAGGTTTAATGTATGGATCTGTATAAATAAATTCACTATTTGAAGCTGAACTCCTGGCAGTATTGAAGCACATATATGGGACTCTTTTACCTGTTAAGTGCTTTGTATTTCTATCTTTCGAGTTCTAAGATTTACACATGGCAGCTGGACTGATGACTTGAAGCATCTCTACTGTAGTTCAGCAATACAGTCTGGTCACTTCCACACCCCCAGTCTTTGATTGGACAGTGAAATAGCAGCAGAATACTGATGCATCATTTATCTTCTCTTTCTTCCTGTCGACAAGTTCCTTTTCAGTCAATTGGGATGCAGCACAGCTGACTAGTAATGTCCCTCCCATTCCCAAGCTGAGTGTTTTTCGGTACAGGCAATTACAAGGGGCTGATAACAAGTCAAATTAGGGAACTTACATTAGTCGCTTTTAGAATTACATTTTATAATGTTTTATTGAATGCCTAATCATATTCTTTGGTGTGTTACCATATCTTCTACATTGAAGTGGAACAATGACCTGGGTCTACAAAATGTTTGTAGAATAACAATGGAAACAGGAAATACGTTCAGTTAAAGTAAAGCTGCCATTCGGTGACTTGACGAATGTGGTTCGAAATTTGTTCATTCGAGAAAAAAATTTAAATTCTACTCCTTCCATTTTCTCGCCTTTGGAAATTGGAAAATTGAACCAATGTACTTAAAAGGAAAATTTTCAAGCAATATTCTACTTATGTATGGCCAGCTTAACACATGGTATTGGCACGTATTTCAGAGACCACTGGGACAACTACAAAGGGATACTTCGTAGTGATAGTGTAGTTACATTTAAAGTCTGCCCTTTAATTCAAGACTAAATATTTTTCTGTTTATGTTAATAGAACTTTTGCCATGCTTTGTACTGATTACTTCTCTGTGTTGTTTGTCGCTGGGAACACTTTGTACTTTATTAGAAAACACATCTGTACTGTTCTATCATCTCTGTTCCATAAACCTTCAAACTGCCCTCAAATGTCAGCATTAAGCTTTTGTTGTATTAGGATTTGTCTGTCTCCTTCTTCTCGTTGGAGAAGGCCTCACTTGCGCAATCTGACTTCCTGATTTTCTCAACCCCCAACTTAATTGGAGACCTTATCACAGAGATCAAAACATGTAGTTTACTGAGAAACAAATCCTAAAGTATGTTGCATTTATTTTTATTTTTTTTTAACTTTATTGACATTTATATCAGATGAGATTAAAAGCAAATAGAAAAAAAAAAACAACCAAAAATCTTAATTTTTATTTTGCATGTTGTTAATGTGCTATCTATTATGCATGCTGTCTGCTCTACTACAAAAGACAATTCTATTCCCAGAAGCCGGGTTCAGAGGATGGAAGCTGAACAAAGATGCCAGGGATTGCTTTTGTCTTTGATTCTTGTCTTCTTACAGAGAGAAAAAATAAATAAATAAAAGAAATAATGAAATAAAATAATATATTAAAGGCAATGATCGCCTATGATGCAAAGCAAGAAAACAAGGGGAGAATATTTTGAACAAATAGAGACATTCTCCAAAAGAGATAAGCTAATAGTCTAGACAAAAGACCGTGTTGACTTCTTTGGATTATGATAACAAAAGATCCCCTTCACGGGAAAAATATGTAAAAAAAAAAATGGTTGCATACAGAGCAGAGACAAGCATACCACACCAGCTAGGATCAGCAAATCAGCAACAAACCAGTAGGGAATATACAAAGATAAAAAGTTGTTTCCTTACTGCTCGTGAAGAAAATATATATTAAATGCTAACCACTAAGCACAGTGACTTAGTGATTAGCACTTCTGCCATTTCAGCAGTAGGATAATAAGTTGAATCCCAACTGTGACACTACCTGCATGGAGTTTGCATGTTTTCTCTGTGCTTTCTGAGAGAATGGGGGGGGCTTCAGTTTCCTTCCAAACTCCAAAAACATACTGGTAGGTTAACTGGCCCTAGTAGGTGTAAACATGCAAGCAGTGGCATCCCTAGGCAGGGGTGTGTGCCACACCGGGTGACACCTACCGCACAGTGTGACACCGGACCCGCCCCATGAAAAGATAAGTTGTAAAGCAAGATGACAATCCGCGCAGGATGGATCGGATCTGCAGATTGAGCATAATGGATTGGAGTCCGATCCATTATGCTCAATCCGCAGATCCGATCCATTCTGTGGGGAACGTTGGAGGGGGTGTCACCAAGTGTTATCGCACCGGGTGACACCAACCCTAGGGACGCCCCTGCATGCAAGGTAGAGACTTTAGATTATAAGCTCCTTGAGGGCAGGGGCTCATGTAAATGTACAATATATGTACAATATAAATGAACTGTTCTTTAAAATACCTATAATAAAGCCATAAGATAACCAAAATAGAAAAAAATGTATTTCAACACTTTAAAAAAGTTAAAATGTTACTAAACCCAGGACCCTGCATTCACTATATCCGGTCTCCCTGAACCCTGCATTCACTATATCTGGTCTCCCCGGACCCTGGATTCACTATATCTGGTCTACCCGGACCCTGCATTCACTATATCTGCTCTCCCCAGACCCTGCATTCACTATATCTGATCTCCCCGGACCCTGCATTCACTATATCTGGTCTCCCTGAACCCTGCATTCACTATATCTGGTCTCCCCGGACCCTGCATTCACTATATCTGGTCTCCACAGTACACAGAACATGGAAAAGCAATTATTTTAGTAAATATAAACTGCTAAATACCTTTATCCATCAGCAGTTAGAGCAGTCTTGTGACTTCTATCATTGTCCTGCTGAGCACTGGTTAAAGCTTGTAGGAGGCGTTTTCATTCTGCTCTGACTGTCCTATGAGCCTGCACAGGGACGGACTGACAACTCATGGGGCCCCCGGGCAATAGGGGATCATGGGGCCTCTGTGTCCTTGCCCACACTCAAAAAATCCTATAAAAAAGGTACCAGGGGCATTTCATGGGGCCCCCTACTGACCCCGGACCCTCGGGCAGTGCCCGAGTGCTCAAATGGTCAGTCTGCCCCTGAGCCTGCATGACCCCTGACCCTCTGTCTGGACAGCGCTGATTGTCCCTGTGCTGATCACATGCACTCTCTCAAGAAAAAAAAAATCTCTAGCCACACACCAAACTGAGCATGTGCAGAGTGACTCCTGGGAAGATCGGTGTTCTGCTGCTTCTCCTCCCCCAGCTCTCTGAACTACTTATGCAGCTGAGAACAGAGGGAATGCGATCACTTATTTTAAAAAAAGTATCTATAATGTTTTTTTTATCTACACATAAATGTTATACCTTTCATTTTTATTTTAGCCTGAATGGGTTGTTTTACAAGGTGAGAGTTTACATATACTTCAAATGATGACAAATTTATTGTCAAATAGGCCCATCCCCTGTGCATGAGCAGGCATTCATAATCCATACAGAGTCATTTCAGACAGAGAGAGTGTTAGTCTTTTAGTAAATAGCCTCCCTATGTATTCACTTTTCATTCCTATGCTTTGTAGCACCTTAATCTATGAAATAAAATCCAGCACTCACCCGTGTTATGAGTATTTTTTTTTTCTCTATTCACATTCCAAAGGCTGCCTAATAATTTGTCCGTCTTTAAAATAAACAGTGGGCCTGAACCAGAAATCTAACTCCTCTATATTGGGAATTCATTCTGCTCTGTAGTTGCGTTGTTCAGCGTTAACTATCCATGAAAGCAAATCAACATCATGTTACAATCCTGCGATTCTCAATCAGCGAAGGTTGTAACTCCTGACCCCGATCGAGGTAGCTGACTGCTTCTAGAGCTACATAAACATGGAAATTGCTGTTATAATTCATATTTAGAGGATGCGTCGTAAGCAAAGGCATTGGCAAAGGAGAATACACAGCAACATAATAACCACAACTGTTCCCTGTTTATAGAGCACATTACAGAATGTACGGGGCTTGTTTAAAGAGTTTGTTCACCTTTACCAAAAAACTGCCTGTGCAGGTAAAGGGGCGTCTGTAGATGAAAACAAATTGTGCAGCTTTGACCAAAGTTTATACAGTATACTGCCCTGGCTATAGCTGTAGGCCATTTATATACCTCCTGAAGCCTTGCTAAAAAAATCCCAGAGATGGCACCATTTCATCCTGCCTTGTTGCTAGGGCATTGCTAAGACTCTCCTAGCCAGTTCAGACCTGCTCTCTCTCCCCTGTTGCAGTACCTCTGAGCTCAGTGATGCTGCGACATAGGAAATAATGGACCACACATGTGCAGGGATTTGAGTGCTCACTCGTTTGATGCTGGGGATAAGCAGTAATGGCTGGGAGTCCCTAGGGTTGGTGTGACCCGGTGCGATAACACTTGGTGACACCCCCTCCGACGATCCCCGCAGAATGGATCGGATCTGCGGATTGAGCATAATGGATCAGACTCCGTCAGCTTTCTTTGCAACTTACCTTTTCATAGAGCGGATCCGGTGTCACCCCCTTTAGGTT